>NW_027040756.1:3182500-3617094 GCF_037179485.1 Ochlerotatus camptorhynchus | reverse complement strand
TGAGTGTAAGAAGCCTCCACGGGGTGCCTTTTTATGTAGTTGTGATATCGCGGGATGAGCTCTAAAGGCACAATATGGTATACGTCAGAGAAGTACCTAGAGAATTTATCTCAATTACAGGTTTAATAACATTTTTGTTTACCTGGTTATGTTTTGAGCCTCTGTTATGACATACACAATTCTATCCAGGTATACAACTAATAGAGGACAGAAAAAAGGCACATGAGTGGATTTGTTGATTATTTGGATATATTTGAGAGTATTTACTTATAAACTTGTTTCTTTTCCGCTGCGTCTAAATAGAAACGGGTAAGTCTGACAGCTACCATATTTGAGAATGAACTGTTTTTTTTAATATTTATTCATGGAAAAACATCTTGTTACTGGACATCACGACTAACATTTGAAAATGGCCCAAAATGTAGAAAATTATTATAATTATTTTTTTTTTAAATTGCATTAACTTGAGAACGGCTGGACTTAGGAAAAAAGTTTCTATATGCAAAGTTTTTGAAAATTATGCGTAAAATCCAAATAAATTACTATTTCACTAAAAAATATGCAATTTCACCAACTTGTAAAAACCAACAAAAATTTCAAAAATTATAGATTTTTTTTTAAGAAAGTTACCAGCATACACTCTTCACCAAATATTAGGGCATTTTTTCAGTTTTCTTGAAAAAAAAAATATAAAGATCGAAGGGGGGTGTTTTGAGATAATCATCGTTTTACGTTTTTTAAATACTAATTTACTAAGTTTTTTTTTCAGTGTTTTTTTTTCCGCAAAGATAATTTAACTACCTAAAACTTCTTCTGATATGTCATTTTGATCAGATCAATAGTTTTCAAGTTATAATTTTTTGAAAAAAAAAATCCATTTTTTTATACGCCCTTTTCAAAAGTTACTCTGGAGGAAAAAATCATATTTAAATGAAAAATGCAACCATTAGTAGCAGCGAACACGTGAGAAATGTTTCATTCAAATCGGAAACACTCATGACCAACCGGTTTGCGTTTTGGGCTGGAAATGCTCATAATGATTTACTACAGCCGTTAATTTTTTTTCCTCGCTAGAAGTCATTTGAAGTTGATGCAGAAGTCCTCTGTTGCCAAGTTAAAAGAAAGGGAATCTTTCGAAAACCGTGATGCGAGTTCAACTGTTTTTCTCTTGGCGTGACTCATTATACACCGACTCTAGTAATTACCATTTTTAATGGGACTGCTTTTACGACTACTGGATCAATCGATGCTGATAGGATCGTTGCATTATAGGTGACATTTCAGATGTTTAGAAGAATAGCTGTTTGGATATCTTGTTTAATCAGCGATGATCCTTCTGAAGTGACAACTGGAATTGGTTGCTGAGGAAGAAGAACAACTGCCGCTGGCTGGAACTATAATTTCTTGCTGGTTGTAAGCAGGAACCGGCACAGGTTCTTCCATAATATTCAAGCTATTCGAAAGCCTCAGGATACACTTGAGCTTACTTTGTTTAGAACCAAAACTGACGTCTAATATGAGAAGCATATTCTTAAAGGATGTTAACGGAGTAAGCAGAGAAAAAAAAAATTGAGGTACATTGAGTTACTCGCGAGTTACTCACGAGTTACTAGCTGCAAAAAAATCAACTCAGAGTAAACCTTTCTCACCCCTTGGATTTGTTATTGAAACGTCTTTTTTTTTTTAATTTCTAAATTCTGCATGTTTTTCAAACGTAATAAATCAATTAATTAAACAGTTTAGATTGAATATCATTGCATTCAGGCAATTGATTGGGACATTGATAAGTATCGAGAAAATAGTGTCCTGAGTCTCGCCCTGAACATTAACTTTGTCATCTTTCACAAGTTGGATATAATCTGATAAATTTTTTTTCAGCGCAAGAAAATATTGTAGCTTATGAAAATACTTTCCAGTTGACTTGTACTTACCAAAACCAGCCTTGAAATTAGCTTCGTTTTACCGATGCACTTACAGTGTAGCTGCAAAACTTCGCGTAATATCGCATTTCAACTGCTTATGAGAAACGAAAAAACGAACCACTAGGTACTATCATAGAGGTAACTCTAAGACTAGAAGGTCCCGAAATAACGTGCTCAACTATTTGGCTCAGCTCTGGTACTCTCTTCGGTCCCAAGCTAATCGATTCACCCTCGAAACATAGGAAAAACCAATAACCCCTCATTTTATCTGTCAAACTTTCATAGCGAATCAAAACAAACATTGCGTAGTACTAGAATTTCGACTAGAATAGGGTACGTTAATCGTTTGCTTGGGACCAATAGGCTACTAAAGTGGTGAGCCAATTTAAAATCGTTAGTTTCATATTGATTGTTGGTACTCTCGTTACAAGAGAGTCATGCACAGCTCATGCACTGGTTAGCTTTGTTTACCAACTTGACACCGAGGGGTGATTGCGATGCGTCTTCGCCAGGCCTACACTGTACCAATACATCATATTCATATGTTCAAATGAAACCTCAGATGATTCAAATCGAAATATCGAAATTGCTTTTTCGAATGATAGCTGCAACCGGATGACGATTGTTTTGTAATCAAATTATGCTCCTTTCGAACACAGTCAAAAATGATGCTCTCTGTTTGTCAGCTTAGCTCAGCAAGTGACGTACGATAGAATTATTCACATTATCGTTTTGGATGATTTGCATTATGGGGCTGAACCAAAACCATATGCATTTCTACTTGGGATGACAATCATTCTACAGCGAGCATTACGTATTTCAACTGAGGTCCGCTTGATTCTCATATCACTGTTCATCCTGTATTCGAGAGGAGCATCATCTGATTATGTTAGCAAGCCATGACAAAGTTGTAAATTTTCACTGTCAGAGTTTATAAATTATTTTTACACTAACTATCAAACCAAAAGGTTTTGTTGCATACGCAATAGATTACAAAACAAATCGTCATCTGGTTGCAGCTCTAATTTGAAAAAGTGATTTTGATGTTTCGATTTGAATGGTCTGAGGTTTCATTTGAACAGAGGATGATGTTTTGGTACAGTGTAGAAGCGGTTTTAGGTGGACTTCCTGTCACTCGTTCGTCGGTCGGATGGAGGCATTTGGCGAGACTACCGACGGGAATGAACGGTATTAACATCCGCCTACCTTTTCCACTTTCAAAGTCTGTCCAACTATCTTCCTGACGACCGTAAGCACGCTATCGGTGCCGGTATTAGTTTTGAAAATAATGTTATACCAGAATTAGCACACTGAAAATGGGTTGCTTATCATTGTGAAAATTTCTCTGAATCTGGCCCATCACTGATTAGCAACTACGAATTTTACGACCATCAATGCTTCATGCTCATGCACACGAAATCTTCTCATTCTAAAACTAAAAATGTATTACCGTGCTTTGTGCAAAGCGAATCGTACATTCTTACAAGCGTGAAGTACCTTAGACGGTACCCAAAACGCACTTGATCTTGATTCTTCCGCGATTTGTTCGTAGACAAACAGGAGTATTTTCCGAGAATCAGTTCAATTGCACACAACACTGATTAATTGCATGCTCCTCGTAACAACATCCAGCAGCTCGAGTCTTAACCAACCCTGAGGAGATCGTTATCCACCATCCAAAGTGAAGAACGTCACACCGAGTGCACTATTTCTGCGCTCCGGATCGCATCCGAGCTGCTAAAACTGTCGCTTGGCAGGCAAACTGCTGCACCACGACATCACGGCCAAGATTGCTCGACTTTAAGTAGCCATAAATTACTAACCCCGCACTAAGCGTACAAGACACTTGGAGCAAAACTTACAAACAACTTGACGAGATTCGCTGCTCGAAAACAAGCAGTCAATCCTAATCCTGGCTGCTGGCTGGGCGGTTTCCTGCTTCCTGCTCACGATTATATGACCCCTCGTCGTCACCATGCAATTCGTACGAACATATAAATTTTAGCCCGTTGTTGGGAGCTGTTGAAGTTGTCCCGATGCGTGAAATGTTAGCGTAAACTGTGGCTTAGTCAGTTATTAACCCAGAAGCTGGCCGCTTAAAATAAAATCTCCGGGCTTTAGATTTGAGCAGGTCCCCCGCCGGCCTCCATCTCCCGTTCTCTCTAGGAACTTCTAGTCTCCACCGAACTGCTGCCGTTTGACTGGCATATAGCTTCTCGACTCGATTCGGTTGAAGGAAAATTAATTTCGCCAGAGTGATCCCTCATAGCGGCTGCTAGTGGCAAGGCGAAGCAGGAGAAGGGCTGGGGAACCATTCGAATATAAAATCCATCATTAATTAAGCGAAAACCAAAAAGCACAACGACGCACCGAGCAGAAACAAAAACAGAAATTCATCTCTCTGGATTGGGGTTTCGTGTGCGCGGCGATGGTTTCTGCGACGTCGTCCACGTTGTGCGGTATTAAATTAAGGTGGATTACTGACCGCATGACAGCAGTGGGTAGGAGGTAGTTACTCTCAATTTTCAATTGCGGAGGAAATCGGGACAGTGGTCGTAAAATTTTAAGTGGTCATTTGGGGCATTTGCGAAGGGATGCCATTGCGACGGAATTTTTCGGGTGACGGATGACTTTGGATGAAGATGGAGGTTTTGTGATTGCGAGGTATTTTGACGGTTGAGTTGTTTAGAACTACACGTGATTTGAACTGCCAAAAGTGTTACTGACACAGCAAATCACATGAGAATTCAGACATAAGATGGTTGGCGGGCGAAGAACAGAGGACTCAAGCGAGATTCTGGAGAATATTAAGAGATATTTCTTAAATTCTCACAGCTCTACGATTGAAAAAGGTTGAAGGACAAAAGATCGAAGGAAAAAAAGGTCAAAGGACAAAAGGTTGAAGGAAAAATGGTCGAAGGGACTAAAGGTCGATCTTTTGACCATGCGACCTTTAGTCCGTTTGACCGTCCTTTTGCCCCCCTAAGTTCAATTCGACCTTTTTTCCTTAAGTCTTTCTGTCCGTCCAAGTAAAATTCTACCTTTAGTTTATTCGACCTATTGAATATTCGACGATTTGTTTTTTTTTAAACTTTTTGTGAATTCGACCTTTTGTCTATTCAATTTTGTCTATTCAACCGTTTGTCCATTAGACTTTTTGTCCCTCTAAACTCAATCTTATGTCCATTCGACCTTTTGTCCATTCAACCTTTTGTCCCTTTGACCTTTTGTTCCTTCGACCTTTTGTCCTTTCGACCTGTTGTCCATTCGACCTTTTGCCCCTTTTAACCTTATGTCCTTTCGATCTTTTGTCCCTTCGGCCTTTTGTAATTTTGTGTTTTTTATGGATCGGCCTTTTGTCCTACAATTTGAACGGGAAATAAGGTGATCCAAGAGACATTTCTCAGTGGAACTGACAGCTAGAGTGTGATTGTGATCTGGTTTTAATGGTGCTGAATGTCTAATCTAATCTAATCTAATCTAACACCAACACAGCCAGTTCTTGAAAGCATCCTGGAAAATGATGGATATACCTCCATAATTTTTCTTGTCTATTTGATATATGTTTCACATCAAAGATGCGTCACACATATCAAAACGGCCAGGCCTACTGTGCAGCATTTAAGGGGCAAGATGATTCAGGAAACATCGGCTAGAAAGGTTAAGTGATGCTCCATTTTCTTCTGACGGATGGGGCATGAGCACTAACTCTTGTCCTAGGCTTTTATGGCTTATGGCTATAGCGCCATTACTCGCTTTCTGAAAAGGAAAGGAAAAGGAGGAGGACAAAGGGAAAAGGATTATGTAAATTCTAGATCTTATACCAGTAACGTATCAAAAAAAGGTGATCTCCCAATGTTACTGGTTTGAAACGATAAAAAAATACAAAATGGAACGAACTCACCAACTTTAGCCAATTGAACCTGAATGCTGAATGACATGTGTTGATGTAGAAGTCCAACCTGTAGACGAAGCTTGACGAAGATCAACATGAACTAGTCCGGTTTATGGTAGTTGCACGGAATGTCTGGGCCTCCCTTAGCTCAGTCGGTAAAGGCGCAACTACAAAGCAAGACCATGCTGGAGGTGGCTGGGTTCAATTCCCGGTCCGGTCTAGGAATTTTTCGGGTTGGAAAATTTCTCGACTTCCCTGGGCATATAAGTGTGATTGGACTTGCCAAACAATTATACCAATGCAAAAATGGTACAGGCATCGAAAGCTCTCAATTAATAACTGTGGAAGTGCATCTAGAACACTTAGTTGAGAGCACGCAATAAGCTAATATGCGATATGCAATAAGCTTGAAATGCGAAGAAGAAGAAGAAGACGGAATGTCTTCCGTCGATTTGAGATAAAAAAATGATGTATGTAGTTGAAATTGATCGTGGCCAATAGTCAGGTTCAACGCTGCGACTCAACGAATGATGGGACGCCTCGTGGAGGTTCTACTTGGCTTCGGAACAGCTTCTCAGCGACAAATAATAGGGATTGAGGAACTAGAAATTCTGGTATGGTTCCACATAATAAACGTAACACCTGCAAAGGCAACAAAAGTCATAGAATTGTGCCGGCTTAGGTGATACGGCTCAGCTCACTCACTAATAATCGAGACACTATTCTCGACGGATCCGAGCACTCTATAAGGATAAAATCAACAACAACTGAAAATGACAGCTGCAGCATTGCATGTGATTCAAGTTCACGATTTCAAGAACGAAAATCACACTTATGGTTTCATGGATCACGAAATCATGATTTTATTTTGTGTTTTCTGTAGCGTTATAAAATCGATGGTCGCGCTGAACAGGCGTGACTTAAGTTCATGGATTTGGGATTTATTTTATGAAAATTTTATTTACTCGATCACGTTTACGGGAACTAAGCCATGAATTCAAACGAACTAGCAGTTCATGCTTTTGTGATGTGTTGTTCACGAATACCGGAACGTTTTTTTTGTGTGTAGCAGAAATTCATATGAGGATAAACTGCCAGTTCTACCAACCGGTGGAAACTAATTATTTTAAATTGGCTCACTCTTGACTAGCCTATTGGTCCCAAGCAAACCATTAACGTATCCCGTTCTAGGCGAAATTCTAGTACTACACTATGTTTGTTTTGATTTGATATGAAAGTTTGACAGATAAAATGAGGGATTCGTGTATTTTCCTATGTTTCGAGGGGTGCATAGATTAGCTTGGGACCGAAGATAGTACAGATAGCTGAGCCAAAAAGTTGAGCACGTTTCTTCGGGACCTTCTGGTCTTAGGGTTCTACCATAGAGGTAACTCCAAGGGGGTGGTCACTCCACACACTTATTTTGCGCCAACTTTGTTCTCAGTGTGCCGCAGCTGTACCGGCAGTACCTAGAAGTAATTGAACAGACTTTTGTTTGCTTGTGAATAATGCCTTGTTTAGCTCTTATTTTTGGTTTTTCAATATTTACAAAAACGACACGGACTCCAGTTGGGACTAAACATTGGATGCAGCCGTCTCCAAGGACGAGTCCCGTTGCTTCACGATCCTACCATCTTCGGCGGAAGGCCGACCCCGTACAACGACCGTCAATCATTAGTCATGAGTCGGACTGATGAAGGACGCACCGCTGACCCGAAACGGACCAGCCAACTTCATTCAACCGGCACAGCAACAGGGCGCAGTGATGATGGTCTACGGACTCGATAACAAAACAGCCCACACCGATAAGCTATTCAATCTGTTCTGCCTGTACGGAAATGTTGTCAGGATAAAGTTCGTGAAGACCAAAGGGGGTACCGCAATGATCCAGATGGGATACGCCATCGCAGCCGAACCAGTCGAACGCAGCATCCAGCACTTGAACACATGCCAATCGGAAATGATGGTACCCTGATGACCCTGCCGGACAATTCGATCAGCTCAGCTCAAGGACTACAGCGCCTTCAAGAACAATCGCTTCCTTTCGTTGACCCAGGCCA
This sequence comes from Ochlerotatus camptorhynchus, assembly GCF_037179485.1. Lineage (NCBI taxonomy): Eukaryota > Metazoa > Arthropoda > Insecta > Diptera > Culicidae > Ochlerotatus > Ochlerotatus camptorhynchus. The sequence goes on along the minus strand of NW_027040756.1, from coordinate 3,609,217 downwards.
GCAAAAATCGCATTCTCCACTTCTTCACTTCCCCACCCGGCATGTCCGCGGATCTGCTGCTGACTGCGTTGACCACCAAGGACTACCACCCGTCGCAAGTGCGAATGTTCCCGCTGGAATCGGAAAGTTCCTCCGGTGGTTTGGTCGAGTTCCCGAGCGTATCCCTGGCGGTGAACGTCATCATGAAGTGCAACCACAGCGCGATCGATCACAAAGGCACAACATTCCCGTTCATTATGTAGCTGTACTTCTCCTCTTCCAAGACAATGAACGGTGCGTGGAGCAACGAGAACATCGAAAACACGTAAGCTTGGAAAGAGCGGAAGCTTCTTTTTCTGAAAAAAAGAATAATAGGTACCTAATAATAATTTCTTATTGTGTTAGTTGAAAGTGCAAAAAGGCAGGAGGGTAAAAATAATTTGTTGAAATATTTGAGATTTTGCCAAGACATTGGGTATAAGTTGGACGATAGAATGGTTGGTTTAGCAGCCACCACTATTGATGTATTCGAGCAGTTCAAATGGTCGGATGAAACAGTTTTTGTTTGCTTGTTGACTTTCCGATTAAAACTCAAGCACCACTCGTCGTGACCGGACCGAGATTTCCAGCGTCGGCCCCGGCTACACGAATTAGCGATGGAGCTCCCGCGGCTGCCTCCAATGCTGCTGCTGTTCCTTCTGCTGATCCGTCTCGTCTCAACTTCGTCAAAAGAATGTTATAGGAGACGTACCAACAGCAGGAGAATCAATGGCGAGACTTGGTAGTGTTTTGAAAATAAATTGATTATATTGTGGCAACATCAATAACAAATTTTGACATATACACACTGCGCAGGCGCAGAAAAAGTTCAGTTTTGCCAGTAACTTTAAAGATCTGAAAATTTTTAACCATGGGTGCCAAACAGTGCCAATGACTGTGCCCAGGCGTGCCCAAGCTTGTTTTTGGCACACTGTGCGGAGTGACCATCCCCTTGGGTAACTCTAAAGGCCCAAATGCAATGTGGGCGGAAGCGGAACGGAAACGGAAAGTTTGACTGTTGTCACAAATGTCATCATGATGCCTAACCGAAGTCGTTTTGATTCTAACTAGTTTTAAATCCGACAAGTAGGCTTACTCAGATCGGGCTTTTACGCGGCCGCTGCCGTTCCGCTTCCGCTGTCATTGCGCTTGGGCCTTAAGACTAGTAGGTCCCGAAGAAACGTGCTCAGCTCTGGTCCTATCTTCGGTCCCAAGCTAATTGATGTACCCCTCGAAACATATGAAAATCCACGAACCCCTCATTTTATCTGTCAAATTTTCATAGTAAATCAAAACAAACATTGTGCAGTACTAGAATTTCAACTTGAATGGGGTACGTTAATCGATTAACTTGGGACCAATAGGCTAGTCAAGTAGTGAGCCAATTTTAAATCGATAGTTTCGTATTGGTTGTTGGTTCTACTGTGATCGGTCAAAAATTCTTGGTAAACATAAAAGTCAGCTGATCGCAACTGTCTTGTGGACAGCCTTATAAAACTGATAAATTGCGATCACCTGTTCACAATGACATCCGAAAAACTCCAATCGTGCGAGAAAAAAAAAACAAATGCATAAAACTAATTTAATTAAATCATCACGAGTGAAGCCCCGGACTAATAACAAACGTGACTGATTTGATCTGCCCCTCACACAGCATTCGGAGATTTTCAGAACTTCAGAGAAGCATTAAGGATTCCAAGGCGGTTCCATAAGCTTCGGGAAAACTTCAGGATCTTTTAATATAGGGTGGAACGGTCAAAAATGGGTCGACTAAAATTTAGTGTATTTTTTTCAAACGTGCACTTTATAACTTGAACCAACCGGTGGAAACTAACGATTTTAAATTGGCTCACTACTTGACTAGCCTATTGATCCCAAGTACATCTATAAGCTTGGGGTACTTCTAGTCGAAATTCCAGTACTACACTATGATTGTTTTGATTCGCTATAAAAGTTTGACAGATAAAATGAGGGGTTCGTGGATTTTCCTATGTTTCGAGGGGTGCATCGATTAGCTTGGGACCGAAGAGAGTACCAGAGCTGAGTCAAAAAATTGAGCACGTTTCTTCGGGACCTTCAAATTACAAGCAGCTTCCAGGTCAAGAGATTGACACGGCTACCGGAAAAGGACAGGTTCAGGATAAGTTTGAGCAGAAATAGTTGTCAAAGTTCAAAGAAAATACTTGGCTGGGCAAGCGAAAAAAGCGGAATTGACCACTTTGTCAAGCAGTTTTGGCGTGACTTTCTACCAGCGATTTCACAAAACTGGACCAACTAATTTCTATTTTTTTGTGAAACGCTCAAATATTGGCTACTTTTCTCGAGGTTCTGGAAGAAAAAATCTCAAAATAATGTTTCATTACAAAGTTTGAGTGGTAGTAAACGTGATTTTATCTGCTCGAATGAAGTGGGTAATTTTCGTGGCATCTGGTACTGTTAACCATGATATTTATGTAAAGGAATGTTTACAAAAACGCCAATTGCCCTTTTTTAAGAAAACCAGTTATTCCGTGCTATCTTAACCAGATTTCGAGTCCTGTCACTACGGGGAAAATGGCTCAGCAAGGGTATACCGCCAACAACGTCCAAATCGTACCCAAGCATAAAAACCCTCCAAACTCGCTGGAGCTGCGCCCAATCGAAAATATTGGGCAATCATTAAGCGAAACCTCAAGAAAGCTCAGAAAAAAGTTGAAAATGAGAAACAGTTCGAAGCAAATTGGCGTTCGCCATCAATTAAGGTTGATACAACAGCGGTACAAAATCTGATGGATGATGTGATACATAAAGCCCGGCAGTTCGCATTTGGAAAGTCGGACGCCTAATACAATAATATTCCTGCATTTTGTAGGCGTTGAACTTCAAAAATTTCAACCTCTGGGACAGCTAACGTCCCTGGTCTCCCAGGATCTGGAATCAGTCCACATTACAGCCGCCGATAGCCACGAGGATCGGTAGCTTGAAATCGACAGCGGCCGGTTTCTCTATTGCAGAAGCGTAAGTGTTTCACCTCCCGCCCGCCATTGGACCAATAAAACTATTCAATTAGGCCTAAATTAACCCTTTTTGTCAAGCTTATTATAATTCCGAAAACTTTCCCTACCTCGCCAACGCCCGGAGACCCGGGAGCTAAAGAGGCCTTTGATGCCCACCCCAATAGCTGTCCACTGGCTTGGACCAGCAGTCAGGGATGTAGACACGTCCCCTTCAGGGACGGCGCAGATCACGGTGTCAAACAGTTGTGAGTTTCAATATTAATAGAATAAACTACACGCCACTGACCGTATCGTATGTGACTCTTTGATCCAGTCCCAGGAGGAAGCTATACTGATGGTCATTGAAACCTTTCGACTATTGCTCGTTTAAATGTATCGTTCAAAATACAGATCTGGAAATGACTATCGTGTTATAAGTATAGTATTCACCGAGGTTTTCATCCACTAGGATCTTGATCCTGTGATAATGACTACGGATATTTAAGCTAATGGGAGCTGGTATCGGAACTTGTGGCGTCAGGAGAGCCGGGTCTCATAGCTTCCGTAGTATTATGGGCCGCAGAAATGAACAACATTCCCATGGATTTACAACCCCAGCCCCCCCCCACCCTCCATGATGTCATTCTACATGAAGCTGATAAAGTCGTCTAGTTGGACAAGTTCGAATCGAAAAATCGGTTCACTTTGAACATTCCCATGTGGACATTATGATTCTACAAGTTTCGTTTGAAGAAAATCTATTATTTCACCTTAAAGAAACCAATAGAGTTGGCATGCATTAAGTATTCTTCCCAAAACTTAGAGAAAATGTACCCCCTTCCCATTCGTCACGTTATTCCAATACCATGCATTGCTTGTCACACACATTCAATTTCATTACTTCATTATGATGGCTACCAAGCTTTTGGGATTTTCCTTATTAGAGAGTTGTATAGATTTTTCTCCTTTAGTTTACTTAAATCTTTGGTTTTTATTAAATAGTTAGGTAGGTTCCGATTCAACACATTGTAGTTTCATTTTTATACCTGTGATCTTGACTTTTTTTACCTAGGGATGAGTACTTAAGGGGGTTAGATTTTGTTAAGTTCTTTAGTGGGAATGACACTAATGAAGACTGCACATTGTAGTCGAAATACGTATCTGGCATGAATACCAAAATTAATTAAGTGGAATTAAATGGAAGATAAATATTTTTGCTGTTTTATAACTACGTTGTTTTCTAAATTAAAAATAATGAGTAAAACCAAAGATTTCCGAAATCGGACCTATTTTTTGCAATCTTTCGAAGCACATTTCACATTAGATTTAATCTTTCACATAAAAATAGACCAAAAAAGGAGAACTGATTTGATAATTTTAGTATTTTTTTTCATATTAGACGAGGAAATTTAAAAAGATATTTGAAAGATTAATTTTTGAGCAATGAATTTGGCAAGATCTGATGATATTTATGTATCCCTTTTTATTTTGATTCATGCTTTATTTTCAGTGTGGTTAGCAATCGTCAAAGGCAAATGGCTTTTATTGTAGTTTTAATAAGGATTTCAAATGGTTTTCAATTTTTTTTGCCGTATAACCTTTTTGCAGCAAATCAATATTGAAGTGCCTCGAAAATATGCCCTTCAAAGCCTTCTTCGGGGTGGGCGAATGAGGTTTTGGTGGATGTAATAAAGGCAAAGCTGTCTTGATCAGAGTTTTATGAATGTTGTTTTATTGTTATTGTTATTTTCAAATTATTGTTTGAAACTCTTATGGCCCTGGAACCACTTAGTCCCAGGAGGGAACCACCCTAAGCCCCGAGCTGATGGTCTTAAGCCAACGGCAGCTCCTGGGGTGGGCACTCAAGGCCTCTTTTGGTTCCGGGTCCCAGGGCGTTTTTGCGTGGGGAAGCTTTCGGATTGTGGGGAATTCCTAACCAACTATAAAAATAGAATTTACCTTAAATTTATTTGTTATACGAACCACTATGATGAGCTTGGCATGGTCTAGATGGTGGCGGCCAGTTAGTGACAGCCGGATGTTGGCAGCCTGATGGCGGCAGCCCAATACCGTGTGGTAGCAGCCGAAATGAAGAACCCCTATGGTGGTATTTAGCCCGATGGCGGCGGCTCAATGGCGGCGGCTCGATGGCGGCAGCAGGATAGAAGCAGTCTGAAGGCGGTGGCCTGATTGCGACAGCCAGCAGAATAGAAGCAGTCTGGGGGCAGTGGCCTGATTGCGACAGCCAGCTAGATCATTGATGGTGATGGCCAGATAGTGGCTGTCTGATGGCGGTGGCCGGATAGTGGTGGCCAGATGGCGGTTGCCGGATGGCGGTGGCCGGATGGCGGTGGCCTGTGGACGATGATTTGATTGATTTCTCGTCGTCCGGTCATGCGACCAACGATGATCATCTTTCTGCACTGACGCGAATCTCGTGCTTCGCATCTCACTTCTACTACCGTCTCTACAATTTTTCCACCGAACGTCTGCCCAGAGGCATCGCTACACACCGACTCCCCCGAACTCTCTATCCTCCTCACCATCCCCCCATAGTCGCGCTCACACCACTCAGCTCTCTCGTTCGCTACCACATTTCCGTTCCAATTACTGCAGCTGACTTCACTCGTCACCCACAATCGTTATCGGTGCTACCGTTCGCAGTTTAAATTCGAAGTTTGCTGAACAAATGGTGCCCTACGTTCCCACACAAAATAAAATTACAAAATGTTACCATTTAGGATGGTAACATATCTTTTTCTGGTCGGGTAAAAGAAGCGTTTTACAAAATGGTACTTTTCATAGTCAAACTATCTACTATTAATTCAATAAGCAAGTCAAAATGCAAGCAATCACAACGAAAGATCAGTTGCCACTAAACATCAACAAATAGTTACTTTCAATAAAATTGAAGCAGATGTATGCAACGAGTATTCACTCTGAGATCAAACTTCAACAATTGCAAACACTTCTAAAATAATCCGAATGTTTGAAGGGTGGATCCATTCTTATCAACAAAACACTAAAACTATCACGCATCACATTTCAAATCGATTTGTACTGCGTCCGAATCTTTTTCAAAGATTCTAGTTCATTCCATTCACTGAGCTATATACTCTTCAAGAAACTGAGCCGATTTTCTTTCTAGGTGACGATTTGCGACCTCTAGGCTGCTCGCAGTTTTGGGAAGTACCCGCCAGGCAGCCGCCATATTGGACGCCATTTTGGATTTTTGGACTTGAAAAAATTCCTAGTTGTAGAGCAAGAATGAATAAAGATTTGACAAAAAACTCAGGTCTCTAACTCTTACCAGTTCCCTGAAAAAAAAAAATCCAAAGTTTAGGTCAATTGAACTGGAAATCCCCCTTAAACAATCCTGGGAAGTCTAGAGATCTTTGAAGAAGTTCAGACACCATTCAGGCAGTTCGAATAACATCAGGAAAACACGTCAAACATCAGGAAAGACTTGAAATTTACAGAAATCCTAAGATGTTGAATAATTAGATCCGATAATGTATCCCGAGCGTGAACCGATAACTAGCCGATAACATATCAATATCTTACCTTATTTTGGTATGCTTGTGGTCAGGGCTGTCATCTGATCCCTCAATTCGCGCAATGTACTGATTTTCTGAAATAAACAAAGTGAGAACCAAACAAACACACCCTGCGCAAGTGTAAAGCAGCGGAGAAGAGAGACAGAGACACACCCACAACGAAAGCTCAATGTGTAGCCATCGCTCCGACGCAAAGAGCGCCACTCAGTGTAGGGTTGGAAATGGGAAACCCAGCAAAAAGACAAAATTCTTCTTCGTTATGCCCTATTTCATCTCCTATGCATGTAGTCGTGGTAAGCTAGGTCTGCAAAGAACTCAAAAACGACATTCGCGCTTGTTGTATTATTATTCGCTCCTTGCGCCGCACGGAGTGTACCGCACATTGTGTGGATAGCTTTCTCGCAGATTAGGTGGAAAAGAGTGTGTGAAGTAAATGGGAGAACCGCACACTCTTTATCGAGTGTTGTGAGATGCATACACAAAGTTGCTTTGCTAACGCTCTGAGGCGCTTTCCAGTCCTGCTTGTGGTATAAAACCTTGTGTTGATTTTATCCACTTGTCGAAATATTTCTTAAAATATCAAATAGAGGAAATGGCTCTAATGTTGGCCTATGGATCTAAGATTGGGCCCATCGCCAGAAATCTGCTATTTGACAATTTTATCTAGATGAACGCGTCATTGGAACGGTACTAATTGGATATTTTTGGTCGCTATTGAAAATTTAGTCGATTGCTGAATTTATGTATGGGCCCACATTTGGGGCATTTGGGCCAACATTACATGCATTTCCCCTAAATACCAAAATAACAAAATATTCTCCTTCTGTTTTTTACCCGAGAAGGGCAAAGTAACTAATAAATACCTTATTCTGACCTGATACAAAATATGGTGTTGACCATCATGACATCACGAGCAGGAGAAAATAACTAATGAATACCTAATTCTGACCTGATACCAAAATTTGGTATTAATCAGCATGACATAAGAGGTAAAATACCAAATAATAATAGCAAAAAATTACATGCAAAATACTTTGCAAATAACAAAAATTGATATTTGGATACCAAAATAATACCTGTGTGGTATTGTTTTGGTATTGCATTATCATAATTTGGTATTGTAATGGTATTGTGGGATCATTATTTTGGTATTATTTTGTGGTATTTTACCTCTTATGTCAAGCTCATCCATATCAATTTAAGGTATCGAGATATTCGTTCGTGCTCGGGATTTTACCTCTTATGTCAGGCTGGTCAATACCAAATTTTGGTATCAGGTCAGAATTAGGTATTCATTAGTTATTTTCTCCTGCTCGGGAACACCTAAAAGAGCAATTGGATTGGTTTTAGAAGACCTTTTGAATAACAAATTATGGTCTTCTGGCATCAAAAAAGCATCTGTTATCAGTCAGTTAATGTAATAACTAAATTAATTCGTAAAAAAATTTTGAGGTATTATTTTTGGTAGTTTACCTCTTCCCGAGAAGGAACGAATATCTCGATACCTTAAATTGGTATGGATGAGCCTGACATAAGAGGTAAAATACCAAAAAATAATACCAAAAAAATGTTCGCACAATACCATTCCAATACCAAATTATGATTATGCAATACCAAAACAATACCACCCAGGTATTTATTTGGTATCCAAATATCAATTTTTGGTATTTACAAAGTATTTTGCATGTATTTTTTGGTATTATTCTTTGGTATTTTACCTCTTATGTCATGCTGGTCAATACCAAATTTTGGTATCATATCAGAATGAGGTATTCATTAGTTATTTTCTCCTGCTCGGGTTATGTCAGACTCATCAATACCATATTTAGGTTGACAGTTATGATCAAATATTTTCTCCTGCTCGGGATGGCCAGTTCAATGAATTTCAGGAAAATTTAGAGATCTTCATTGAAAATCTAAGATTCCGCTTTAATTCCAGCAAAATTAAGGGAGCCTTATAGAAGTTCAGAACATTTGAGGGAAGTTCAAAGAATTCCAGCGCAGTTATTTATTTCAGGCAATCTTCTAGAACACAGGAGTCCAGAGAACTTCGGGAATGCCATAGAATTACAAATAGTTTTAGGGGAGATCCAAGAACTTCGGGGAAACTCCATGATCTTTCCGAGAAAATTTCATGAACATCAGGAAAATTAGGGAACATTTTAAAAAAAGTTGTGAAAGCTTCAGGGCAGTTTCTTGAGTTGGGGATCAGTTAATTTCAGGAAAATATCGGGAAATTTTGAGATGCTCCTTAAGGTGCAACTTGTCCAGAAAACTTCAGAGATGTGAAAACTTCATAAATTTTTTGAAAGCCACATCGAAGTGTACAAGATCATTAATGATTCTTAGTGATCATCAAACCTGGCTTACGCCGGTTTGAACTCAGATCATGTAAGAATTCAAAGGTCGAACAGACCTAAACTTTAAACTTCTACACCTAAAAATAACTCTTAATCCAACATCGAGGTCGCAATCTTTTTTGTCGATATGAACTCTAAAAAAAAATTACGCTGTTATCCCTAAGGTAACTTAATTTTTTAATCAATACAACTGGATCAATTATTCATATATTAATGTAAATAAATAATAAAAGTTATTTAAATTTTAATACCACCCCAGTAAATTTTTTTATTAAAATATAAATTTAATTATTCTTTTTAATTTATAATCAACAAAAATAAAGATCTATAGGGTCTTCTCGTCCTTTAATTACATTTTAACTTTTTAATTAAAAAATAAAATTCTATAAAAATTTAAAAAAGACAAAGTGATTCTTAGGATTGTTCTATTGAGGTTGGGGCAGTCAATTATGGAAATTTTGCATCATCATTTATGCAAAGGGGGGACCAAATGGAAAAATACGTATGAAAAATGTTGCCATCAAATTATGATATATATATGAAAGGTTTCACCTCTAATTATGCAAACGAGGAACCAAAAGCAAAATTTTTTTCAAAGGTGGTCGGTAAATATCCCCGTGTAAAAAATAACATAGGTTACCTCCAATTATGCAAAAGGGGAACCAAAGGAAAAATGCATAAGACAATTTTTCACCTCCAATTATGCAATGGGGGGGACCAAAGCGAAAAAAATCGTATGAAAAAAGTGTAGCACCCAAGGGGTAGGTAAATCCGCACACCAATCTTGGGTCAACATTTTCCTCAGTGTGCCGCAAATGTGCCGCAGGTGTACCTTTTTTACCGACAGTGCCGGTCATAGAGCAAGCTGCGATTTCTTGTAAAAAATGAATATTATTGTATATTTGGCAACCCGGTATTTCTGAAAGCATGAATGTTTTGGTTTGGTGATAATATCGAATATCGTGCTCGATAAGGATTCCTTCTACCGACAAATAAAACGCCTCTACGCCAACTGGAAGGAACCTGAGTTTTCTATGATGATTCGCTGCAGAAAGTGGATTGGATTCTGACGGCGGTCGGCAAATCCACCTCGCTGCAGACCTGGCTGCTGGGATACGAGCTGACCAATACGATTACGGTGCTGTGCGAAAAGTCCATCCTTTTCCTGACCAGCAAGAAGAAAGGATGGTATTCCGTCGGTGAAGCTGTTGGTTCGGGATAAGAACGACAACGACAAGGCCAATTTTGAAAAGCTGCTGGAGGCGATCAAGGGATCCAAGGATGGCAAAACGTTGGGCGACGTCTTCTCCAAGGACAACTTCCTGGGTGAATTCTGTGACTCGTGGCAAGCCTTCGTCAATGGTAAGAGCTTGCCACGGTGGACATTCAGCGTTCCAATCAGATACATCATGTGCTCCAAGGAGGACTCCGAGGTTATCACCATCAAGAAGGCCTGCCTGGTGACGGTAGACGTATTCAACAAGTACCTCAAGGATCACATCATGGTGATTATCGATGCTGATAAGAAAGTAAATCATGCCAAACTGTCGCATGGGTGTCGAGCATGGACAAAAGGTACGACTCCGGTGTGGATACCAACTAGTTGAACATGTGCTACCCGGTGATTATTCAGTCGGGTGGCAATTACAGCTTGAAGATCAGTGCATTCAGCGACAAGAACTATTTGCAGATCGGATCGATCATCTGTGCTCTGGGTGCGCGTTACAAGTCCTACTGCTTCAATGTCGTCCGAACGTTGCTGGTCAATCTGACGGATACGATTAAGAAACACTACACCTTTCTGCTCAATCTGCAAGAGGAACTGCTGAAGGTGGTGATTCCGGGCAAGCAGCTCTTGGAAGTTTTCGACGTCGGAATGGGTTATGCCAAGAAGGAGGATCCGAAGCTAAGACGGTTGGATTCGATCAAAAAATGTTATGTTGAGGCAACGGCTCGGGAGTGGCTGGATGTGGCCTTGTCAGGACCCTACTTCTCAGCAGCAATCACCAGCACTTGGTCAATTGGTCATCTACCAAACCAAACTCACTTGAACAATACCGAACTACTTTCACGCAGTGTTGGAAAAATCATTTTCAAAAAAAGTTCTATCACAGCTCATTGCAGAGATAAATCCCAAAGGAACTTCTCACAAAAAGTTCGCGAACGAGAGATGATAAAAAGTTCATGAAAGCGTAGAGCGAGAGAAATGTTCATTTCGTATCGCGAAAGATCTTTCGTCTCTCCATCTCACATCATTTCACACGTACTCGTGATTCGAGCCAACCAAATATCCCCTCAGCTTTGTTCTTTTTTTCCAGCGAGTAAAGGTCTGCGATGATCATGCGAGAGTGTCTGTTTGTTTTCTTCTCGTTCTCCGATATTTTTCGCATCCTTCACATTAAATACCATTTCCAGAGAACTTTGAGATTTGGGCGTAATTGCTTTTGTAAACAAACACGTCTTTCAGCGATTTCTCACGAATCAAAGCACAATCTAGCGAACTATACTATACCAAATGAATCATTCCTCTACCTGTCTGTGTTGTTAGTTTTTTAGATTGAACTTTAATTCACGAGAAATCGGCGAATTAAGTGTGTGTTTACAAAAGAAATTACGCCCTAATCTCAAAGTTTTCCGGATTTATTTATAGTTTTAGTTCTCAATGCAACCAGCTAATAATAGATACTTGTAACCAGTGCTGTAAATTTTCATATCATTCGATTGAAGATGAACCACTACAACCATTCACAGAATTGTGTAAACGAATTCTCACATGACCATAATTTGAAGAGCCCCTTTCTCATTCGAAGCTCATTGTCACTGTCAATTGAGTCACTCAGTATCATTTGATATACGACAGTGGAGTATGGAAGAAATCCAGGAAAATGGTCCCGAACAGACAAGTCGACCCGATGTCGGATCAATGTAAGGCTAATTTTAGGTCGATGTCGACCCAATGTCGTGTTAATGTCGGGTCAATTTTGGGTTTATGTCGGGTCAATGTCGGGTCAACATCGGGTTGGGGTTTGATAGAAGTCAGGTTGGTGTCGGGTTGGCTTAGCTTTTTCGCCGGAATGTCGACCAGAGCTCCGTTTGTGTGTTGGTTACACTCATTCGAATGATATATAGCGTTTCTCAAATGAGAATGATCCATGCCTTCGTCAAATGACTAAGCAACTGATACCGCCCATTCGGAGGAGGTCCCCTTTGATAGCAAATAGCTACTTTTCTAATTTTCATCAAAAATGTTCAAATGATTTTGAGAATTTACAGCACTGGTAATAGCACAGTGAAAAAGTTCACCACCACCTATATTCCCAACCATCCCCCTGCATATAATTATTGCATAAGAGCTTACAGGAACGATATTACGAACACTAGTGATGAGAGGAGCCATGCATTAACTGTATTTCGTGAAAATGAGGATACATTAGGCGCTCCTCCTTCCGCAACCCCCTATCCTGAGGAACGGTTTTAATATAAAAATTGCTAGTCACAAAATCTTACACTACCCTCCCCGTTCCTCGTTAATGTCGCGTTGACACTTGTGCTGATTCATTCATTTTTTTTGCCAGAAACCAATGCACCAATCAATCAGTTGCACAAAACTGTTCACATCATCCTGATAACGGCTACTTTAAACAACAGGCGCCAGTAGACAGCCAGGTACCAGACTTATCAGTCTTTAGAGATTGTATTGATTTACTCGGGATAGCTTTCTGTCTATAATCTTTCCCTTGTGAAATGTGCAGTGCAATTTTCAAGAACGAATGTGGTGTAAAGAGATAAAGAGAAAAAATGATCTGATATTTTTCGTATCCTCACGTTGGTGATTCGAGTTAAAAAAGTTCGCGATATCTCATTCTCTCATCCCAGAAAGTTCGCTCAGGAAATATTGGAGTGTGAAACTAGTGAGGGAAAGTTCCCAAGAGAAAACGTATCGCAAGCGAAAATGATATTTTGGTGAGAATTCCATCACTGCTTTCACGGCACAAACACACGGAATTTTTAGTGCTTCCACTTAACCTGTTTTTTTTTTATGTTACACAAATCGAAAACCATTTATTCCATCTCTTATCGTTGCCCCAGTAGTTGAGCCAGGAGTTCTTATTTAGCCAGTAATCTGTTCCTTTGAGTTTTCCGTGTCCAACCGCCACCACTGCATGATCCAATCCATCAAAATTGTTCTTGCATTCATTCACATTCATTTTCCCCTAACTTTTTTCATCAACAGATTTCCTCAAAATAATTTATTCAACTTTTGTAGGTTTTGCTATTACCTGCAACTTTTGTTAAGAACTCAAATCCGTATCTTTTATGCATGACGAACCAGAGCGAACCAAAGTTCTCCTCCAACTATGCAAAAGATGCGGTGAAGGGGAAACTTTAGATTAAAATGTTTCGACTCCAGTTATGCAAAAGGAAAAAAAAAACATAACATTTTACATCTTCATTTATGCAAAGAGGGGACCAAAGGGATAAAAATAAAGGTTCAGAAGAGTTTCTAATAATTGGGTTCTTCAGGGGTACTAAAATTATTAAATATTCGTAATCTGCATGTCAAATGGAACCGAAATCCAAAATTTTTTATCAATTTTGGAGCACTAGATCTATTTTAAATAAATGTGTTTAAATTACAATGTCAAATATCACCATCTTAGCGCCCCTCGGTGGTACTTTGTATGGGAGTGAGCTGTCACTTTGTTAGTTTTGTATCAAACAGTAAAGTGATTATTTTGCTTTAAACCTTGTGTAGGGGAGCTGGTTCTCCGGACTAGTGGTGGACTCGCGGCGGATAGTGTCCTTCGGGTGTGGTTTTCACCGTAACCAAAAAATGCGAATTGTGGATGATACGTGGTACACTGAACTACTGTACTCAAAACTTTATTTACTGCAATAGAATTTTAGATGTACACTCGGTAGCTTTATTGTACTGATTTTTATTCGATAATCTGATACGGGCTATCAGTGAAGAGAGGTTGTGTGTGCCCTATATGGTGTGTGAGAAATCCTACCTACGGGCTTTCTTCTCTGCTTTGTGGCATGCAAAATAAATTGAGTATGAGTGCCCTACTTCAACTGGCACAAATTCATTTAGGGTAAATTTTATAATTATTAGAAGTGCCTTAACACCTTGATTTAAAAAAAATGGATGCATTTGGACCGAAAAAAATAAATATATCGTTTTGCTCAGTTCTTTCAGATAATTGTTTAACAATTAAGAAACCCAATTCTAGGCAAGTTTCGATAACTTCAGGGAAGACCATACAATCTTATGACGGTTCCATTAGCTTCAGGAAAATTACAGAATCTTTAAACTTAAGAAACTTCTTTGAATTCCAGAAAATTGTGTGATCTTTTGGGGAATCCAGAGAAGTTCATGAAAGTCAAAATATTTTAAGTAAAGTTCCATCCGGGTTGTTTCGAAAACTTAAACGCAGTTCTATTTACTTCAGGAAAATTGTGGGAACTTTTGGAAGCTCTGAGGACTTTAGAAAAGTAAAGTTACGTTCAGGGAAATCAAGTGAATCATTTGAATCAAATTTAACTTGGCAATTGCGAAACAGCCCTAGTCAACGCCAACACATGCATGTCCAATTGCAGATTGCATTTTTTTTAAATTTGCGGTAGGTTTGTTATAATGTATGGTACATTATTAATAAAAAAGCATATTTGTTATCTTTCCCATCACAATTCATCGCCGAAACTGTCATTCGGAGCCCTTCACTGATTAATGTACTATTCGGATAAATAGTAACATTCCCGACTAGGGGAACGGGAAGGAAAATCCGGAAGACACCATATAAATTACCACCCATTGTCAGTGCGAGAAAGGAAAGCACCGTGCCATCCTTTCCGTCTATTTGACTAAACCAAATAAACAAACACACAAAAGCCTAGAATGGCAACCGTCTGCCGACCGGTTCAACGCGTCCTAAGTGCAATGTTTACAATCTATGCCTGTCTCCTACTGTTCCTACGCTTCTGGTGGTGTGGTGTGACTTCTTTTGTGTTTTGTTTTCGGGAAGGCCCCCGAAAAACCCCGGGCGTGACAGTTTTATTTATGTTTGGACAATGGGTCTGACTGAGCAAATAAGCTTTGCTACCTACAAAGGGCTACTTGCCATCGAAGCCGGAAACCCCGGGAAGGGCCCAGCCCATTCACATTCCGACAAAAGAGGCGGCGGTGGTTCTCCTTGGCTAAACATAGGACTATTCACGTTGCACAAAAGGCTTTTGTGAGAGTGTTCTTTTTTTATATTCTCCGGAAGATTTGCACTATCACGCCACCGTTATGCGGTAGATTTTGTTTATAAACGTTGCGAGTTTAGACAGATCGGCCGAGGGGTACCGAGGGTAATTTATCATCACTGTGCAAAGGCAAAGTTATGGGCTCATTAGTTGTTTTTTTTGCTTTCTTCACTGCCCACCGAAAAATTAGTCAATGTTTACCGTTAGGGAAGTAATAGGGTCATAAATTATGAGTTATATTGGCAATATTTCTGCTATGTTAACATTTGTCACCGATATCGAGGGAAATTTGACAGTAGGACGGATTTTAATGGAAGCACGAAATTCAAACTCATTACTTCAGTATCATTTATAAACATCACTCAAACGAGAATTTTCATCCGGGTTACTCTCTCCACCGCTTGCACTCATCTAAAACCCACATGACGTCCCCTCACCACTCAGCAGTCAGCAGTTGAAAGTGAAAATCGCACGGTTCCCGGTTTTCCGGCACATTTTTTATTCATCATCTTTCAAATTATGCCCGCACCTTTCGGCTGTCATCGTCCTCTGCCAGTCATTTATTTATCGTTTTTGAATGATTTGTGATTCAATTGTATGTATACCTTCCCGAAACGGTGCGCGTACTTTGATTGATTACATTTGCGATTATTGCTGATGGGTTTGTTAAGCAAGCAGTTTCAAGGATGCATATTTTACTGAAGTTGATACAGTACAAGTCAGACGTTACAAAGTATTTTTCTGAAGTAACTGAAAATTTAAATCGAATTTTTTGGTGATCGATCCTCTCCGTCGGCGCCAAGCTTCTCATTGAAACACGCAAACCAAAAATGTATTACATTCAATGTTAGTTGCATTTCCTATCATCCTCCTCAGCGAATACCGCAGAGAATGATATAAGTTGGGCGTGCAGACGATGCAATGATTTTTTATTATCTCTTTTATTTCGTGTTCTGACTACGCCTTCGACTATAACACCAAGCCACACACTTGCTTCGACTCTCTCCAATTCCCGTTCAGCAGAAAAAGCAAGCGAAATCAAATTATCGTACTATGAGCGATTTTTATTCGGGTTTAGCCAGCCATGCTCCGAAGCACGTAGAGAGCAGTGGAGAAAGCAAAGTTCGTGGTTCGAATCCAGTCGGAAACCTTTTTTTGTCACAATTAATTTCTCTCACTTATACCAACAATCAATACGAAACTAACGATTTTAAATTGGCTCACTACTTGACTAGCCTATTGGTCCCAAGCAAACGATTAACGTACCCCATTCTAGTCGAAATTCTACTACTACACAATGTTTGTTTTGAATCGCCATGAAAGTTTGACAGATAAAATGAGGAGTTAGTGGATTTTCCTATGTTTCGAGGGGTGAATCGATTAGCTTGGGACCGAAGATAGTACCAGAGCTGAGCCAAAAAGTTGAGCACGTTATTTCGGGACCTTCTAGTCTTAGAGTTACCTCTATGCTTATACTCTCCTCATTTTTCGGTCTCCAATTTCCTTGCATTGGATCGTCGCTCGGTATATCTCATCTTCCGTTCATACGGTCTTCACTAGCATCCTGCGATGATGAATCCCACATAATTGTGAGCAAATCTTACATCCCCCTGGTTGGGTGTAACTGCAACGTGAAAAAATGTCGGAATCAGTTCAAATCAAGAGAAGGGGACACTAAACCAGCGATATTTAATGAATGACCCAATAATGGCAAAACCAAAGAAATAAATGAAATGAGTGCCTTTTCAGCTGTTGTCGGAACAGGCAGTACCAGTTGGCCACTTTTATACTGTTTTTTTTTTTCAAATTCTTCAATTGACCTCGCTGTCTTAAAGTGTTTCTGCAGATATCCCTTGGAAAGGGCCCAAAAAGTTTCGAGTGACCAGGCCTCCGAACAATTCGGAGGATTCATCTCTTTTGTCACATATTGGACATTGTATTCTTTGTACCAAGCTACCGTGTCTTTCGAGTAGTGTATTGACACCAAATCGGGACAAAATAGTACTGGGTCATCATGTTGTTCATGGGCCGCAGATGCCGATCCAAACCCTGGCGAACGTAAATTTCAGTGTTCATTGTCTCCTTCATCACAAATGGCTTTGAAAATTTGCCACACTCACATATCTCCTGCCAAACCATGGCCTTCTTATCAAATTTTTCGGTAAAAATTGACCAATCGGAACTTCCTGACATCACGGACTGTGTAGTATTGGTCTCTCGGAAGCGCCACACACACGCAAAAAACACACAGCAGGCTAATATAGATTCCGAGCACTCAGTTTGACGGATGCGGCTTGTTTCTGATTCCATTTCGGCTTATTCTGCTTCTTGAACGTTTTCTGCCCGTTTCTTGCCTTAGCACGTTGGACAATACTCTTCGATGTTCTCAGTTTGTTGACCGAATCTCGAACAGTGGCACTTTTCTTATTGACGAAAGTTTGGGTGACCTTCCGGTCCAGTTTTCGGTCCGGTCCTCCGGGCCCGGTTTACAGCAAGATCTCGGTGTGTCCTCGAAGGTAACTTATTCATCGAACTTCCGGATGGCGATACTTACTTTCTCCATTTTTGCCAACTTCCTTACTGATACTGGCGGTGAGTTGAAATTGTGCTTATACTTTCTGGGACACCCTATTTTCTTGGCCAAGAATCTGTATATAAAAATTTAAAGATTCTTAGCTAAAATACAGTTTATTCCAAGGGGTAGGTCACGCCCAGAGATGCCAGATTAATTTTTCAGAAGTCTGCGAAAAATGTCTGTGAATTCCAGAAATGTCTGTAATTGTGCTGCATTAAATGAGCAGAAATTTTGGGTCATGAAATCGATACGAAGTCATGTTTGAGCAACAAAGACCTGCTTTTAACGAATTGAACCTAACTGGAGTTTGGAATGCCATGATGGTCTGCGCATCAAGCAAGAAGGACGAGCTGCCTGCAATGGTTCCGCATGTTGGTTAGGATTTATGACATTGTCTACAGAGTTCGATGGTGTTTCTTCAATAGAAATAGTACAAGAGCTGGATATTTTCTTGAGGTGAGGTGTTTTTTTTTCTAGAACACGGCCCGACGCAGGATCTTGAATCTTCACTCGGTTTACATTCCTTTCTTCCGGCTGAGACGAGATTTTGCAACAGGACACGGTCTCCTTTTTGAATATTTGAAAACTGCGCGTGACGCTTTAAATCTTCTCTACAGTCTTCGTCTGTACTTCAGAATAGTGCCTCTATCTTGAACACCGGAACTCACTGGCGGTGCTGTTTCTTTGTCGCTTGGAACGGATTAACCTGTTTTGCAGTAACACGGAGAGGGCTTTACCTGTGACACTAAGAGGGGTTAGTGGAGGGTGTAGTCATGAAATATATGCGAAGTCATGTTTGAGCAAAAAAGACCTGCTTTTATACCCCGTTCACATTACAGCCTATATCACGTAATATAGGCTGTCTTGCAATGAACACTCATACAAAGGATTTCCAGTGAAAACTAGATGTATGAGTGCTCATTGCAAGACAGTGTATATCACGTGATATACGTTGTAATGTGAACGGGTTATTAACGAATCTAATTTGAGTTGAGAATGTATCCAATTAAAAGCAAATAATAAAAAGATAAATTACGATTACACGACAAATGAGGTCGACTCAAAGTTGAGATTAGTTCACTCATATTCTAGAAAACGTAGCTTTCCGAGATTTTACAGGAATTTGTTTTCTAATATGAGCAACTCATGTAGTTTCCATTGGGAATGCACCTTACATTTTTCCATTAACGAAACCAATGATATAGGGTAGATAACTACTTCGGCCTAATCGTCCATTTTGGGCCTATCGAGCAGAAAACTTCAAATAAATCCATGATTTCAGAGTTAGCAAGTCAGTTATGCGTTTAGTACGATGCTTTAGTTAATAAACTTCCGAACGAAGTCAATGAGAACGCGTGATATGAAGGTTTGCACCCATTATTCCCAAAAACAAAAGAAGCCCTCCGACCGACTCAATTTTTATCTTCATCCGATAGGCCGAATTGAATTCATTGGTGTTTCAATGGCGTTGCAATGCGTTAGGCCGAGTTTAGAATCCGTAGGCCGAGTTTGGCGTCAAGAAGCAGTGTTAGACTTTTGACAATACCTCAACGATTGGTTTCTCTTTATCAAATCTTACGGTACGTACGGAAAGGTAAATAAATTTGGAAGCCATCAGTTGTATTAACATTCCGTTTGGTGCTAAACTGCGCTAGATTAAGAAATACTAAGTCTGGATCAACAATAGAAAAGGGCTCATCAGCATTTGTAAACAAACCGTTCCAAAGCCCATTCCTCACAAATCGAAGGCCACCCACACAAACCAACACCATCATCGTGTAGGTGAAAGTTTCCCCTATCCGATGATGGTGTTGTTTTGTGTGAGTGGCCTTCGCTTTGTGAGTAAAGCGCATTGGAATGGTTTGTTTACAAATGCTGATGGGCCTTTTTCTATTGTTGATCCAGAAGTGCGGGTTGTGCTTAATAGGCCGGAAATGGGGTAGTTAACCCTATATCTGAATTTCACATACGGTCATTTTCGACGTCAACGGATGTCGAATCTTGAAGGACAAGAAGGTGATTGCGGCACTGGCCGTGAAGCACCATACGTCAAACTGTTAGCACACTTGGCAGCGTGTGTTGGGGCATCGTGACCATGAAGCGGTCCGTGAGCTGGTGACCAAGGGTATGGCAACTGGAATCGAGATGGAAGAGTGCGGCTGCCAAGTCGTCTGTGAATGCTGTCTTGAGGGCAAGCTGACACGTCTTCCGTTCCCCAAGAAGTCGAAGCCAAAGTCCAAGCAACCATTGGACCCATGTGAACCGTGACACCCGGTGGGTGTCGTCATTTTCTCACCATGATTGACGACTTAACCCGATTTGCCGTCGTATATTTCCTGAAGCAGAAGTCCGAGGTTTCCCAGCGTATTCAAGAGTACGTCAAGTTCGCCCAGACGGAATTTGGAAAAACCCCGAAGACCATCCGTTCCGACCAGGGAGGTGAATTTCGGAGTGACGTGTTGAATGCGCTCTGCCGAGCGCAGGGGATACGTCAGCAATTTACCACCGCCTACATTCCGCAGCAGAACGGGGTTGCGGAGCGGAAAAACCGCTCACTGGTGGAAATAGCGCGCTGCATGCTACTGGACTCCCGAATGCCGTTGAAATACTGGGCGGAAGCGGTTAACACTGCGAACTATCTACAAAACCGTTTGCCGACGAAGCCGTTGAAGAAAACGCCGTACGAGCTGTGGTATAGCACGAAGCCGGACATGAGCCACCTCCAGATGTTCGGTTCACCGGCGTACGTGTGGATCTCTGGAGAGAAGAGAAGCAAATTAGAAGCGAAATCTCGGAAGTTGCTGCTCGTTGGTTATTCCTCCCAACACAAGGCTTACCAATTCATGGACCCGAACAACGACAAGCTGACCATCAGTCGGGACTGCAGGTTTCTGCCATTGGACGAGGTTCGGAGTGCCGAACCTCAGAAGGGAAGTATCGTTGATTATCCATTTAGACACCTAGAGGAACCGAAAGCTGAGGTCCCCATTATTCCAGCAAACGTGGACGATAGCGAGGACGAATCGGATGAGTTCGATCTACTCGGGTTCGACGAGGACGAGAGCGTGGACGTATCGGATGAGTCCGATCTACTCGGGTTTGAGACCAGCTACGACGATGCCAATGAGGAGACGTTTGTGGAAACATAAGCGCACGAGGAGCTTGAGACATCCGACTATCAGGAGGAGCGAGACGTCGTCGGCGAAGTTGATGTACCAGTAGTCCGACGATCGGAGTGTATCACAAAGGGCATATATAGCAGCGCAATATGTCGACTAGCCACGCACATTCGAAGAAGCAATGGCTAGCCCCGAGCGCAACATGTGGGAGGCAGCCATCGAGGAAGAGATGAAGGCGCATGAAGAGAATTCCACATGGGATGTCGTCCGTTTGCCGCCAAACAAGAAGGCTATTGGCAGCAAATGGGTATTCACGAAGAATATGGACGAGGGCGGAAACCTGATCCGCTATAAGGCCAGGCTGGTAGCACAAGGATTCAATCAAAAATACGGAACCGATTACCATGAGGTCTTTGCACCAGTCGCCAAGCAAACCACTTTTCGGACCCTGCTGAGTGCCGCTGCCAGACGAGGAATGCTGGTGAAGCACGTCGACGTGAAGTCGGCGTACCTACACGGAGAGCTGGAGGAGACCATTTTCATGAAGCAGCCGGTAGGATTCCATAACGGGGTCAAGGACAACGTTCTGCATCTACGGAAAAGTCTCTACGGTCTGAAGCAGGCTGGAAGGGTGTGGAATGAAAAAAATCACCGAAGTCTTGAAGCAGCGGGGCTACGTGCCATCTGAAACAGACCCATGCCTGTTCGTAAAAATCTGTAAGAAGAAGAAGAAGACGTTCATATTACTATGTGTGGACGACATGCTGCGACATGTCCGGAAGCATTTAGTGGAGCACTTTACCATTACGTGCCTTGGAGACGTGCGAAACTATTTGGGAATCCGAGTGACAAGATCCAGCGGACAGTTTTTCCTGAACCAACAAACCTACATCCAGAAAGGTAGCCGAACGGTTCGGACAATCAAAAGCGCCGATACCAATGGATCCTGGGTACCCGAATGTACAGCAGAAGGAGGAGGAGCCTATGCCCAGAAACAACGAGTTCCAGAGAGTGGTGGGTGCTCTTCTATACATCGCGGTCAACACGAGACCGGACATCGCCATAAGCGCCTCAATTCTGGGCCGCAAGGTGAGTCGACCAACGGAAGCAGACTGGACCGAAGCAAAACGGACGCTCCGGTATCTCCAGTCAACAGTGGATTGGAGCCTACGTCTAGGTTCATCCGGACCGCTGGAAGCATACGTCGATGCAGACTGGGCTGGTGACAAGACAGACCGGAAATCAAACACCGGTTTCGTCTTCTGTCTTGGAGGACCAATCAGTTGGGCAGCCCGAAAACAACCATGCGTAACTCTTTCGTCAACCGAAGCCACCCGCGAGCTGATGTGGCTGATGAAGCTACTGAAGGACGTCGGAGAACGAATTCTGGCTCCTCTAATTGTACACGAAGACAACCAAAGCTGTATTGCGATGCTGAAATCTGCCGGCGGTAGCAACCGAACAAAGCACATCAACACTCGCTATAATTTTGTGAAGGAGTTGGTTAACAATAGTGTGATGGACGTTCGCTATTGCCCCAGTGAACAAATGGTTGCCGATGGTCTAACAAAACCATTGGCTCGCGTCAAGATGGAGAAGATGCACCTGAAAATTGGTCTACAGCCCGCCGAGCTTGAGGAGGAGTAATCGAAGCAACTCACCGAGCTTGAAGAGGAGTGAAGAAGATCGAAGCAACTTGGTGAAATTATAATTAATAAACTAGGCAGAGCAATTGGAAAAGAACTTCTTTATTGAACGAAGGTTTGTGAAGCAATGAATAAATTAGTGACACGAATCTTCATGGGTTGCTACATGCTTGTTGTTTGGACAGAGTTGATCGGTTGCTACTCAACATCCCCGCTCAACCGAATAATCCCAGCTTTTCTCGAAGAAATGTGAACGGTCCTCTTGGCAAGGCCTTCGTGAATATATCAGCTGCTTGCTCATTGGTCGGTACGTACATTATCTTGAAAGCACCTTCTTGAATCTTCTCGCGCATGAAGTTGTATCGAATGAGGTTTTAGAGTCCAGCTTGTCACGTTTTTCTTTGGGTATCCACGTATACGCAATCGATCCAAAAACGCGCATCTTGTCCACGTTTGGTTTCTTGCCATACCAGATTTCATATGGAGTTTTCTTTTCTTGAAGAGCAGACGTCGGACTTCGGTTCAACACATATGCAGCAGTCTGCACAGCTTCGCCCCACATTGATTTAGACAATTCAGCATCTTGCAGCATCGACCGGGCCTTCTCCGACAGTGTTCTATTCATCCTTTCTGATACTCCATTTTGTTGTGGACTGTACGGCACCGTGAATTCCAGTTGAACTCCTTCAGCACGACAGAAACTTCGAAACGATTTGCTGCTGTATTCTCCTCCGTTATCGCACCTGAGCCTAGCTATTTTCACGCCGAAGAATGCTGTCACCTGGGCATGGTAACGCTCGAACATCTTTTGAACTTCGTCCTTTGACTCCAACAAATAGACTACGGTGAAGTGGCTAAAATCATCGATGAACGTTACATAATATCGATTTCCGTTCCAGGTAGTCGGAGTGAACGGTCCGCACACATCCGAGTGGACCAATTCTAGCAGTCGGCTTGAACGTCGTTCCGTCGATTCTTCAAATGCTTGCCTAGTCTGCTTCCCAGCCAAACATATTTCGCAGATACAACTATTTGGCCAGTCTTGAATTTTCGAAGAAGTTTCAACCATCGCATTCTTCCACAGACTCTTCAGATTACCTGCGCCAAGATGACCATACCTTCTATGCCACAAATCGAACCCATCGCTTTTGAACACCATCGCACTTGCGCATCCTGCCTCACTTCCGTCTCGGACAAAAATATCTAACGCATACAATTGACCCAATCGCCGACCAGTACAGACAATACGACCGTCCTTTTCTATAGTCACCTTTCCGCTGACGATCTTGACTGTCATATCATTATCTTCCAATCTCCGCACCGAAAACAGGTTGCATTGTAGCTCCGGCACGTATAATACCTCGTTTACCACGGCAGGTTGCTTCTTTCCATCGACCAGCATATCCACTCTTACGGTACCAGCGGTTTCAGCAACAATAACTTGGCCAGACTTCGCAACAGCTATGTGCATTTTACGCTTCAACGAATGTAATTCTTCGAACAACGATTTGTCTTTCAACATGTGATCAGTGGCGCCTGAGTCCAGGAACCACTCTATCTTCCGATTCTTCGACGAAGTCAGCAATGCACCACTGCCAGCGCTCGTAGTCGCAATGACGGCCACCTCATTTTCGCTCGTAACATTCGCTCCAGCTTTCTGCCGTCGTCCAAATTTGCCTCCAGATTTCCAGTTCTTCTCTCGATCCTTTCTGTCGACTTGACGGTTCTCAGGACATTCAGCACGCTTGTGTCCAACACGACCGCAACCGTAACACTTGTAGCCAGCTTTTCTTCCAGCGAACGCAGATTCACCACTGCCGTTTTCTTCGTAATTCGTTGAACACTTACCGGACCGCTTCACTTGCTAATCCAACAAACGTTTCTTGACGTATTCGAGAGTTAATTGATCGGGCTGAATGGTTTCCAAGGCAGTAATCAGAGCTTCATAAGATTTCGGCAGGGCTAACAAAAGTTGACAGATGACGTCTTCTTCTTCAGTCTTCACTCCTGCAGCTTTCATTTCACGAAGTACCTTCTCGAACTGGAGCAAAAATGACTTGACGTTCTCTTCTTCCTTGAGCCGCAACTCTTGAAACTGCTTCCGTAAGAATAGTTTTCCAGCGATTCCGACCCTTTCAAAGGCGTTCTTGAGCGCATCCCAAGCTTCCTTCGCAGTTCTCTTATCCTTCACATATTCCAGCTGATCTTCGGCTATACGGTGAATTAACAGGTTCTTGCATTTTCTGTCCTTGGCCATCCGCTCGTCCAGTAGCTTCTTCTTCCGCTGCTTCTCTTCAGCAGTATCACCCGGAAGTTCCCTCGCGTACTCTTCGTCAGCAACAGCCTTCTCCAGACACTCCAGCAAGCCTTTGTCTTCCATCAATACTTCTATTCTGAACTTCCAGTTCCCGAAGTTTTCGCCGTTAAACAGCCAGAGTTTGTCGTCGCTCATCTTGAAGTCTTCTTCCGTACGAATCAAACGACCGTTACTTCACTATCGATTCCGGTTCCGCGCTGGGCCCATAACCTAATAAACTAGGCAGAGCAATTGGAAAAGAACTTCTTTATTGAACGAAGGTTTGTGAAGGAATGAATAAATTAGTGACACGAATCTTCATGGGTTGCTACATGCTTGTTGTTTGGACAGAGTTGATCGGTTGCTACTCAACAATAATAAAGTATAGTTTAGTCTTATGTTTCAACCTAACCGGTCGTATTAACTCCCTCCTCTAAGATAGAGTTAGTACAAGAGGTCTCCGAATACTCGCGACTTACTCAAGGCTACGGGCTACAAACTATTTACAGGTAGGGAAGGAATCATGGGATATATTTACTCTCCCGCCGTTTAATGGCTGTTTTTCGACGATTGACTATGGGAGATGATGTGTGGCGACGGGAAAGTGCTCTTGGTATCTTTTGAGATGACTGGTGGTTATAAAAAGAGGGGCTTGGGAAGGGACAACGATGAAAGAACAGAAACTAAAATTGATACACGAACAGATAAAACTCTATGGCACTCTCAAACGTTAGTAGTTTTAAACGTCAAAGTTGATAATCGAAGAAAGCAATGGCCATCTAGAAGCTAGTTGCTTCAAAAGAGTATTCTGCATTGGCTGTGAACTGGAAGATCTGGAATCCGCAGAAAGTCCCTATCAACATCAAATAATTTGAAACCCGGGTGGAAGGGCTTTTGGAATATTACCGCTACTTCCTGATTTCTTCAAGATGACTCGAGGTTCAATACGAGAGGCCTCCTGAGGCTGTTGCGTGATAATTTTGGATCGCTTCCTAGGTAGGGCTTTGAAAACGAAATTACTTCCCTCGCCAACATTAGGATCAGAGCCCTGGTTATCAACTGAGAGAAGGTCGTAGGGGTTACTACACGGGGTAATTCGGAAAGATGGAGTAACTGATCTTAGGATTTCCACAAATGAACGCTGCGTGTGAGCCTTCAAAGACCGCCCTCCGTATGTTTCTCCCCACATTGATCACAGCGTGCCTTGTTACCACAGAAAACCGCAGTGTGCCCTAGTCGCTTACATTTTGTGCAGTTCATTACCTTTGGTACAAACAAGCGCACAGGTAATCGAATCATCCCAATCGCGACGTAATCTGGTAGTACTGACCCGGCGAAGGTCACATGAAACGAGTCCGAAAGCTTGTAGGTTTTCTTCGTTCCAACGAGGGACACTGAATACTCGCTTCGATAACAACTCCCTCGATTTCAAGTTCGTTACTTGGAATATATATACACTCGATATTCAAAAAAAAAAAAAAAGCTCAAAGACAACAATCTTGTTTGCCTGCACACGGTCGCTAACGGTAACACGTAGTTTATTTGGTCTTACCTTCAAAATCTCGGTCACGACTGAAACATGTTTAATCAGATCCTTCGAAATCTGATGAACATTCAAAGCCTTTTGTTTACATTGGGAGAAGACAACCCACGGACCTTTCGAGTCTTCTGGGTAAGCCTTAGAGCGGTGGGCAGGTGATGTTCTCGAGGGAACGGGTGCAGCAGGGGACAATGGAGGAGCTGGTGGTGAAGGTGGCTGTGGAGCATTGTCATAGTTGGTGAGCGCCATTCGAATGGAATATTTAATTTTATTATAAATAACTTTGAAATTATTTTCATTTCACACTGAAATAAAGACTTTCTAAACTCGCGAGATCAATGCTGTGCAAATAACAATAACAAATTGTACACTGTTTCAATTCAATGCACGTGATTTTTTTTTAACGACGATCAAACAAACATTGAAGTTCCCTCAGTGTTTTTTGACGTTTAACAACCGGGTGAAATTCGCTAACTTGGCAGCGTTTTTAGCCCAGTTAGCGAACAAGTACTGTACAACTTTAAATTCCCTGAAAGCCTGAAACGTTGGACGTAATACATCGTAGCATTTTGATCTACCGTCAATGTGAAAAATCTTTACCCGAAATAAATGTATTTTTAAGTTATATGGTGAGCTGATTGCAGGTACGTTTCACCCTAGTAAGTTAGAGGGAAAATCAGTGAGTAACCAGCTCTAAATTTACCATAATAGCACTGTGATGTACACAGTGCTGCCATGATAAATTTAGAACTGGTTACTCACTGAAGTCCCCTCTAATTAACAAGTAGGCGGCATCGAAAGCTACCGTTCAGTTTCGTTAGAGATGAATACTTCGGCCCGCTCCGTGTCGACGCATAGTGGAAAGATGGGTCACACTCTTCACGTGCTAGACCATGTGGGCAATCCAGCTTAGGTTGGTTCCAACCTTTTGTCGGATTGCTGTAAGATGGAAATGGATCGATGCACGGAGAGGAGCCTCTTATGAAATGTATAGTGATCGATGCACAAACTTCGTAGAAGTCAACGGCGAACTATGAGACCAAATACGAGGCATCAACAAAGACTTGAGTACGGCGTTCACAAGCATACTCTATGCGCAGCAGGGATGGCAAACAACTGTCATACTGATCCCGTTTGTTATTTTTGTTTATTTGAGAGCTGTTTTTGCCTTTTTAAACACCTTAAATTTATACACATGGGATTTACAAGCTGTGCTGCGTGCTGTCTACAATGTCAGTTGACGTAAGGTATTGGTCTAGCACTGAATTTCACTTTCCACACTGAAATTCTTCGAAAGCATAATATCGATATTACTATCCATATAAATATAATTTCTTACTTTTATCTCAATAAATCAACCGTTGCATTGTTTTAATATTACTGATCGATTAACAAAAGATCGGTACTCGATTAGCTGGCGGTATAACTTTGAATATCAGTGGTTCCTTTAAGATGTCTATGTCATTTGCGCACTGACATTGAGGCGAATGATATTGATATTCTAACTGTGTGAACTGATACTGAAATCAGGTGGTTTTTGGACGTTTTCGAATAAAAAACGACAAACACGAAATTATCTAACAAACAACGTTTATTGAAACTGTCCTCTTTTACATTTAAGCGCGGATTGAATTTACGAACAAGAAAACACATTGCTGCTGTTGACAGCTAGCCAAGGTTGATATATAAAACGGTAGGTAGGTGACACGTCGTGACCGTCAAGTGTTGTCAATTTCAATACTCCTCCTCAATGCTTGACGGTTTTGTCACTGGACTCCATGATATTTAATCCCATAATAGCACAAAGCTTCGTTACCTTCATCGTACCAAGCGGTTTGGTCAGGATGTCGGCCGCCATGGTCTCAGTAGGGCAATAGACCAGCCGCAGCACTTCTTGATCACACAGCTCCTTAATGTAATGCTGCTTGGTTTCGATGTGCTTTGAACGACGAGTGGTACGATCCGAATGAACAAACTGTATGCAACTCTGATTATCTTCCATAATGCATGTTGCACCCTTTTGAAGCTCTCCGAAATCATCCAATACCTTGCGTAGCCAGACTGCCTCCTGGCTGGCCTCTCCCAGAGCCACATACTCCGACTCCATCGACGACAGCGTCACGCAGTGCTGCAATCGGCTTCCCCACGATATGGCTCCTCCTGCATACATAAACACGAAACCTGTTGTAGATCGTCGAGTCTCTGGATCACCGGCCCAGTCGGCATCTGAATAGCCAACAAGCGTTTCACTGTTATTCCCGTATTCCAACTTAGCACATTTCGTCGTCCTTAGGTACCTAGGCACCCTCTTAGCGGCTGTCCAATCGGCTTCCGTTGGTGAGCAAACCTTACGTCCAAGAATTGACACACTCACAGCGACGTCCGGGCGAGCACACACCGCTACATACAAGAGTGCTCCTACCAGACTACGGTAAACCGTGATGTTCGAAAACGGACTGCTTGTATCCTTTGTTGCGACGAATCCGGTATCCATGGGGCTTCTCGAAGGCTTAGCATCCTGTTGTCCAAAACGAGATGCTATCTTCTCAATGTACCCCTCAAACGAAATACTGTACTTTCCGTCCTTGCGAGCGATCTCCATTCCAAGAAGATATGACGGTTCTCCCAAATCCGTTATGTCGAATTTCTGCTTCAAAGCACTGCAGCTTGTGTATACAAGCACTACAAAGCACTACAACTTGTGTATACAAGCACTGATCCACCTCGCTTTGATTAAACCCTAGATTCAGAAGAACACTATGCAGAAGCTGGTTCCAGCACCTGGCTGACTGCTTCAGCCCGTATATGCTGCGACGAAGTCTGCACACCAAGTTCTCCTTTCCTTTTTCAGCTAATCCGGGAGGTTGCTTCATGTAAAGTTCCTCCTTGAGATGACTATATAAGTAGGCGGTCTTTACATCCAAATGTCGCAGTGTCATATTCTGACGAGATGCCACGGCCAAGAACGTTCGCAGCGTTGTTTGTTTAGTCACCGGTGCAAAAATCTCGTCATAGTCGTCGCCATATTGTTGAGAATAGCCTTGAGCGACTAGCCGAGCCTTGTACTACGTGACCTCTCCCGACGCGCTCCGTTTGATCTTATAGATCCATTTGCATCACACAGGTTTTCTGCCAACTGGTAACTCCGTCAGCTCCCATGTCTCGTTCAAGGCATGGGATTTCAACTCCTCGTTCATAACAGCATACCACTTTTCCTTTTCCATTCCAGATGTAGCTTCCTTCAAACTTCTCGGCTCGTCTTCACCGCAGTGTGCGATATTGATCTCTTCAATCGGCGTGGTGGAATTCCCTTCGTCGCTCGGCTTGAACGACGATAAATCGCATCTTCAGGAAATCCTTCAAAGTCATTTTCCGATGCACTATCGAACTCCATGCTATCTTCTGTATCTGTTTCCAGATACCTTATCTGGATAACATAACAAATTACATCACAAATTAAATTAAAGTACTGGTAATTAACTGGTTTTTTCAAATTAAATCACAGATACATAAAAAACAGATAGATGTTTTTTACACTTTTTACGATCTATGCTAGCCATTGCTTGAGCATAATTCTTAGGCTCTTCCTGGACACTTGACACTTCTGCCGATCATGAACTTTATATCATCATATAAATTTCGTAAGCCATAATTAAAAACACGTCTCAAAATGACGTCCCTTATGTTCGGACCATAGTTTTAAAGCGCAAATTGCGTTGAATCTTATTAATTAACAAAACAAGTGAAAGCTGTGATATTGATTTATTAGGCTAAAATGTAACAAAAAGGTTAGTCCTTTCAATTCATGAAATTATCAGGTTTTTTGATGACCACCGCAGTGTAGATTTTCTTTAGTGGAATAATACGGCAAGATAATGGCGGCTAGAAATCGAAAAAAAATGAAATTTCACTCAACTTTTTCTTCAGAAAAGAGCAATAAATGTACTGAATTTGTCCGAAAAATAGGCAATTCATTTACGGAATACAATTTTACAGCAGATGTATTATTGCTGAATAAATTAGTTATTTGCTTGATAGGCCCAAGTGAGCGGCTAGTCTGACATTACATCCCGTAACCCTAGATATTTAATTTTAAGGTGATAGTGGATATTGGTTAGCACCATGGTTGTTGACGCCATATCGTGTTGCCAATTAATGCTCCGGAGGAAGTGTTACTGCCACCTAAAGCTTCAACAAGTTTAAACAGCACTTTTCAATACTCAATATTACCTGTAAAATTTCTACCTTTTTTGACTCAATCCTTTTCGATCCTCGTTTGGACCCTACCCTGCTTTGATATCGATTTGGAAAATTCCTCTTCATTCCTTCGGATTCTTGTAGTAATCTGCTTGAAAATCGGTTTGGAGAAACTTTCTTCTGTCGCCATGGCACCTAAACGCAAAAGAAAGGGGAAATCTCTTGATACCCCTTCTGACGAAATTTATTTGAGCAATCAATTTGATATGCTCACGTATCATGAGAATGATCAATCATCCTGGCAAAATTCCAGTAAACTTTCCCGGCTTAATGCCAAGAAGGAAAAGGTCCTCATATCGTGATACCCACTTTCGATTTCCATGCTCTTCGCACGGAAATTTTGAACTTCAGTTTCATTGGAGTTGACTACTTTGGCCCACCCCAGGTTACTCCGTGTCGACGCATAGTGAAAAGATGGGTCGCACTCTTGACGTGCTTGCCCATCTGGGATATCCAATATTTTGACGGATTGCTGTAAGATGGAAATGGATCGATGCACGGAGAAGCGATCGTACAGCGATCGATACATACATTTCGTAGAAGTCGTTGACTTTGCGCGAATTACGAGACCAAATACGAGGCATCAACAAAGATTTGACTACCACGTTCACAAGAACTGTTACCAATGCAATTGGGAGCGCATGGTTCGATCGGTGGAGTGTACCATAGCATCGCTGTCTAATGAATGTGAGCACTAGCGTGCGTAGCAGAGGAGGCAAACAACTGTCATACTGAATCCCGTTTGTGATTTTTGTTCATTAGACAGCTGTTTTTTAACCCCCATTCGGACACATGCATGCGCATGCTAGTGGTAAACACGGCGAATACTTTGTTGGTTGAGATCGCATCACTGGTGAATTTGAATCCACACATACCACTCAATACTGCAGAACACGAATGAATAGAGTATGACCCGTTGGCGTCAACTTCATGGGGAATAATATGTGCTTCGATCCAGCTGGAATTTGTATCAGTGGCTGCTGGATCAATTCAGGTAAATACCACTGTATCAATGCGACATGTCCATTTTTTCAACCTCCTGGTAACGGCATTGTAGAAGACCTACTAACTCTCCCATTTCCGGATTCAGACATGATCATTTCGGACCCATTTCGTATTTTGTAGGAGGTTGTTAAAAAGACACGAGGCCACAGATTTTCGGGAATTTTGGAGGAACAGTCTATGTCCATCCTGTATCCAGATTTCCAAATTCATTGTTTTAGCACAAATACAACTGTTTCTGAAGAATCACGGTAGTCTAATGTAATGATTAGATCCTTTTCACGGTGGTTCTGAATCTGCCAACATCTTTCAAATTTAATATTATGCCGCAACTATAAAAAACTCATTTGAGTTATTTGCGGATTTTATGCGACCTCAGTGCATTCGTCTATCATTTCACATAATTTGCAATTTGAAACCTTTCATCATCTTTCTTTCAACTCAGCTTTTTCCACGTCCACTGCCCTTCACGTTCCACCACAAGAGGACGCACTCCAACTTATCAGAGCATAAATATGCGAGTAGCAATATTTCCCTCCGTCTGCCGAGGTAGTCCCATAACCGCGACAGTAAACATCTTTTACGATATCCCCCCCAATGAGGAATTCCATATTCCACTTCTTCCTTTCCTTACCAGAGGGACAAAACCTCAACAAATTCGTCTCCTCTTATGTTTCATTCAGCCCGCAGGTTTACAGCCTAATTGAAAGTTACGATTATGGAGCGCACTTGGAGACTTGGCCCGGTACCTACCTACATCCTTCCTGCAGGAGAAACACGTGTGCAATTGCAGCGACGACGCCGGCGACGACGGTGGTATTACCCACGTGCCATTCAATTGCACACTTTGGGGGTTACGGTCGCTCGTAAAAGGAAAGAAAAAAGATGCTCGAAGGAATAAGAAGACGGAAAACTACTTGAGTAGTTGCTCGTCCGCTGGGGGTTGTGATGTGATGCGTTGACACCGCGGGATGCTGGAGCGGTTAAGCTCTTCCAGCTGATTCCTGAAGTTCTAAAATCACGCCGCTCACCAACACTAGCTTTGGGATGCGAGAGAGAGCCGGAGAAGTTTTCCGCGGAGAGCGTTGCGAGTGCGTCAGTGTGAGTGTACCGCGAGAAAGGAGAGAATTCTCGAGCGAATCGGGAGCTAATGACGCCATGTTATTGTCCGTTCTCTCCGTGTTTGGGAACGCCTCCGGCTCGATTTCATCTTGACAGGTTTGAATGTGGTCGTAGTGAAGCGTTCCAATGAGCGATGGGTGGAGCTTACGTATCGTTGCGGTGCACTGTCGTCCTGGTACACTGTAAATTGCCTTGTTCTCGGAATTCGGATGAGAAAATTTCCACGGAAAGAGTTTCCTAGAACGGAGCGGTTTTATTGGCACGAAAAATTTTCACTTTACAATTAGAGTTAACACTTTTGAGATTCTTGCGAGCTCCGCCTTCCGTTACAATTTCGGAGATATCGGGAGAGTGTGGTTCTGAGTTGCACACTGTCATGCGAGTTTCTTCCTGAGGCCTTTCGCTGTGTTGGTTCATATATCTTTTTCCCGCAAAGGCAATATTTAAAATTTACACCGCATTCGGGACGAAGTTCATAAAGCATATAAAAATAATAAACTGCTTCTACTGGGTAGCGATTTTTTTTTCTCTTCGGTTGATTTTCCTTACTATCTTCCCGTTGACTGCTTCCGAAGGCAATGGCGGGGGGTGGTGAAGTACGAGGGAAGCTCTTAACGTTGACAAATAGGTGTGGTTATGATTCCTTTGCCTTCGGAAGGACGGGTAAATGCTGGGGTATAGCACTCGTCGTTTTTGCTTTGTTTTATTGTTTTAGAGTACACTTTTACACAATTGAAAGCTTAGCGCAGTTGATCAAGCACGCATCTGTCAATTTTTTCTCGGTTTCTCCTGGCACTCACACATAAATACTCTGCTGATTTCCCGTGGATTGCTGATTTATTCATGCCGGTTCCTTTGGGGCATATATCAATCGTTGTCGGTTTGCGAGTTTCACCAAGATCTTGGACCGTTCTTCTCGAAATGCACACTGGGTGTCCACTCTAGGAATGCTTCTTCCAGACTGCATCTAGAATGACGCTCTCTAGCTCCGGTGGACCACCGACGAGACGTTGACTACCTTTTCTTTATTCCGGTGCTTCTTCACCGGCTGGATGTCACCAACAGGGAGTGAGTGAGCGTGTCTCAGCTGGTTGGTCGGTGCAAAAATCCCGACTTTTCGAACGGGACGACGACGACGACGACGACGACGAAAACGAGGACGACAGCAAAAGACTAAATCCAAAGAAGAATCCGTCCGTTCTGACTGCCACCTACCGGCTAGAGGGGGCGCGACGATCGAACTGACACCCATCGTAGCCGTCGTCGGTCGGTCGCTTGGTCGGTAGGGTAGAAGGCGACTTCAGGAAATCCCACCGAAATCCCTGGGATCTAAAGTGTACAACAGCGGCTCACCGCATCGTTCGCCGCCGCCGGTCGGTCGTTCGGTCGGTTGGTCGTCCCAATCAGTCAGTCAGTAGTGTGCCAGCTGAGATATAATCTTCCTACACCCCGAGCCGAGAGTGTAAGCTCATAATTACGACGACGACGATGGCGGTGGAAGGCGATGATGATGGTGACGGAAAGGTTATATAGTACCTAGATCTCTACCATTTGACTGGCACTGACTGCGGTGTATGGATTTTTTTTTTATCTTGTGCCGAGTAGGAAGAAAATGTCATCGTTTTGTTGTAAATGGCAGGAAAAATGATTATCACGGACCAGATGTTATGCGACTAAGAAGGACCTTGTCCTTGTCCCGTCCGGAAGGGATTTGGAATAGTGGGTCAGCTGCATGGGATTAGATGGTTGGAGCGTAGGATCCGTTCTTGAATGAAATTTTCCTCCGATAAATCGTTGTTCAAGGTTAACGAACTTTGCCAGTCTTTCAGGACATGTTTGCAAATTTTGGTTTTAAGATACACACACTGATCTTACACGTGACGGAATCCATCTTTGATATAAAGGATGAGACGTAAACAAACAACTCTCATGTTCCGAGACTGAAAAGTTCGAAATATGTTTGATTGAGCTGATTTTCACGTCTGTTATGACTAAATTTTATGTCAAAATTGACGCTCGTATAATTCATACCTAAATTTACAGCAATTTTTCTAAGTGACCTTTGAATGCGGTAGACTGTGTCAGTTTTCAGTGCATTTCCAAGAATTATGATTTCAAATTCAGATCCAACGACCCAATGACAAGTGAAACCAAATGGATCTATGAAATGATTAGATTCTCCATGTAATGTCTGGTTTTTTCACCTCAAAGGACAAGCTTAGATAAAGTCAAAATCAAATTAAGGTTAACTCTTGTGAGTTAGCAAGCCAAGAAGATTTCGTGGATAACTCAAAAAGCTCTACAGGAAAAGTGCCAGGGAATTCCAGGGAAGCTCGTTGAGAGACAAGTCTACATTACCAAGAGAGATAAACTATGGAACTCAATGGTAAAAATTAAAAGGTTTACATAACATGCCATTCAGATGGTATGAGGATGCATCCGAAAGTGCACTGACATTGCCTGTTGAACTTGCAACCTTTCTTGCTTCACGCTAGGCGAAACCTGCTAAGAAAATTTACCAAAACCAATTAATTAAATTTCAAATCGACCCTTAGGTCAAATAAGCGAAGATGAGTCAACTAACTAGTCTGTTTCAATTTCAAAATTTGTGTCTAAAGCTATTCCAAGTGTGGGAAGTAAGTGGGGTTTTTGCTAGCTTACGGTTCGCGCTCCCTCGACGGGCGAGCGGGATCTACGACGGGCGTTCAGTGGTTTCAGGGCTTCGGCACTTCTGTTCTACTTCGTCAGGTGGTGGCACAGCGTGGCTCACGGAAAAAAGAAGCCACTCTCACGGGGTAGAGATGTCCCAGAATAGATTGGTGGACGCTTCGCTGGTGGCTTCACCTTTTCAAAATGCTCACACAATTAACATACTGAACGTTTAAACTTTAGCCTGCGCAAGCTCACAAATTTCCGCTTAACAACTAAATCACTTACTGTCCGAACCGCAAAAGCTAAGTTGATAATTCAATAAAACATTTAATAATATTTAAAATTTGACGAAACACCATTCACTGTTTTAATTGTAGAATTACTCACATTTAATCAAATATAAAATTTCAAATGACAAGAGGTTTTATATGATAGATGAGGAGATGAAAATATAGAGTTGATAGTTCCGTTAGAGTACGGCAGTGTGAAATTGTGAGGCTAGAAAGAAAGCTACACACTTAGAAAAATTCATGTGAATTTAGGTGCTGTAAGACTGACATAACAGACGCGAAATATAGCTTAATCAAACGTACTTTTTGTCGAGCAACGAACTTTTCAGTCTCGGAGCACTTAATATTACATGACATGTTTGTTTACGTCTCATCTTTTATGTCAAAGATAAATTCCGTCACTTGTAAAATTAGTTATTTCTAAGTGTGTAGGACAACTTTTATGAAGGTACAAATCGGTTTGATCATCTCTCTTTACTAAACTCCCCCGTTGGAGAGGGATGGTGAGGGGTATCCTCCCCCCCCCCCACCACTGGCAAAAAGAGAAGATCACCGATTCGCTCATGTACCGACGATGTGTTTGAAACAGTTCTATCGATTTTTACCGCACTCAAGTAGTTATCTAAAGGAAGGCATCCAGTCGTAGGTTTGGAAATTGCAGCTATTGTTACCTCTAACACGGTATGTGCTCCTGTCGTCGTCGACTTGACGATCTCGAGGGGACACGGGTAGGGTAGGTGCTGCTATTGTACCTTTCAACCAATGACAGTAATTGATGGTTAGCTCCCATCAGCTCCCATAGCTCTTGATGAATTAAAAAAAAAAAATAGTACCTCTAGAATTCCTAAGGTTTGTAGATTGTTTTGATTGTATAAACATTGAAACTAGAGTAGTCTACTTTTTTTCAAAATACGAAACGAGTCGTTACACGTCTTTTTTTAAAGTGTGTTTATGGGTTTTGTAAATGGCTTAAGATCTATAATCTACATTAATGGGCACAAATGTTCATGATTAGATAAAATACCTTCAAGGTTCCTATACATGGATCCTGGAGACACCGGAACGGTTCTCCGGCAGATCTGGAACATCCGTAAAAGCGGTCAATCCACGAAACTGAGCCTAGAGCTCCGCGTTTATTAACATTAGGAACTGTGATATAAGACAGAATTTGTGGTCGTGACAAAAACATGGACCTAGATGGCCATAGGACCGTCCTCCGGAAGATCCGTAAAAGTGGTCAAGTGGTTTCTTATATCACAGTTTCAAGAGTTTAAAAAAGAACTGCAGAGCTCTAGGATCAGTTTCACAGATTGAAAATTTTACGGCTGTTCCGGATCTATTGGAGGACATTCCCGTGGCTATCCGGATTCATGCTTATGTCACGACCCTAAATCCTATCCTAAATCACAGTTCCAAGAGTTTTCGAAAAAAAAACTACGTTTCTTTCACAGCTTCATGCATGATGCACTTTTACGGATGATCCGAATCTTCTGGAGGACGTTCCAATGACCATCCAGGTACATGTTTATGTCTCGACCCTAAATTCTTTCATACATCACAGTTTGAAGTGTTTTTGGCAAAACTACGGAGCTCTATAATCAGTATCATGGATGGACCACTTTTACGGATCTTCCGGAGGATGGTCATTCGGGTCCATGTTTATGTTAATCTAATCTAATCTAATCTAATCTAATCTAATCTAATCTAACACCAACACAGCCAGTTCTTGAAAGCATCCTGGAAAATGATACATATACCTACATCATTTATCTTGTCTATTTGACATATGTTTCACATCGAAGATGTGTCACACATATCAAAACGGCCAGGCCTACTGTGCAGCATTTAAGGGGCAAGATGATTCAAAAAACATCGGGCACAACGTGGACATCTCGTACCGTACGTTCCGTTTTTGGTAATTGTATGATTGGTTGCTCGTTGGAAGCATCAAAGCTAGAAAGGTTAAGTGATGTTCCATTTTTTCCTGACGGTTGGGGCATGAGCACTAACTCTTGTTCTAGCCTTTTATGACTTATGGCTATAGCGCCATTACGCGCTTTCTGAAAAGAGAAGAGGGAAAGAAAAAGGAGAAGGACAAAGGGAAAAGGATTATGTGAAATCTATGAACATAAACAATATTTTTGATTTGAACTATACAATTTTAGATCCTGCTTCATGACAAAGACCGATCAAACGGATGACGGAGTTTGACGTCAAAGTTCATCTTCCATCCAAACAACGGGGGAACAAAAGGGACCTCTCATACCACGGCGCATTGCGAAGAGCCCTTCTACCACTACCGCGAATCATCATTTCGGTGCTCACACTCTAATTCAATTGGCATTGACGGCACCTTCGAAAAACCGTGTCTTCTAACAATTTTAAATAGCGCGATTAAATTCGCAAAAATCACCATCTTAGCGCCCCTCCGCGGGACTTTGCATGGGAGCGAGCTGTCAATTTAATAGTTGAGTATCGAACAGTGAAGTTATTATCTTGCATTAAATCTTGATTTAAAACTCGAGATAAAAGTCTGTGGGATCGAAAAAAAATATCGTTGTGCTCAGAAAACAAAGCTCTTTCAGATGATGTATAACAACAGATAATTTTCCAATTTGGCATTGTCTAAAGGAATCTTTATCAGCTTTTCAAAAATCACATCCCTATGTTTCGGAAACTTTCGAAAAGTTAGTGCAAAATTAAAAAAAAATATTCGACGCAAATACAAGCGTTTCATCGAAGTAGGCTATGACCATCGGTAATTAAATTGGAATCAAATAACACTCAATTATGTTTTTACGCTTTTTTTTTTATTTTGCCCTTATACAGGATGGGTACACATTTTTTTAATTCCATCATATTATTCTTGGTTTTTTATGTTTTGAAACATGTTGCATTACACTTGGTAGCAATTTGAGATTGCATATTAAAAATAGAGACGAAAAAAAAATCGCGTTACAGAATTGAGTGTAATACAATAAAAATGTCTCATGCTGAATTTTATTTCAAAACACATTTTGATCATTTCCTTGAGAGTAACCGTACTCGAATTTGGCCAAGTTGGTTGAAAATGGTTCTTAGCCTACACAGTTGAAAAAAGTAATGTGAATTTCCATCACTATGATGCATATAAAAGGAACGTCATGTATCATACAAGTTAACATTCAAAATATTGTATGCAACATTTCTTGCAGGTGGTATTATGGAAGAAATATACTTGAAATTATCATATTAGAGATAACTGCAAGCATCTTTAGTCCGGGAATTAGAAGGTGCTAAAGGGTGTCCACGATGAAATTGCCACACACAAAATTGATTCGCAAAATTCGAGTTTTCATCCAATTGCCATCAAATTTTCAGGGATTGAGAAATAACTATTAAACTTCATTTTACCATTTTACTCGTATTTTATTTACAGTCCATACGCAAATGCCCGCACCTTGGCCTTAACCCCGGCCATAACATTCTGCACAACCTGTGAATCAACCGTTTTTTGCATGTAAACCCATACTTTCTTCAGTTCCTCGACTGTCTTCACTACCTTAGGTCGTTTAAGAAGGTGCTGCTTCATAATCGCCCAGTACTTCTCGATGGGGCGGAGCTCCGGAGTGTTGGGAGGGTTGAACATTTTCGGCACGAAATTGACCTTATTGTCCGCATACCACTTCAGCACGTCCTTGGAGTAGTGGCATGAGGCCAAATCCGGCCAGAAGATTGTTGGGACGTTGTGGGCCTTCAGGAGAGGAAGCAGCCGCTTCTGGAGGCACTCTTTTATGTACACCTGTCCGTTCATCGTGTCCTGGGTCACGAAAGGTGCACTCTGCTTCCCGCACGTGCAGATGGCTTGCCAAACCAGGAATTTCTTCGCAAATTTGGACATCTTCTGAGTGCGGACATGCTCCGGAACGCTGAACTTATCCTTGGCCGTGAAAAACAGGTTGCCGGGGATCTGTTTGAAGTCGGCCTTCACATATGTTTCGTCGTCCATGATGCAGCATTCAACTTTCGTCAGCATGTTGAGGTACAACTTCCTGGCACGGGTTTTGGCGGACTTGTTCTGCTTCTCGTCGCGATTAGGGGCCTTTTGTACCTTGAACGTTCGAAGCCCAGCCTTAGTTTTGGCCTTCTGGACAAAACTTCGGCTTAGGTGCAGCTTCTTAGCCACATCCCTAACGGAGGCGTTCGGATTTCGGTTGAAGGCCCCAACTACGCGGTTGTGATTTTTGGTGTTGTACGGAATACTTTTTCCTTCACTTCTGGGCTTCCGATCGGTGGTCAACCGTTCCTCGAACCGCTTAATCACTCGTGACACCGTGGAATTCGCGATTCCCAACGTTTCAGCGATGGAACGATGCGAGAGATCCTTGTTCTCGTGATGAATGCGCAAGATTTTATCACGCACGAGCTGTTCTTTCGACTCCATTTCCGCGAGTTTTGATCACAGGACTTTAAAACTTGCAGGATGTAAATAATGCACTATGAACTAAATCCAACCAAATTTTCATAAAATTCTACCCAACGGTTAAAAAGTTAGAGCAATTTCATAGTGTGGCAATTTCATCGTGGACACCCTTTAGCTCTACTGTTGATCCAGAAACCCATTTTAAAATGTTTGATAATTCATACCAATTCCGAAGTCACTTTTAGAAGCCATAAGCTCCACATGTCTACAGTTCCGATATCACATGGCTAATGGAACTGCAAGCACACCTTCAGATTCAAATCAATGCTTTGAATCCAGCGCGTATTTAATAAAGCATGATGTAAAACACGATTGGGAGTATCCATTGTCAGTAAAATAATATGAAAAGATCTCACCAAATTATGTGTCTAAAGATCCTGCCATTCTAATATCACAGTTCCACGAGTTTTCGAAAAAAAAAAAGTGTAACTCTTGGATCAATTGTATGGCTTGCTTGCTTGCAATCAGACTAAGACCTTGTTGTCCTCTGTTGTATTCGCGGCATTTCTGCCGAACCTGGCGAATCTCGAAAATTTGGTCCGTGGTAGCGCGGGCACCTATGAATCCCGCCTGGTATTGCCCCACGAACTCTCTTGCAAATGATGACAGGCGGCGGCATAGAATTTGCGAGAGTACCTTGTAGGGGGTGCTCAGCAGTGTGATCGCGTGGTAGTTGCAGCAATCCAACTTATCGCCCTTTTTGTAGATTGGGAATACAACATCTTCCATCCACGTCTCAGGTAATATCTCCTCATCCTAAATCTTGGCAATTATCCAGTGCAGCGCTCTAGCCAGTGCTTCACCACAGTATTTTAATAGGTCACTTGGTAGTTGATCTACACTAGTTGCTTTGTTGTTCTTCAGTCGACCGATCTCCTTCCAACTCCTGACGTTTTCTGCGCGTGCTCCAAGGTCTGTTGCCGTGCCACCTTCGTTTTCTGCTGCATCACCGTTGAGGTGCTCGTCATAGTACTGGTTCCACCTCTCAAACACCTCACACTCGTTCGTGAGAAGGTTACCGAAAGTCCTTGCACATATCGGCTTGCGGCATGTAGCCTTTGCGCGAACTATTTAGCTTCTCGTAGAACTTCCGTGTGTCGTTTACGTGGTACAGATTTACCATCGCCTCGCGATCTCGGTCTTTCTGCTAACGCTTCTTCATTCGGAAAACCGAGTTTTGTCTGTTCCGCTCTTGTCTGCATCGTTCCACATTCAATCTCGTGCGGTGTTGCAGCATTCTCGCCCGTGCTGCATTCTTCTTCTCTGCTAACAGTTTGCATTCGCCGTCAAACCAGTCATTTCTTCGGTCCGGGATCAAAGTAGCTAGTACCGCTGCAGCAGTACTACCTATGGCGGAACGGATGTCCCTCCTGCCATCTTCAAGAAAAGCTGTGCCATGCTGCTCTTCCGTGCTGCTGCTACGCTTAGTCCTCTGCAACTCCGGCGTTCCGATGTTCCGAGTTTATCCAGGCCAGCAATGTCTTGGAGTCACTCCAAAATACCACCTTCTCGACCAGCAGTCAATGTCCGTTGACAATAGCCTTCATCAGACGCACACCGATTACCGCTGCCATGAGTTCCAAACGTGGAATGGAGAGAACCTTGGGAGCCAGCTTAGACTCTCCCCCAATCAACGCCACTCGAATACCACTTGGTAGCACCGCCCGCTAGTAGGTGACACATGCGTATGCTTCTTCATTCGCGTACACATAACTAGATGTGCAGTTGTAGTGACATGATGTCCTTCACCGAATGTTGAAGAAAGTAACAACGAGGAATATTTATTAGGTCCAAATGCTGGAACAATTCTTTTCCTGGATCGGTTGATCCCATTCGGTTTTGGCTCTCCACATCTCCTGGATCAGGACCCTGCGCTTTGGTCAGATAACGTATAGGGCGTCGTTGCGCCAATTTGGTCGTGGCACATTTCGAGTATGAGAGAGTGATTGCAGTTTGCTCAAAAGTGCCTGAGTAAAATGCAAGTACTTTTGATGATTACCCGTAGTTGTTACAGTGAAGATATACACCCATATTCTCGTTTATGTCTGGACGTGTTTGT
The DNA here is from genome assembly GCF_037179485.1 of Ochlerotatus camptorhynchus. Classification (NCBI taxonomy): domain Eukaryota; kingdom Metazoa; phylum Arthropoda; class Insecta; order Diptera; family Culicidae; genus Ochlerotatus; species Ochlerotatus camptorhynchus. The sequence goes on along the minus strand of NW_027040756.1, from coordinate 3,567,035 downwards.
CATACAGAAATATTGTTATTTGATTTTGTGTGGTGGATGGGTTTCGGGCGTGGACGGGCATATGGGTCATAATATTAAGTTTACGTTAGGGTAACGTTGAAAAATTGAGAAATGTATCGCTTCAGTTTGAGAAGCACTTCACTTCGCAACCGATGAACCATTATGACGGTCCACATTACCGTGCAGGCGCCGTGTGTTGGCAGGGTTCAATATTGGACAGTTTGATGTTTATAAAGTACTATGAGTTAAAACCGTATTTTGAGCTTTATCTCTATACATTCTTAGGTGTTTCTTAGTAGATTATCATGTTGATGTACGCTGATTCAAGGAGTAAATGGAATTAACATTGAGCTGTCCATAGTTGGGCGTTGTTGAACTTGTGGTACTTGCACAACATTTCATGTGAGTACCAAAGTAACCATATAATTACTAAAATAAATTTTAATTTAGGTTCAGAGTGAGACAAAGTCACTGAGATATGGATAGTTGGGTATTCAGAAGACTATTACTTTAAAAAAACTAATCCTGGTTGTATTTCTTTTTCGTTTGCATGTAACACTGTTTGATATTACTAACCGCACCGAGCCTTCATTCCGGGTGGTGAGCGAACCTGAAGAAGACGAAGATGACCATCAGCCCCTTCTCGGAGCGAGTGTATTGTTGATGAACCTGGTCTACGATTCAAGGTTGGATTCTGTGATGATGAATATCACAAAAAAGGTAAAATAAGTAGCACTATCTTCATCAACATGTAAGTATTATTGACAATAATCATAACAATCAACTCGTATATACAATGAAATACATATATAAAAGGGAAGGGACGGTCCAACAGGGCACCCGATGTAAGCGATTTGGACGGGGAGAGTGGGAATGCCAACTCCCTGTTGATAACATTTCGTGGATAAAGGGTGGGCTCTTCTCCCCACTCATTGGGGCATCTTCCTGTTTGGGGCTAGTCTTTTTGATCAATTTGCTGATCAAGTTGCTGTAAGGAGATTATTTATTGTTCCGTAGATGCGTATAGGCGACTTTGCCTCTCGATCTACCCAATCCGTTTTTGGCCCTTCATACAACGACACGTTGAGGACAATCAGACGTTATTAAGCTTGATAAAAAAAAAACAGAGAAGAGAGCCCACTGCTGTCGGACTTAGTTTCCGTGCTACAATGGGTGGTAAACCACTGTCATATATCATCATCATCCACATCTCCTGGATCAGGATTTTACCATGGATGAGGAAGAAACTCAGCAATCCGAGAGGATCGAAAAGGCTCATCACAATTATCAGCGCTTGCCGCTTGGTAGGATGGTCCGTTGTGGATGCCAGCGTCGTTAGGAAGGTGATTATATCCCTTTCAGGCTTCCAGTGCATCCCAAGCACGCGTTCCGCATCGTCGTTCTTATCCCAAAGGAGACACTTTCAAAGGACGGAATCACTCTCCCCTACCCGTGCGAGAACCTCTTTGAAGTTTGATATCCAGTTCCGCAGTGAGTGTACGTGCCGGACTTAAAGCACTAACTTCATTGTTTCATCGACACTTTCCATGCTATCCAGGTAGTCGTCAACATAATGTTTCTGGACTATTGCATCGGCGGCTGCTGGATACTCTGCTGCATGCTCTTCGGCGTCGCGATTTTTCACATACTGCGCCGAACTCGGCGAGCAAGTTGCTCCGAGCGTCACGACATCTATCAGATACCCAACTGGGTCTTGCATAGGGTCTTCCCGCATCAGTACTCGTTGAGCGTGACGGCCTTGGAATCGCATCAGAAGCTGATGCGATTCCAAGACCGACACGCATCAAATCAGCACTGACGGCAACCCACTTCTCCAGAACTCGAATAGTTCATCCAACAAGGCATTCAGTATCCAAGTCACCAAAAGTTCCACATTCAACGATAAAACTCACTTCCAATTTCCATAAAGCTCACATAAAGTTCCGACAGAACCTTCAAGTTCCATAAAGTTCGAATAAAGTTCTGACAGAACTTTCAAGTTCCATAAAGTTCAAATAAAATTCCGACAAAACTTTCTTCCCATGCAACCAAAAGTTCCACATTCAAAGATAAAACCCACTTTCAAGTTTCATAAAGTGCATATAAAGTTCTAACACAACATTCTGACTACTTCATATGCTATAGAAAGCACACGAGGAACTTCAGGCTCCAAAAAGTTCCGATGCTCCTAGCATCTTGAAGTTTAAAAAAAAAAATTCCAAAAGCATCCCGAAGCATTTCTTAGGAATTTCAGGCAAGGCTGAAAAGATGGCCACAACAAAGGTCCGAACAAGTTCCCAGCGGAAGTTCTTAGCAACTTTGAAGTATCTCAAAATTTCACTGCGGAACTTCTTATGAACTTGAAAGTTTCTAAAAATGTCCGTCATAACCCGCATGAAGCAATCCGCACAAGTTTTTATTAGTAACAAAATGTAATGTACGTAAAAATGAAATGATCAGTGGCTTAAATAAATCATAATTCTTATATTTATGCAATGCATCAATATTCAAAAATAAAAAAGAGAAATTTCCTGGATTCGAACCCGTGTATTCGGTATGCGAACTACGAACGCTAACCACTGTGCCACAAGTGTGTTGGAAAACCATGCGGGCAAACAACAACTTAAAGCTTATCCAGGTGTTGTGTTTCGTATTCAAGTCAGTAGTTTTACTCTGAAAACTCCAACAGTAGGCGGGACAACAGCTCACTTTAATATATTTCAGATGACGTAGCGGTTCATGCTGGGATTTTCACGCAGAAGGGCTGGGTTTTAATTCTCCAAACAGCTCCAATACTACTACTAATGCTGATAAATCAATACACGTTCATACCTGCCTTTAGAAATAACTTTCATAAAGACCTGACTATATAGAATTCGCTTTCATAAAAGTGCGAACTAAATATAGAATTGGTGTTGAGGACAAAAACCATTTTTTAACTTCAAGTTCTGCAGAAGCTGCTGTTCAATAATTGGTACCGGAACTTTCAAGTTCTTACAACGACTTAAAAATGAGGCTGCTTAGAATTCTATAGACCTTCAACCAAGCTGCTTAAGCGACAAATAGCCTTTTATCAGAACTTTTTGTTACTTGGGTAGGTTCGGTCCTTTCAACAGCATCGCATTTAAGGCAATTCCATCCACCCTCGCAGTCGCTTCGCAAAAGATGAGAATCTTTGATGGTTTCTTAGGGTTGATGGTGACACCTAACGGCAAATACCAAGTACTTCTACGGTCAGCATCGTTGAACTCTTCTTGGGTTGCCTTGTGCATGTATCCCTTCGTTTGGTACTCGCTAATCTGTCTCTTGACACTTTCGTCGATTACTGGATCAGTCAGCATGCGCCGTTCCAAACACTGGAGTCGCTAAACTGCCATTCGGTGGCTGTTTGGGAACTCTAAGCTGTCGTAGTTTCTTCCAGAATCCAGTTAGCTCGTTGTACTTCTGCTGACTCTGCACGCTCCACCTCCATCATCCCCAGGCTTTCGACCGAGAAAAATTGCTTCACAAGCCCATGTAGAGAAGCATCGTCATCCTGGCACCCGCAGACGTGGAAGTTATGCGCTTTTTCGACGAAACGATCCGGCCTAGAGCCGTACACTGTCCATCCCAATCGTGATTTCGCTGCAATTGGTTCTCCTGGATGACCGTCGCGAAGCTTCAGCGTTGACGTGACATGGGCATTGTCGTTCCCAATAAGTATACGAGGAAGTGCATTGTCGTATTTCTCGACTGGTAAGCCATCCAGATGAGGGAATGCTTTCGCTAACTCCGCATACCTCAACGATTGCCTTGGTAGAAACAGCTTGCTCACGGTACGAACATCGGACAAAATATCTTTTACATTGCTCGTACGACCCGAAATTCTAAAAAGTGACTCGTTGTCTTCTCACTGTAGATAATGATGATTGGTAACGGTCGGTTAATTGATGGATTTAGATCCAGTCGGTTTCACTTCCCCCGAACCTATTCTGCTCTCGTTCTTTTTCGCCTTGCCGTTGCCCTTGATTGGTTTGGTGTCCAACTGATCTTGCCTGGAATCGAAGACTATAAATCAAGAAGACTGGCAACTCTTCCAAAAATCAGGAGACAGTAACGGCAACGCCTCTTCTGAGCAAAAGTGGAACCTCCTGTGTATCATGGTGTGTGTGTGTTAATTCACCAGTGCATTCACACACATAGGTAGAAATAAATAGCTGTCAATTATTGGTTTTGTTGATTGTCGTAAAAGGTGAAAAGTTTCATTCTTTGCTGTCTGTCAGCTGAAATGGAACAAATGCGTAAGTAAATTTGTTTTGAAAATTAAAACTGTGGCATTGATGCCATTCACAATGATGGTGCGACCTTCCTCGATCATTAATTTGCTATCTCAGAGTTATCTTCGACTTTTCTTAAGCCCTTTAGTGAAGCATTTATGGGCATTCGTCTGGTGCAATGCCCGTTCTGCATGGTTTTGGCACCTGGCCACAACGGGGGAGTTAAGTTGTGACGCTCGGCAATTTGGCACAATACTCGCTGACCATTTAAATGTCACTGGCCAATCCGACACTGTTGTTATCATTCTCTGGATGGGGTCGGTCGATTCCAAGAACTGTTAAAGCATACAGAGGATCGCTATCCGGTGGTTTCATGTTCTGACAACATCTAAAATGGAAAAATATTCTTTATCAATACGTACCGTTTGAGATTGTAGTCCTTCAACTTTTCATTTTCATTTTCTCCAACATTAGATCCTGCTACGCCTTCCGTTGGATCGTGATGTAGGTACCGGATCTTTCTTCTTTTTGAATCCTTGAATTTTCAGCAGCTTTCGAATGACGGTAGTTCACTCAACAGAAGCGGAAGCCGCTAATTCCTTCTCTACTTGATCCATCGTGACAAGTTTTTCGGTTTAGAGTTTGGAAAACCATCGGCTTGCTGTGATTAGGATTCAAACTGCCTTGAAATTTTGTAGAGCAAAACAAAAACAACAACGAGTACCGTGTTATGATTATTCGTTTCGGTGACATTAGGTCACACACACAGTCACTGTTAATCAGCAGTCTCACTAACACTTGTGCTTCAAAGTTCCACCTTTGATTGTCAGAGGCGCTGTTATCAGTGACGTTTGACATTTGTATGGAAGAAGGGAACAGTTGCCAGTCTTCTTGATTTGTAGTCTTTGCTGGAATGCAGCAATGGACGGTGCCGCCGTTGACATCCTTCAATTTCGCAATGTTTGCGTGACTTGCAAGGACGCCTTCCGTGTGCTCCAAGACAAATTGAATTGCAGTATCACCTTCCAGCGTTCATCAACAGTCTTCTTGCTCAATTCAGTGCAGTCCTTCACCCGGTGCTCCAGATTTTTACAAATAAGACACGCTGGGCCAGCCATATTCCAGGAGGTTTTACAAAGAGTAATTTTGGGAGGATGTTCTAGAGTGAAAAATTACCTAGACGACATCCTCGTCCATGGGTGCATCAAGCGAGAACATGGTGCCAACTTATCCGAAGTTTTTTTTTTTTTTTTTTTTTTTCTTTATTTGAGAGATTTTTAGCCATACTTATCCGAAGTGCTCAGAAGACTCCAGCAGCGTAATGTTAAATTGAATGCATCCAAATGTGTCTTCGGTAGCTGCGCTGTAAGATTTCTGGGATTCACTTTGACCTCAAAACGATGGAGTGTAACTGACGAGAAGATGAGTGTCATCAAGAGCTTTCGAACATCAACATCATGTGCGGAAGTTAAGAGTTTTTTTTTAATGCCTTTATTTTTCCAGGCTTATTTCCTGTCGCTTTGCGGAGCCGATATTCATTGTTAAGATTACAAAATTACTTAAAACTAACGTTAGTAAAGCGGTGGCCGATTACTCGCGGCTATCACGAGGTTTAGGGGTAACAAATTGCATCAAATGGATGGCAGGGTAGGGATTGTGAACACAAGGTTTGGAGAGCAATGTGCTCTTGATCTCGAACTAAGCGACACTCTGATAAAAAAAAGACAAACATGGGGGTACACCGATAGGCAACTAACAACTTGGGAGAACACAAGATGACTCTAACTACTAAATGCTCAGATCTATCCGTTTTAAAAACACATAAATTGAATTCAAATAGTCGAGATCTCGGCTCGCCAAGACATCTCTAACGGGTATCGTGGGTTGTTTTCCTCGGGCCCTGAGGGATGTGGATAACTCAGATCTGGCAACACGGTGTAAGGTACTAAGTTAAGAGTTTTCTCGGGTTGGTGACGTTCGCGGAACGGTTTATCCAACGAAGAGCAGATAGTGGCATCATGGGCCCATGTTGTTGGTTTTTAATCGAGCTTGGGGTGGTTGTAGATCTCGATAAAAGCAAACGTACTTCTTTTTCTTATTCACCTTTCAAGCTTATTAAGGGAGGAAATACAAGTAAAAAAATCTGTTTAGCAATTTTTAATGTTTTACTTTTTTTTTAAATGCTACGAGCACGAGGAAGGAGTGATCTATGGCCCCGGTATCGCCGATTAACCGTAAGTTCCAGAAATCATGTTTTAACACAACCCAAAACTTTAAACGCTTTTTCAGTCTCGACAAAATCAATATACTGTTATTTTATTTTTTGTCCAACGTTTCGGTCCGTTTATGACCTTCTTCAGGGACTCAATAACTACATTTCGGATTATTATGGACCGAAACGTTAGATTAAAAATAAAATAGCAGTATTTTGATTTTGTCGAGACTGAAAAGCCACTCATCTATTCCCATAAGAACCGTACCCAAGAAAGGAAAAATTAAAACAAATAATTTTATGTTTAAATTGCTACCGCTCCTGGTAGACAAATTCATGGACAACATTTAAAATATGTTAAATTTGAAATGGCTAGAGGCATTTGATAAACATATTCAGAAAAAAGGATCAAAATAGTGAAATTTTAAGTCACTAGCGCCCTTAATATACATGTTGAAAGAAAAGTAAAAAAAAAATTAAATTTGAAATGGCTTACGGAAACAATTAATCAAAAATGGGTTGGTTGAAAATGCTATCTAACATGAAGCTTTAATGTGATACTTTATTAGCTAGAAATTTTTTTTAAGAGGGTAGGTTCATAGTTCCGCTAGAGTACGGCAGTATAAAAAATTGAGTTGAAGGTGAAAATGAACGAAAGGCCATTAATATGACAGTACTAGTCAAACGCACACTTCTTTACCTAACTCATATATGAATGGATGAGGAGACTTGAAGTATTTCTTCAAATCTACAGGTATCTGCCGTACTCTAGCGCAACTAGCAACCTACCCTTTTCAGACGTTTCTCTAGGTAATATATTATCACACTAAAGTTTCATGTTAGAAAGCATTTCCACCCAACTCTTAAAATCGTAAACTTCACGTTTGAAGTAACAAAAAAACACTTTGAATGTAATCAAAAATGGTAAATTTAGCACAGGCCACGCCCTGATGGGGGAAAAATAAAATAAAATATGTTAAATAGTACCACTGTACTGTTAAAAAGTTCATCCGGTTGAGGTTAACCTCTAACGGTGTAAATCCTTATTGGTGGACAAAAGTTGCCATTACTTAGTGGCGTAAGATGGAAATTTTGACAAGACGATGCTTTCAAAATTCCTTCACGGTGAGGTATGGAAGAGAAGTTTCGGGAGTACGGAAAGTACTGAATCACTTGAGAATATTTCAAAATCACTTCGAAAAGTTCTGAATCGCTGCAATACCCTTAGGAATCACTTCGCAATGTACTTAACCACTTAAGAGAATAATTGAAGCACTTCGGAAAGCAGTGTATCACTTCAGGAAAGTTCGAAATCACTTCAGGAAGTACTGGATCACTTCAGAAGAGTTTTTTGCTTACTTTGGAAAGTGCTGAATCACTTCAGAAATGTTTTCAATCACTTCGGAAAATACTGAATCACTTCGGAATGTATCACTTTAGAAATTACGGAGTCACTTCTGGAAAAAATGAATCGATTCAGAACACTTTTTAATCACTTCAAAAAGTACTGAATAACTTCAGAAAAGATAGGAAACACTTAAGAAAAATTTGAAATCACTTTGGAAAGTACTGAATCATTGCAGAAAGTTCACTTCGAAAATAATTTAATCTTTTAGAAATGCACTGAATCACTTCAGAAATGTTCGGAATCACTTTGGAAAAGTTCATGATCACTTCGGAAAATACTGAATCATTTCAGAAAGTACTGAAACACTTAAAAAAATCGGTATCACTTCAAAAGGTACTAAATCACTTCAGAAAAGTTAAGAATAACTCCGGAAAGTACTGAATCATTTCAGAATGATTGTCATCACTTCTTCAAGTACTGAATCACTTTGGAAAGGAGCTGAATCACTGTAATCATTTTGCAAGGACGGAATCACTTCGAAAATAATTGAATCAGTTAGGAATCCACTGAATCACTTCATAAATGTTTGCAATCACTTCGGAAGTACTGAATCGCTTCAGAAAGTTCATAATCACTTCGGAAAGTACTGAATCACTTCAGAAAATTCAGAATTCCTCCAGAAAGCACTAAATCATTTCATAAATGTTTGGAATCACTCCGAAGCGTACTGAATCATTCGAGATAGTTTGTAATCACTTCCGAAAGTGCTGAATCACTGCGGAAAGAACTGAATCACTTTTGAAAAGTTTGAAATAACTTCTGAAAGTATTGAATCACTTCAGAAAAGCTCAGAAATTCTTCCGATAATATTGAATGACTCAGAATCTCTTTGGAAAATACTTAACCTTTCCAGAAAGTTTGTTATTGCTTCCATAAAAACTGAATAATTTTGGAATGGACTGAATCACTTCACTAAACTTCGGAAAGTACTGTATCAATTCTTTAAAGTTTGCAATCACTTCCTCAATAACTGAATCATTTTGTAATAACTGAATCACTTTAGAAAAATTTGAATCACTTTGGGGAGCACAGAATCATTTCAAAAAAGTTCGAAATCTCTTCTGATTCTTATCACTAAGCCATGTTAGTACTCAATTGTGACACATCGAAACAGGTCTCGATTTTGGCAACATAGATGAAGTGCAGTCAACTATCCACAACTCGATGCCCACTAACTCGATATCGAATTATAGAACCGTAGTAAAAATGAATGCCATGGCTACTGCAATCGAAAATTTTCCTGGGATTCTTATTCTATTACTCGAAGGTCCCTTCGATATCGAGTTGTACAGAGTTCAGAATCACTTCAGAAAGTACTGAATAACTGGAGAAAAGATAAGGACCACTTTGGAAAGTACTGGACTATATCTAAAAAGGTTAGCACGTACAGAATCACTTCATTCAGCGCATTCTTTGCTCGACTGTCGAGCTGTTCAGTCCGTATTTTCGCTCGAGTTCTCGATTCGATTTTGTTTCGTTTTGTGCTGTCGCGTTGCGCCGTGGAATTGTCGCCACCTTCTCGCGTTCTGGCAAGTTTAATTGAACTTGCAAACACGGAACAAATGGTGCGTAAACGTGCCAATGAGCCAGCAGCGGGCCCTTCAAAGAAGGTGCTAATCAAGCCCAGCGCGTCGCAGGATGACGCCGGAAAACGAGTACTGCAAGCCAACTAGTATGCAGTACTCCCGGAAGAAAATGGCGATGGTGACGCCGTTCCCATTGCAAGACGAGAGCGGATTCCCCCGCTTTTCACGCCGGTGAAGGATGTTGTCAAGCTGGGTGCCGAACTGGCAAAACACAAGCTGCTGCCTCGCTTCAAGCTTTGCAGCATCGGTACCAAAATCATGTGCTCCAGCCTGGAGGAGTACAAACAAATAGGAAGTTTTCTTCAGGACAACGTGGACTTCTTCACGCATGATCTGCCATCGAGCAAGCCACTGAAGGTGGTTTTGCGTGGATTACCGTCGTTCGAGTCTGCTGCGGTGGAATCCGAGCTGGAGCGGCTTGGGCTCCAACCTGAGGCCTTGTTCCAGATGAACCGGCGTCCCAACCAAAACACCAGCTTCCGTGACCAGTTGTCCCTGGTGCACTTCACGAAGGGATACACCAGTCTTGCGGCTCTGAGATCCAAAATCCGGGACCTGTTTCAGGTCATCATCAGTTGGGAACATTACAAACCCCAACATCGTGATGTAACGCAGTGTATGAACTGCCTCTCATATGGCCATGGCACCAAAAACTACCACATGAAGACAAACTGCGGCAAGTGTGCTGGAACTCACTCAACTGCGTCCTGTGAGCAAGTCGATGACATCGAGCCAACGTGTGTCAACTGCGGTGGAAACCACCAAGCCTCCAATCGCGGATGTCCCAAGCGAGTGGAGTTCATTAATATCCGTCGGAAAGCCACAATCAACAACCAGCTCGGTCACCTTCGTAATCATCGTTCGCCTCCTGTACTAACAGAAGCCCAGTATCCAGCTCTCCAGCCCCATCGACATGTTCCGAACCTAGCCCCGCTTCTGCTCAACAACCAATAAGCCAATCCCGCGAGTATCCAAATGGTTCCCAACAGTCGGACAGTTCAGCATCGTCTCGCTGTTGCTACGGCCCAGCCAATTCCAGGTTCATCCACCGCCCCTGGATGAACAAGCATAGAGAGCTACTCGATTTCCTCAACACCAAGGAGGTCGACATTGCTATTATCACCGAGAAGCGCTTGAAGCCCGAACTGAACGTATTCCTTCCCGACTTCCGGCTCGTCAGACTTGATCGCACCTGCTCTGGAGGTAGAGGAGTGGCCATCGCTGCAAAACGGAACATGAGTTGCCGGCTGCTACCAAACTTCCAACTGAGAACAATTGAAGCACATCACTTGGCCCAATCACCATCATCGCGGCCTACTGCCCAAAGCAAACCAACATCAGGGACGGGTCGTCAGTGGCCCTCCGCAAAGACATCATATAACTCACCCGGAGGAGCGGGAACTTTATCATCGCTGGCGATCTGAACGCAAAACATCAAGCTTGGGGCAACGGTCGGAGCAATAGAAACGGCATCATCCTCAATGAAGACCTGCAAGAGGGCCACTATACCATCTTGGCCCCGGACTCTCCCACCCGGTTGAGTCGGTCTGGGATCCATGCGACCATCCTCGTAAGCAACATGGGACACAACATCTCACAACCTGTGGCATTCCAGGAGCTGAGCTCGGACCACTACCCGGTGGTGGCTGAAGTTGGATCCTCTGTAAACCGATTCGAAGCTTCCCGGTGCAACTACCATCAAGTCAACTGGGCGCAATATCAACACTGCGTCGACACAACCATCGACTACGATGTCCAACCGAGGACGTTCGAAGTTGTTGACCGGTGTTTACAAACCATCGAGGAGGCAATTTCCTGAGCCAGGGAACAACACGTGCCAGTATCCAGACAGGTGAGTAACACTCTGAACCTTGACAGCCCTACCAAAGATCTCATTAGACTCCGTAACACCATTTGTAGGCAGTACCAGCGTACTGGCCTGCCTAACTTGAAGACCAATTGTAATCGATTAACAAAGATCATTCAGGCCAGGATGGTGGATCTCAGAAATAACGATTTTGCTAGTAAGATCCGCTCTCTCCCAGATTGTGCTAAGCCGTTCTGGAAACTTACAAAAATTCTTAAAAACAAGTCTAGGCCCATTCCCCCACTGACCCCACTGGATCGTCCCGGCGACCCAGTGGTTCATCTGATAACTCCTGAAGAGAAGGCTGCCGCGATAGGTCAACACTTCGTCAGCTCCCATAATCTCGGACAAAACATCGTCAGTCCTCATGAATCTGAGGTTGCTGAAAATGCAACCAATCTTCTTCAAATTCCTAACATTTTTCCAGAGGAATCCGAGATTACGGCTGACGAACTGTTGGCCTATATCAAATCATCTAAAAACATAAAGGCCCCAGGTTTCAACAACATCCTGAATCTGGAACTCAAACACTTGAGTTCCAGATTCTACAATCATCTGGCACTGATTTTTAATCAGTGCCTCAGACTTGCCTACTTCCCCTCGTGTTGGAAGTCAGCTAAAGTCATACCCATCCGGAAACCTGAGAAGGATCCGTCCTCTCCTTCAAGTTATCGACCAATCAGCCTTCTCTCAGGGTTATCAAACCTGTTCGAAAGAGCACTGTACCACCGGCTCCTAACATCTGCCGATGAAAACAACTTGTTACTCGAGGAACAGTTTGGTTTTCGGAAAGGTTGTTCGACCGTCCACCAGTTGACTCGAGTAACAAACATTCTCAGACGGAACAAGTCTGTTTCGAAAACATCTGCCATGGCCTGGTGTTCAAATTGCAGTAGTACGGTCTTCCAATCTTCCTAGTGAAGATCATAAACAACTATCTATCAGACAGGACGTTCCGAGTCTCTCTGAATGACATCTCATCGGATGCTTTCAACATCGGTGCCGGGGTTCCACAAGGAAGCATCCTTGGCCCCATCCTATTCAACCTGTTCACCTCCGATATGCCGGCTCTCCCTGATGGTGGATCGTTGTCTCTGTTTGCAGATGACACATCCATCGTCTACAAGGGTAGGGTCATCGGAGCTCTGACTGCCAAATGCGGATCAACAGCTGGAAGATCCGTATCAACGCGGCAAAGACCCAGGTCATTATCTTTCCACACTCTAAATCTGCTAGACTTGTTCCGTCGGAGAATAACAAGATCTGCCTGAACGGCACAGTGGTGGAATGGTCCAAAGAGGTCGTGTACCTCGGGCTAACACTAGACAGCAAGCTTCTTTTCAGGGAGCACGTTGACAAAACAAAAACCAAGTGCAACATCTTGATAAGATCGTTGTATCCACTTATCAACAGGAAGTCAACCCTGTCCCTGAAAAATAAGCTTGCTGTCTACAAATAAATCATCCTTCCTGTAATCGGAGAGTTGCGCAAAATGCCATCACCTTAAACTCCAAAGGATCCAGAACAAGATCCATAGGATGGTCCTAAACAGTCCCCCGCGGACTAGAAATTCTGAGATCCACCTCCTGGCTGGAATTCAGACATTAGAAGAACGGAGAGTATTCATCCTGGAAAGGTTCAGAGACACCTGTCTCTTCATGCAAAATCGATTAAGTGCAATTTGTTTGCAACGTACCATATAAACTAGATAATACACTATTTTAAACAACGTCATCAACGTCAGGGGCGGATGCATAGTTATTTTAAGCAGATTTATATTTTCAGGGCGCAGGTCAATATTGGGTGCGACTACTTAGCTCAAATTTTAGGAACACAGCACTGGAGTGAAGATGTCATAAGATTCCACATCTCCGAAGATGTGTTTTGAACCTGTTGAGCTGTCTCAGGTCGATAGGAATTCTCAAACCATCTCGTCAACTCCATCGCCGATCGAACCCATTCATCAGTAGTGCAGCCACCAGTCACATTGTCGCCTTATTCGTACAGCAGCAGAACCCAATGCATTGGAAGCGTGGTTTTGTTTTGAATGGATCCCAACCAGAGCATTGACCAATCCTACGCGAAGCCATGAGGAGATTCTTTCTTGAATCACGTCTCCCGAATTGTTGCGACTCAGCATGAGAGGGAGAGAGCACTGGCACTGTAATGGTGTAGGGTGCGCGCATTACCCATACGACTGATAGGCGCGCTGCTGTGGTGCAAACAGGATCGAACTAGTCGCTCTCCGGTTTCTCTTCTCTATCGCCCCACAACAAGAGAACGTTTCCCATCGTTTCAATCGGTGTGGGTTGGAAAAGCGTTTCTCAGTCGGTCGGTCGGTTGACCGGAAGGGGGAGGGAGGTTGCCCACCGCAATAATTTTCAGCAGAGTGTGTGGTGTGTTGAAACCAAACAGATGATGGTAGTGCAGCCTCAGCAGTGGAAGCAACATTTCGGGAGATCTAAATCGCATCTGATTGCTGTCCCATGTCCAGTTCGGTCGGAAGCTGAGTGTCGTACCTGTTTAGATGGATTCGGGAATTTGCCATTCTTGGAGGAACAGAAGTCCTCGGCGTGGCGATTGCTGAACTGAACAAGAACGTTGCGTCGCTGCATCTGTTCGCCTATATGTGGCAGGCAGGCGTCGTCGTCGTCGTCGTCGTCATAGTCGTCATCGAATATAGATAACAACAACAACAACAACAATTACGGGGTGGGTGACAGAGATAGCAGTAAGGCATATGCAGCCCTACACAGAGAAAGAGAGCGAGAGCACATTCGGCTGCCAGTGTGCGTTGTTCGAGCGAGCGTTCAACCAACCCAATCCCTACATCGCAAGCTGGTGGTGTTGTTGTACGGCTGTGAGCTGTCCGAAAAAAGAAAGAGGGGCCTTCCACTGACAAGTCGGAGCTCTCGAGCTGGCACTTGGCTACGGAACGGCTTTCGGTGTCGGTGTGCGAGGACTAGACCTCCTAAGAACACTAAATCCCTTCTCGGATCGTCGCGGCTCGGCCAACTAAGTCCGGGCAAATAATAATAAGTTTTTAGGAGAATTAACTTTTCGGTATTAAGGATTTAAGCAATAAAGTTTGACGAAGAGGAGTCGCAGCAGTAGTAGTGCTGAAGCATATCGACGTCGACACGGCGCCGCGGACGGTCAGCTTAAAAGAAGACACACGGAAAGATAGAGAGGGAGGAAAAACTAACGGCGGTGATTTTCACGCACTAAATCCCGGATTTTCGGGCTGCCTGTGGCCGCCGATCCTCGTGGCGAGTGGGCGAAACGGACGGAAGTGCTGAAGAAAACGACGACGACAACGAAGACGAGTGTGATTTTGAGAAGAAAGCGTGTTTCTTTTTATTCCTGTTGATCACCACACCGCGGTGTGTGAAATCGGGCTTAAGTGATTAAGAATTGTTCAAAACATACGACTAACTTTTCCCGGCGCGTGCTCCTCTCGGCGAGTGTGCTTTGACGGATGGTGTTTGGCCTCCGACGCCAAAGTGGTTTGAATTGAGTGGATTAAAAAGGCACAATTAACCGATTGACGGCAAGTGTTGGGTGTTTGTGCGGGTGCGTGGGGTTGTATGGCTATTTGCGGTTTGAATTGAAGGAAAAAGTGTGATCTCTGGTGAATTATTGAAACAGATTAGTAGCGGTGAAAAATCGGAAGTCGAGTCTCTGTTATGACCGGATTGTCGTGAGGTGATTGCTGAAACCATCGGTGTTTCAATATTTTTTTCCCCCGGCAGTGACTGTGTGCGGTGGTACCAAGTGATTTGTTCGTTGAAGTGACTGACTGTGCGACGGGAAGTTGAACCGCAATTGTAAGGTGAGTGTCAGCTGAGGTTTTGGGAAAAGTGTCTTTTGTTTGAACAGATATTTTTTACGTTTTTGCTGAGGCATTTGGCACACTTTGGGTGATACCCTAAAAATTAGGTCTAGCTTGATAATGTTGCAAATATATGGGACCGCTACAAGCTAATTCCCTGTTCTGGTACAATTAGGGACCTGTAGCATAATTAATTCTAAAAGAACTTGTAATTTTAAAAGCTTTCAAATTGGGTTTACAAGTCCAGGGTCCGTCCCAGAGGGATGCTAAATTTGAATAAATGTCTTCATTTTGAAGACTTTTGCTATTCTGTGAAGATATTTTTCTCCCACAACTTCATGCAAGTTACAAAGGTTGCTAAGTTATCTTAATTCTAACAAAATTTCAAAACATCTATGAACTTCTTCAAACAAACGGTTAGAGCCTCATCATATTTTGTACGATTATTTCTGAACATGCCTTAAACGGAATTTTCCAAAACTTCTAGGAAATACAGAACGAGTCAGATCTCAGAAAAACTGATACGAAGTTCCCTGAAGTTCTTTGAAGTTATCTGAACTATTGCAAAACTTTCTGAGCTTATATGAAGTTTGCTGAGCTTCTGATCAGTATGACGAACTTCTACGAAGTTAAATGAACTTTTATGAAATTCCCTGCACTTTTGATGTTGATTTGTGTTGAATTCTTTCTTGAAGTTCCACGAAGTTGATTGAACCTAGATTCCCCTGAAGTAGTACTAATACTTTTAAATGTAACGAAATTTCCTGAACTTTAAAACGATCTTAAATGTTTCCTGAAATTCTATGAACCTTTCTAAACTCGTACAAAGATTCCACTTCTTCGCAGTATTGTTTTAAATATTCTTTTGAGGCTTTCAATCGGGGGGATTTTTGTAAGTTCCCTGTATTTTCATTGAGTTCTTTGAAGCTACACGAGGTGTCCAGAATATCGATCAAGTTTTCTGAACTCCTACGATCTCCCTGAAGTTTTACGGGAATTTATGAAGTTAAATAAAAATTTCTGATCTCCAACGGAGTTCCTTGATATTTTTGCAAATTCCTCCTAAGTTTTGCTATTTGATAACAAAGTCTGATGAAGCTTTACTAAGATCTTAGAACTTTAACTAATTTCAGTTAACTTCTATTTAGTTCTCAGCACTCCTACGGAATTTGCTTAGTTTCTAAAAATTTAGCTGAACTTCTGTAAATGTCACTGAAATTTAACAAAGTTTTCCTAAATTCTATAGAGTTCAATAAACTTCTACACAGTTGGTAGAGCTTATTCAGAATTTACTGCAGTTCCACGAATTTACTGTGAAGTCCCGCAATGATCTTTGAAGTTCTTTGAAGCTTTAAAACTTTCCGTCAGAAAGTTACGACGTTCCTCGAACTTCGCTAATTGAAACGGAGCTCTTGAGACGTCTCCAATGTGGCACTCGGAACGTTTTGTCGGTAATTTCTTGGCCACAGAACTTCACCTCGACAATGATCCAGCTCATTGAGCCATACACCAGATTTTAACGTTTTAATTTCTTCACTGTACAATAAACTAGATCAACGTATTGTTGGTTTAAATTCCGCATTAGTATGATTAAAGCATAAATTGTTGTTGTCCCCTCATGTTTGGAGACAAAAACTTCATAATACTTTAGCAATTGCCACCCGGCTTAATATTATTATTATGTTAAAAAAAGCCGTTAAAAAAATCATGCTTAAATTTTTTTAATTCAGAAATATAATAAAAAGTTAAGCATAATTTCCAACCTTAAATCAAAATCAAAGTTTCCTAATCATATTAATTTTTAGAAAACAAGTAGAGGTGCCATTGCGTACTGGAGATAAAAATGCAAAAATGTTTCATAATTCAACAACTTCAGAAATATAATCAAATTATTCCTTCTTAAGGAAACCATCTCTGGAATCAAAATAGTGCAAGTTGAGGTTTTAGGCGATTTTCCCACAAACAACCCACATTTTTTATAACTCGCAAAACTTTTAATCGTGACGATATGAAAGATTCTTGTTTGATTTTCAATACAAAAACTTTTCAAGAATTCAATAAATATGGTTCCAACTTACACAGATAATTTCAATTTGACCTGTTTTGTCCCAACTTCCCCAAAAAAAGAAGTTTGTTTTAAATTTATTTATTTATTTTATTTATTTATTTATTTATTTATTCATCTGACTTTTTGTCGTCTTAATGAATGTGATGTGGAAAAGCCAATTTAAATGCTGTAAAAACCCTATATTTTTTCACAATACAGTACAAACATTACAAAACAAGCACATCCGTGAACATAACATAAAGTGAACATGGCTTCAAATATCAACTGTAGTCAAAAACATAAAAAGAAATTATAATTCTATCAGCTCCATTGGACATCCATCATCCGAAGCAATCCTCGTCGGCAGTGGTGAATCGAGAAAAAAAATGGAACAGGTAGCATAATTGTTATAATTTAGGAGCAATGGAATATTACTCACCTTTCACAATAACGAATCTCACTCGATCCATTAATGCAATTCAGTCATTCTACGCTTAAATGTTGCCACAGTAGAGTTGAAGTCGAAGAGGATGTAGACTTCGTTGAACCTAGTCGACATAAAGCGGACAGGATCATGAAGGCCATACAAGGAGTTGCGGGGCTCAAGCAGCAAAAAGTTCCGTTGGTGAGGTAATCGTTCAGGAACGTAAAGGTTAAGTTGACCTAGTATTTCCGGTGCGTCAGTTTCTCCTGTGAGAAGTTTAGCTACAAACACCACTCGGGCATCATTCCGTCTCTGCTCAAGCGTCTGCAGTCCCAATAATCTGCATCGATCTCCATATTGTGGTAGGTTTAACGGAACGGAATTGCGTCGATCCTACCAGTCCAGGTTGACTGGTACGGGCACCATACTACATAGTTGGATTCCAGAATCGATCGCACCAGTGCGCAGTACAGAGACCGGAGGCAGAGAGGATCGGTAAATTCGCAGGATATTTTGAACATAAATCCCAGCTGTCGGTTGGCACTACAGATAATATCGTTGTAGTGCGATCGGAAGGTCAGCGCTGAATCTAGGATGACACCAAGATCACGAACTTGAAGACAACGCTCAAGGGACTGACCATTAATTGAATAACCATACGTAATCGGGTTGAGCTTGCGATGAAACGATATAACGTTACAGTTGTGGATGCTCAACGTCAGCATGTTCCAGGTGCACCAATCAGCAAAACTATTCAGCAGCAATTGTAGAGCATAGCAGTCCTCTATACCTTTAATGATCATGTATATTTTGACGTCATCACACAGTAAAACACACGGCAGCCAGCTGGTAGTACGAGAGAAAGCTCGTTGATGAAGAGTGAGAATAACAAAGGACCCAAGTTGCTACCCTGTGGCACGCCAGATAAGTTTGAAAATTGTTCCGAAGATTCAAATCCGATATTAACGGTGAGGCTACGATCCGTAAGGTATGATCCAAACCAGCTAACAAGATCCGCAGAGACACCAATTCTTCCTAGACGTTTCAGTAATATTCCGTGGTCAACCCTATCGAAAGCTGATTTCAAATCAGTGTATGCGGAGTCGATCTGAGCACCAGCATCAATGTTGCGTAAGCAAAACGAAGTAAACTGGACGAGATTGGTAGATGTTGATCTTTTGGGGTAGAAACCGTGCTGATCCGTAGAAATATAATTCTTGCAGGAGTCGAAAAGTACATCATTTATTATGATTTCGGAAAACCTTCGAACAAGCACACAACGAAGTTATTCCTCTGTAATTCTCGATGTTCTGTCGATCCCTCTTTTTAAACACGGGGAACATGACCGATGTTTTCCAGCTTGTGGGAAAACTACGCTTCCGTAATGATATGTTGAAAAGTGTCGTAAGAGGAAAAAATCAACTCTTCGCCGCATTTTTTCAGGATGCATGCCGGTATGCCATCTGGACTGGACACAGAGTATTTCAATTTGTTTATTGCGGAGTCCACCTAATTCGACGTGATCGCAAAGCTTCTCAGAGAACAGACCCCACTAGGTGTATCTCTACAAGCTTCTGTGATTTTCCGTGCAGACGACGTAGAATCATTAAATGCCCTTCTAAAGTGAGTGACAAACAAATTGCACTTTTCCAAAGCGGAGGTGGCGACTTCATCGCCCAGAAACATCTCAACGGGTAACCCATTCTCCTTCCGTTTAGAGTCGACAAATTTCCAAAAATGTCGTGGATATCTGCGTAGATTTTCCTGAGTTCGTTTGCAGTAGCCTTTGTACAGATAACGGTTATACGTGCGATAATTGTTACTAGCACGTGCGAAATGTTGCTTGGAAAAAGGACAACGAGACTGGCAGTAGGTTCGGAGTGCTTTGGATCTTAGACGTTTGAGTCGTCGTAAATGTTTATTTCCCCAAGGTGGTTTCGAAGATGGCCTGCGCAGTGGAACAAAATCAACCAAGTAACGCTTCAACACACTGGTGAAGTGCTCTACAGCAATGTCAATATCTTCAGCGGATTCAAGGATGTGCCAGTCAGTTTGGCGAAGCGCTTCAAGTAATCCTCCAAAATCAGCGCGGTGAAAGTCAAGTCCAGGTTCGTCCGGGAAACTCTCAAATTCAGTAGGCTGTGCGAGACTAATAGTTACTTCAAAAGCGGGATGATCGGCA
Source organism: Ochlerotatus camptorhynchus (assembly GCF_037179485.1). Classification (NCBI taxonomy): domain Eukaryota; kingdom Metazoa; phylum Arthropoda; class Insecta; order Diptera; family Culicidae; genus Ochlerotatus; species Ochlerotatus camptorhynchus. Next base: position 3,547,221 of record NW_027040756.1, on the reverse strand, counting down.
TCAAAAAAAGAGAGTGGTTCTACAGCTGCTTCAATCTGGCATCGAGAGAGCGTTATGAGAGAATCCTATCAAATGGTTCGGAAACGTAGGGTCCAGGTGTGGGATCTACCTTCCTGGCGTCGGTAGCATTGGTACTAAGTACGGAAATCAAATCAAGAGATTAGAATCCTATATATAAAAAAAAAGTTGTTCATGGGAAAAATGCTCAGATATTCATTGGAAAAAATGAAGCAGATATAACGATTTAAAAAATTGACAGTTATTTTTTTCAAAATAAGGGATTTTGGAACAAAACCACCTAAGCCCCAATTTGCACTATCCTGCGCAATAAGAAAACAGTTCCATTCGATTTCTGAGATTATTTTCCCATAAGAAGGAATAATTTGATCAAGTTTTTCCAGCGAGAACTGAGGCCACATTGCGCATCTGGAAACGAAAAACTTTTTCATACAAGCGTTCGTACAAAAAGTCTTTCGTTTCGAGATTCGCAATGTGACTCCTGATGTTGTTGAATTTTCTGTCAGTTTTGAATTTTCAACGTTACCTCTCTGCATTACCAAAATTAGGCTGGGTCATTTGGCCAAAGGGCAAGGCGCCACCATCTATTCCGTATCATTTTGAAGGAAAAAGATAAACCTTCTATAGGAATTCATAGCCAAAGTTAATTATCAGTCAGCCATATAGAATGGTTCAAGAAAAAAAAAAATCAGCTTTTAAAGGAACTTGCAGCGAATCCAAACACATAAAGCAACCAACGATACAGACAAAACGGTTGCTACGACTACTATGATAAACTCGATCTGTAACAAAGCTCGATCTGATTGGTAGAAGGATAATGATACATTGCTTGCCTGCTTTGTTGCAATATACATGGATGAGGACATAGTTTGATCTGAATCGAGAAAAGACATAACAAAAAATTCCCATTAACACACGTGTATCATCTTCGGCTTTACTTCGTGAAGCAGCTTGCCAACAATTTGCTCGTTTCCTTCTACCGCCCCGAGTGAGCTGTGTCGCACCGGCTGCTTGTCATGAAGAAAAAAGAAGAAGATTATATCATTATTGCTTTCCAGTTCTGACATAGCGTTATCATTCGGTTCGTTGATCGCTTGTCATTTTGTCATTTTGTCATTTGAAGATATTTTTGATTTCTTGGAAAGAAGGGAAAAAACTCTGACTGCATATGTTTTTCATGAAGTAAAAAACCATGAAAACATTAAAACTCTAAGGAACTCCTCATATTTAAAAGAAGGAGCAATCTTACAAGTCCATTAAGTATTAAACACATATGCTCACTCCCTGGAAGAATTCATGTTTGATTGTCAAATGCAATTCGACATGATATTTTCACATTCAGTTGCTTTTTAATTGGGCCATGGCTCAACCAGCGGAGGCCCAACTACCCAACTAACAATTTTCGCAATGTAAACGCTTTGCTCATTTCATTTATACAGCCTCAAGCTGTATTCAAATGTTATACGATATGAGGAAACCTTTACTCAACCTCTTTACAAGCAAATCTGGCGAACTTAGTCAGCTACTATGGCTGTTGGGACGGTTGGGACAAGCTCTTATTGCATATCTATTTGCGCTTCTATAGAGCTGTTATCCTACTGTTTAGTTGTGTGTGAACTTGAAAGGCGCTTACTCCACCTTTACCCGATTATTCAATAATTACTACACAGCTTTCTCTTAACGCCAGGTTAAATAACGCTAACGCTATTTTTTTTTGTTGGAGGAATTTATTATGTTTATTTTACTGTGAATTAAATTAATTGAAATTATTTTATATATATAGCTTATAAGCACACCACCACATTATTTTCACTCTACCGGAACCTGGAATCGAACTCGAGACGACCGCATTGGCGAACCTTGATACTACCAACTTCGCCACGCCAACACTTAAACAAATTCACATGCCCTTCTATAACAAGATTGCTGAGTAGAGGCTTAATACTAGTGCGCATCAATCACTTTTCTCGACTAGTCAATTCAGCATTGTAAAGAAGCAGAGTAAAAGCTGTAAAACTGCACAAGTCTAAAAATAAATAAACTGTAAATAGCTTCCAAAGTAGCACTAACACAGTGAATTAGTTGAGTAAAGGTTGTTTACTTGTTGAAAAAGCACTTTTGATGTTCATATTATTCATTAAGAGTTGTTGGTTGTTTAGAAGCCATCAAGTAAGTAATATATTCGCTTTATTAGCTTTGTTTTGAAGCTAAAAGTTGAAAGTTGATTAATATTTGCATAGAAGTTACATTAGCGTTTATTGGGTGATGTTATTCAGTGCGTCTGACAAATTGAATAATGGTTGTGAAAAAGTTGAGTTAACGCTCTCCAAAACTATTTTGCAAGCTTCTGCTTGTAGCTGTATCTACAGCTTTGTTTCAGCTACTTCACAGCACAACGCTGGAAAGGTTGGCTTATAATGCTGAAAATGTTAGTTGGGTAAGAAGCAGCCCAAGTATTTAAATTCCAACCAGCGAGTGTGGACTGCATATTCCTTCTTTCCTTAGGAGAGCAATTGATTTTAAGCTTATAAAACATCAGGAGGTCTGCTCATTATAGATCATTTGGATGAGATCCTTTCCAGTTTTTGTTTAAATTGTTTTCAATCTTTACCAAATAACATATCAAAAATTACATGAGGAGCCCAGCTAGCTTGATGGCTGCCGCTTTTGCTTACTGAATAGAAGATCGTAGGCTTAAGACGTGTTGATCGGAAATCCATCTTCTCAAGATCAGTTGTTGTCGTTGTCGGTGAGGTCACCGCCAGGATAGAAATCTAGTAATATCAAGTTGAACAGTAGTGTTCATCGAAATTTTTATATGAAATAAGGAGCTCGGTGGCCTTGCGGTGACCGATTTTTCTTACTGAGCAGAAAATCATGGGTACAATTCCAAGCTCCTTCGCATTATAAAGTTATACTTTAAATTGGCTTTCTTTCATAATATGAAATAAAGCGTAATGAATTTTGCTACCGTCGCGACAACGCTCTGATGATACAACAATACCTCACCCCCAAGCTCCTCCCCTGATCTTCGGCAATGTATCCCTCTAACTCGGGTAATCCGCGAGTATTCGGTTCAACTACTACTAGATATATAAATATGTGAGTTTTGTTGAAACCAATGAACTATCGGCTCCGTAAAACCAACGCGATTGAGCCTTTCAAACAAACGAACTTGATAAAAGATACGCTCAAGGTATCTGGAACAAAAAATATCGACTAAAACTCCATCCGTAAACAACGGTATAAGGCTGTCCACTAGACAGTTTTTTTTTTAAACTTTATTTAAGAGATTTTTAGCCTTAGGCTAGTTCATCTCTTCCACGATACAGTTGCGATCAGCTGACATTTTTGTTTACCAAGAACTTTAGACAGATCACAGTAGAACTGGCAGTTTAATCTCATATGAATTTCTGCTTTGCTACATACATTCAGCACCATTAACACCAGATCACTCACACACTCTAGATTTCTAGCTGTCAGTTACACTGAGAAACGTCTCTTAGATCATCTTATCTCTCTGCATTAAAGATGCTGGGTAGACTAATGCAAAATTTGACTTTTTCACTCCACAGTGCTCAAACGGTTCTAAATTGGGTACTGATTAGCCTCCCAAAATTTAAACTTATTTAGTTAGAAACTGACTTGGCACAAACCATTTGAAGTTTAAGAAACCATAATTTCGGTTTATATCTATCTCAAAATTCACCAGTTTACTTTACTTTAAAAAATGATAGTTGAGCTTGTTGATACTATGTCACACTGCAGAATACAGTGTTGCTTACAATGCAGTTGCTTATTCTTGCCATAAGATTATCAATCTCTTAAACAATTAATAACTATTTAATTTGACGTTAATTCCCATGAGAATAGCAATAGAGTTTGTTAACAGTACAATTTGGAAAAAGCGTAGATGACAATGAACAAAAAGTTTTGTTTTCCCACAGTAATTTCCATATAAACTTCAAATGGTTTGTGCCAAGTCAGTTTCTTATCAAATGAGTTTAAGCTTTCGGAGGCTAATCAGGACCCGATTTGAAACCGTTTGATACTGTGGAGCGAAAATTTCAAATTTTGCATCAGTCTAATGCTGGGTCTTTAGATCGAAGGTCGTTAGGCAGAATGAAATGAAAAGAACGAGCAACTTTTGAGAGAAGAGAAATGCATGTGATGGCATATTTTATTCGTAATTCCAAATACCCCGAAACCAGTAAAAATCGAATGAACTGTTCATGTTTGAATGAAGGAAAACAGTTTAAAGTGTGTTCTGAGAATAAAGGCATAGAAAATCTGAAGAGAATTTCAAGAAAGTATAATGGGAAAATTTACATGAATTTAGTTAATCATGTCCAATGTACTTCTTAGGAGAATTTCAAAGGAATTTTGATCAATACTTAGGCAATGCTGAAGAGAATGTTACGGATTTTTTTTTGGAAAATTCATAAATTCAGAGCAAACTTCAAACACAGTTCTGAAGTGTATTTCAAGAAAACTTCCAAAGAGCAGTGCAAAGTAAATCTGAAGAGTTTGCCAAGAGAATTATAAGGGATATCTCATGAAAATTAAGTGAAAAATTAAACTTATGGATGCAAAGGGCTTAGATATAATTTTAGGCCTACTAAGCACAAACCGCTCTTTACCTCTATTTTTCGAGTGATGACTTCCAAATTCAGTTACCTTTTCGTACATACCGTAAGATTTGCTAAAGAGAAAGAAATTGTTGAGATATTGTTAACAATCTAACAATGTTTCTTGACCCCAAACTTGGCCTACGGATTCTAAATTAGGCCTAATGCATTGAAACGCCATTCAAACGCCATTGAATTCACTTCGGCCTGTCGGATGAAGATAAAAATTGATTCGATCGGAGTGCTTCTTTGTTTTTTAGAAAAATGGGTCTAAACATTCATACCACGCGTTCTCATTGACTTCGTTCGGTAGCTATTGAACTAAAGTGTGGTACCAAATGCAAAATTATCTCTGACAGAATGGATTTATTTTATGTTTTCTGCTCGATAGGCCCAATATGGGTGATTAGGCCGAAGTAGTGCGCTACCCTACTTATATGATTTTTTTTTGTGAGAATTAATTCCGAAAGTTTTCTTTGGCAGAGAATTCTTTTTAAATAATTTGACTTATGTGAACGAATTGCCATTTTTGTTAAAATCTGTATAACTTTTTTGAAGTTTCAAAATCTCAGCACTGTAGTTCCACAAGTTTTCTCGGAATCTTCAGGATTTTTCTTTGTATGAAATTAAAGTACCAAAGTTTTGAATTTTTTCAGTTTCTAGAATTAAAAAAAAATGAAATTCGAGACGTTTTTAAATAGTTCTTTGGTAATGATTTTTTTGCCTGTGAACTAAATAAAAATTGAAACCGATACTATCAAAATTAACATTAGCAAGAAACCTTGAACTTTATCAAAATGCCAGTACATGTTGAATATTCGATCAAGTGCGGAAGCGTAAAAAAGCTTAGTTTACTCAGAATCTTTTTACTTTTACTTACTTCACTTTTACTTACACTAAGATCGCACAAATTCGTCAAAGTTCCTTAATATTAAAAATGTGTCTAGGTTGTAATAAAAAAAATGTGTAATGATTCGCCAATAATTTGTAAATTAAAACCTTATGGAACTTATAAAAAAACTCTGCCGAAAATCTGCGATGAAGATCCTTGAGAAAATTACACGAAATAAGGCAAATCAAACGCAGAAGATACTTCACATCTCTGATTGAAGTTTCTTGATCTTCTCTAAATGTTGATGAATTTCTATGTAGTCTACAAATTCAGGAGATTTTTTTCAGAACAGGCAAAATATCACATCAAATTCAGGCAAACCGGGAAATTGGGAACTGTGAGAATTCCGGGAATCCAAAATTACCAGAAAATGCCGGATGACAAGTTGGGAAAAACTACAGAACATAATATCCTTCGACACATATCAACACTCTGAGACAAGACAAGATTCTCCGGATCCAGACACTTTGCAGAACTATTGAGATAATTTTAATAAAATGTTCAATCGAATTTTGAATACATGTTAGGATAAATTCTATGGATAACACCAACATATTTCAGCGCGTTGATGGTTTAGTAGTAAGTGTGACTGCCTTTCACTCCAAAGGGCTTTGGTTCAATCCCAGTCGACGCCACCGGGATTTTATGAGGCATCTCTGGGAAGTAAAGCCGATGGTGCCCGTTCCATGAGTTGATGGGTCGATAGGTAGGGACCAGGTTTGAGAGCTGCTACCCTGGCGTCGGTAGCATTGGTGCTCAGCACGGAAAACAAATTAAAAGGAAAAAAACACGAGAGTTTTTACTAAAACGCCAAGTTAGATGTAGAAATAATTCCAAAGTTATTGTGAGAATTTTAAGAAGAGTTCAAAGTTGAAGTTTTTGGTTATTCTGAGAAAAATTCCATGACGATTGTGAATAGGATTCCTGGTCCATTCCTGAAGAATATTCCAAATCAGTTCTGAGAAGATTTTCCGGGTGTATACGTATTTCAGTAAGGAAGTTTTCGTATTTCAATTTATCGAAAAATGTCAAAGTCGCCATTTTGGCAAAACATGCACGATCCAATATGGCCAAATTTCAGCAAAAGTGTGAATGATTTCCCGAGACATAAAAGATGAGACTGAAAAGTTCGGTACTCGACGAAAAGTACGTTTGATTGAACTGAATTGCGCGTCCTATTATGACTAAATTTTATTTCAAAATTTAAGCTCGTATATGTCAGTCTCAGGGCACCTAAATTTTCATGAATTTTTCTGAGTGTGTAGGTATGGCTGTGGTAAATTGACTTACCTTACCAATCAGACTAAGGCCTTGTTGTCCTCTGCTGTCCGAAGAAGTCGTCTCCACTCTAGTCTGCGAAGGGTCCGCAGGTCGCCTCTCTTGCCTTCTCCCCTGTCCCGCCGTTAGACCATCATGCACAGCTCTGTTTAGAGTCCCACACTGACGCTAGGACGATGATCAGCCGCTCCTAACATGGAGAACAGACACCGTTTTGAGCCGCACCTCCATAGGGAACAGACGCTCGGGTTTGGTGAAGCATTTCTTCTATCACCGTACTATGGTTACCGCGCCAGTGTTCGCGTCGCACCTCTTCACTTTGCTATTGCCGGACTGGCAGCATTGCCCAGGCTACGCCACCCAGTTGTGTCCATGTTTCAGCTGGTAGTCTTTTGTTATCATGTGACTCGGGGAGGCGTGAGGTAGGAACTTGTGAGGACCAGAGCTAGGTATTACGCTCCTTCCAGGTTGTCAACTTACCATTTTGTAGCCCTAGTGGTACATTGAACGTCAGTTGAAATTGAGCGTTGGGCCATTAATTGCGACAATACTAATCAAATGCGCACTCCTTTACCTAACTCATACGAGCGGATCCCTCGAGGAGAGGTGCATTGTAAAAATAAACGCATGATGCGGCATATTTTGATGTTCGAGATGTTTGTATCACCCATATAGTATGTTGCTTCGTTCTGCACAGATAATCGAGAATACACGGTCTTTAAAACTATGGATAGTGTATGACAGGATTTATTCACTAGATGGCGATAAAACGAAAATGATCAAGCGGGGCGATCTTAAACACACATTATATAAAGCTATTTACAGATTCTGCTCATATGGAAGGCTCCCGTCTATTACAAAGTTGTACAGATCGTCGAGACCTATCTTAAAGAACAAAGTATAGTTCAGAATTCACCCACCAGGTGGCGCTAGTGTGACATTAATTTGGAATTGTTTGCCCTAATTCAACATCTTGCCTAGATAGAAGGTTCCCGTCTTCGGCAAAGTTGTTTCGATAAACAAGACCTTTGGTATGGTAAAGAGTTTAGCTAACTCACCAGGCAGCGCTAGTGTGACATTTATTTTGAATTGTTTGCCCTCAGATGAACTAGATAGAAGGTTTCCGTCTTCATCAAAGTTGGCGGTCACATAGCATTTATTTTGAATTGATTGCCCTAACTTATCATTTTGATTAGATAGAAGGCTCCCGTCTTGGGCAAAGTTATTCAGATAGACTAGACCTATTCTATGGTTAACAGTTCAGCTCAGAATTTACTCATTAGTTCGCACTGTTGCTACACGTTGTTTCGTTGTTTCGAGTTTTTCTGTTTCACTTGACAGCTTTCCTAGATAGAAGGTTTCTGTTTTCGGCAAAGTTTTTAAGATGAACTAAAACAATTATATGGTATTCAAAATAGTTTAGAAATCACTCCCCAGAGATCGCTAGAGCTAAACTTTGTTTAAATTTTTTGCTTTTATTTGACATTTTTACTAATTAGAATATCGCTTTGAAGATTGCTGAACTTGGTCAGAAAAGTAATCCATTAGTTGCTAACACTGTTCAGAAGATTCCTGTCATCCACATTAAGCAAGACATACGTTATTCAATTTATGCTTTCGTTTATTTAAACATGTTTTCTCAAAAATAAGTTACGCTTTACATCAGCCCCATTGTGCATCAAGAAGTTCACGATAGGTTTTGTCCATTTGAACAACTTTACTCAAGACGGGAACCTTCTATCTAGTCCAACAAAACAAAACAATTCAAAATTAATGTCACACTAGCTACACATGGCGAGTGAATTCTGAACTACTCTGTACCTTGGGATGGATCTTCGTCATCTGAACAACTGTGCTGGTGACGGAAACCTTATAGCTAGTCAAAATGTTAAGCTAAGGTAAACAATTCAAAATGAATGTCCCACTGGTGAGATAATTCTGAACTAAACTCTCTTCCTTAAGATAGGTCTCATCCATTTGGTTGCTACATCATTCACCTGAGTAGACTTGAGGTACCTATCCATCCGTAGTGCAAGGTTCACAGCAATTGTCTCTCCGCAGAAAACGATGTCTGTATTCGGTATTATTGTGGCGTCATTGCACAAGCCGATCGCTTGCGTCTTCTTTCGATTTGGGAAAGCTGGTTCGACGTCGCCCATCGCTCGATGGTCTTCAGGTCCTCATTCGTTGTTGCAATCAATCTTTATACATCCTGTACAACAAATAAGTGGTATTTAGACTTATCTAGGAGCAGCTTTACTCCGTCAATGTGGGTTCCTAGCGCCCGTAAGTGGTTGTTATTGTTTGGCCTAGTAGTATTTAAATAATCATCGGCGTGAGTTTGTTGATACTAGCAATTGGAAGCGATTTCTTCAAAAACAGCATCGAATCATGAATATGATGAATATATGATGAATATGATCACCTTTACGTTTTCTCCAGGATTGTAGGGAACCTTGTTGATGGCTATACGATTGCAAATTCACGGATTAAGAACAGGAGCTAGCAAGTTTCACTCCTGACTCAATTGACTTGTTGTTTGCAGTCCTCCTCTCTTCTAGCCGATCAACATTCTGCAGCTTGTTTTGCATTCGGTCAAACTGCTTTTTGATGCTACTTTGAAGCGCTGCTGTTAGCTCTGCCTCGAGCTTGGCGGCGTTCGCTGCCAGCTTTTCAATCCGGTCTTGAACCTCTTTGAGCTTGTCGTTTTGAATCATTGTTGTCGTTACCTTAAGCTGGATTTAGACAGGGCAAGCCAATTGATCAAGTCAGTTGAATTCAACTGACTTGAACGCAAATTGAACGTGTAAACCATGTCATTCAACTGACTTGATCAACCCACTTGAATTGAAAAAAAAGTTGAACCAGGCTCAACTTTTCAAGCCAATTGAATTCAACTGAGTTGATCATTTGACTTGCCTAGTCTGTAACACTTTTCGCACAGGTAGATGTGATTTTCTCTGTCGGAAAGCAATGCTTCACTGATCCGCGTACAGACTGCATGGCACCATTTGTTGCAAGCATCACAGCAAATCCATCCGATGTTGCTCTTTTTCGTCTTCGTTTCTTTCTTCTTCCTCTTTTAAACGGCTGGCTATTTTTTTTCTTAAGCAAACCCCACACGCATCAATATATTGATGCGAAGGGGAATTATTGACAATAATATTGATGATGTGAATTCAGAAATATTGTCAATCTCGATATATTGACGTCAATATCGAATGTATTGACAATACGATTATTGTCAATAAAAGTAATCGTGTAGGGTCCACTTTAGATAGAATCGTGACGCTGACGATTATATAGGGTGTTCCAGAATAACATGATTTAAAAAAAATGATAACGTAAAATATCCGAGATCCAATCAGTCGTAAGCCAAGAAGCGGATTTTTGATCTCACGCTACTCATTAGCTTCATCACAGATGCCTTTTCAACCATTTTGGATACTTTTCCCCAGTCTTTCTCAAACTTTGTAGCGGAATACGCTGCCTTTACATGTTTCCGCAAATATGCTTTGGGCAGAGCACAAAAAGCTTCGATTGGCCTGGCCTGGGACAGTTTGGCGGATTCATCTCTTTGGGTACGAATTGGACCTTGTTAGCTTTATATCAGGCTACCGTGTCCTTGGAGTAATGAACCGACGCTAAATCCGGCCAAAACAGCACTGAGACGTCGTGTTTGCGGATCATAGGTATCAGACGCTTGACTCACGCACGTAAACATCGGTTGTCATTGTCTCCGTTGTCGCAAACGGTTTGGAAAGCATACCACACTCACAAATGGCTTGCCAAACCATAGCCTTTTTACCAAATTTTTCGGTAAAAATCGACTTATACGCGTCGTCAACACTTCTGCCATCACGAACGATGTAGTACTGATAACCAGGAAGAGTTTTGTAGTCAAATTTAACGTATGATTCATCGACAATATTCATGCACATCGATTTTCCGCACAGCAATTGGTCGCATAACTTCCGAGCGCTCGGTTTGACGGGTTCGGCTTGTTTTTCACTCCGCTTTGGCTTCTTCTGCTTCTTATACGTCTTTAGACCCATTCTTGCATTGACCCGCTGGACGTTACTCTTTCGAACCGAAGCACTTTTCTTGCGAGTGAAAGCTTGCCCTATTTTCCGGTCCAGATTTCGGTCAACAGGGTTCGGTTTTCGTCCAGATTTTTGCTTGTCCTGGAAAGTTGCTTCATCATACTTCATCGCGTTGCAAACGGCTCCGATGCTTACACCTTGCAATTTCGCTAATTGACTCAGAGAAATGTTGGGAATAGTACACCATCACAGTGCACGATCTGTTTGGGCTTTTCCGGAGAAATGCTTCGCATTGTCACGGAAATGTAAAGAACCGACACTTGCGATACACGAAACTGGTAAACAATGATTCAGCATGATAATCAGCTGTTTAAACGTCATCTGAAACAAGCAGGGGTGTTCCAAAGTCGTGCTTAGACATTCTGGGACACCCAATGTATGCATTATGAAGTAATGAAATTGGGTTGTTAGCGGAATGCAAAAAAGGTTATCTTCCATTTAATTCCACTTAATTAATTTTGGTATCCACGACAGATACGTATTTCGACTACAATGTGCAGTCTTCAGATAAAAATGTCAAGATCACAGGTATAAAAATGAAACTACAACGTGTAGAATCAGAACCTACTTAACTAATAATAACCAAAGATTTAAGTAAAGTAAAGGAGAAAAATCTATTCAAATCTCTAATGAGGAAAACTTTCCAAAGGCTTGGTAGCCATCATAAAAAGTAATGAAATTGGGTTGTTGTCCATTTAATTTACTTATTACCATTAACTAACACAGAGTATTAGTTTACTGTTGCATAGTAGCGGATTGACACAAACACGAACGCAGACACAAAGTTTGTACTTAGGTTATTTGCACATACGTGGACGATTGCTGAGTACCTCGGCGGTGGTCAATCACCAGCCGCACCTGTTAGGAGCCCCGCTGGTCGCATTCTCCTAACAACAACAAGCGCTTTGCGTCGGACCGAATTAGCTCGTGTATCACTTCGAGGTTACACAATAGCGTCTCTGAGGACAATTTTCTCGCGCAAAATTTCGTCCTTATCAGCCAGTTTTTGGCAGATAATCCAGGTCACACTTAATTTGAACACTGTTATCTGAGTGCTATTGGATAATTTTCCCATCGGTTTTAAAACATTGTGCAGGATTTTTCTTGAAAGGTAAGAATCGGCGGCTGAACACGACGCAGTGTTCCCATCCGTCGTGATATAAACATCTTTAAAATCATCACCCTTTGAGAGGTTGGTCCCCTAAATTAAACTTTGATAATTTAAACTAATATTTGATTAATTTAATTTACAAAACATTTGAAATTTTAAAAATCCGTTGAACCTTTGCTGAGAAATGAAAATTTGAACATTTCAATTTGGGGTTAAATTGATCCCAAGGTACAGACAACGAAAGTTTTTTTTGTCACAAACTAAGGGTTAATCAGTTTATTTAATGTGGAATCGGGGTGACGTCTAGAGGCCGGAAATCGATGTCCGACGCCATCTTGAAGTTCAAGATGGTGGCTTCCCATTTTCGAAGAAATGTCAAATACCCTACAAATGACGTCCAATACCGATTATCAGCATCTACGTGTCGTCCCCGCTCCGAAAATACCCAGATCTTAGGGTATTTGACACTTTTTGTGGAACCCGATGGCCACCATATTGGATTCCAAAATGGCGTCGAATATCGTTTTTCGGAACCTACGCGTCGTCCCTGTTCCGGAAATACCATATTGTAGGACAGCGTTTCTCAATCCTCGTTTTCTTCTTTTTCTTATTTTGAAATTTAATAGCCTTCCAACCTTTCAACATTGAATACAGTTGTTGCATATGCATATAATATGATGCTAATAGGCGAATTTAATAAAACATAAGCGATTGTTTCAGCCTCTGGTGATGCATAGCGACACACTAAAAAGAATGATGATGGCCGAAATTTTCGTCGTGAAGCATAGGAAGAGAGACAATGTTTTCACATATTTTTGATGAGAAAAATGAAGATTCTTGTCCCTGTGGTTATGATCTTCCGGATTTTTTATATGTGGCTATTTGAGCTGTAAATCAGTTCAGATCTGTAGATAATCGAAAAATAAAACCACTCCCAATGGAAATTTGCTAAATGTGTAATACAATATGAATTATTTTGAGCTTTGAAAATCTTCATTATGATGTAAACAAACAGTATGGATGATATTTCCTCTCAAAATCGACTAGCGCACCAAACATTAATGGTGCAACACAAGAGCCTATTAACATTGAATCGGCTTGAAAAACATAAAGTTGACTATTTTTGGAATCTGGGCTACAGCTAGAGGCAAGAAATCAATGTCCGACTCCATCTTGAAGTTCAAGATGGTGGCTTCCCATTTCCGAAGAAGTGTCAAATACCCTACAAATGACGTCCAATAGCGATTATCAGCATCTACGCGTCGGCATCGCTCCGAAAATACCCAGATCTTAGGGTATTTGACACTTTTGTGAAACCCGATGGCCTCCATCTTGGATTTCAAAATGGCGTCGAATATCGATTTTCGGCCTCTACTCTGCATGGGCACTCAGTTGTTGAAATTTGTTTTTCATTAAAGTCATCGATAGATTATGATCACAGTTTACTATAGATATGCAAAGAGAAGGTAAATCTTAACATTTGAATTAACACCAATGAATTTTACACTTGAAGTCCGAGATGTACAGCGAGCATTTCTCACTTCAGTTTTACAACGCAAAAACAAATTCAGTTTTACACTAGAATTAAAATCTACCTTTTTTGAGTATCTATAACAAGCTTAAACTCTATTTTATCTACTGCTTCAAAAAAAAATATGTTTCGTCAACTGTGTGCAGCGTTGCCAGTATTCCAGATTTATCTGGATTTTCCAGATTTTTGGTCATCCATCTAGATACACAGACAGATCACGTATATTTCCAGATTTTTAAAATATGTTGCTTTAAAAATATTATTGCTATTGATTTACACTCTAATAAAAAATTAAAAACTGCTTACTGCAACTTTGAATCAACTGCTTCAAAAAATAAAAACTGCTGCTTCTTTAATTATTAAAGGCCATCAACGTAGGAAATTATTACAACATCGTACATGGAATTGTAACAACATGTTTGCATGTTAATGGGTTGCAGAATCATGAAAATGGAGCCATTTTCTGAACATTATTCGCTGGAAAAAATCTTCAAACTTTTAAAAATAGTGGGCCTGAATGTTTGTTTGATTGGAATTTTTAATTATTTTCTATGTTAAAAAAAAAAAATCAAAATTTCAATATGGAGGAAGATATAAGAGAAATCGAAAACTGTTCAGGATTGAAAACAATAAATTCAGCCTTGGAAAATTAGCAAGGCTTTTGAATTTAGACAACCACCAGGACTTTGAAGTACTTTTGTGAGATTTTTGAGGATAATTTATACGGAAAATTTTAAAGGCATCTGATATTGTTTAGCATTTTTGAGTACCTGTGAATATTGAGTTACAGCAGTCTGAATTTTTTTAAAATTCTGAATTGCCCTAGAATTTCAGATTTTTAAGGTAATGTTGAAAATCGTTTACAGTGAAGTGTGAGGCAAATTCTTTGCGAAACCAAAGGAGGATTTCAAGTTAATTCTGAGTAGATTTCCATCCATCTTTGTAAGCTTCGTGCTTTTCGCAACCTGAAAATTTCCCTACTGGTCTACTGGATGTCGTGTGTTGTCTGTTTGCTTGTGTTTCAGTCTGTGCAACCTCTGGTTGAAGACAGTGTCAGTTGTCTTTTGAAAACTCTGATGACAATTGCATGGAGAGTTTGTGAAGAATGGAAATAGAATTCGGAAGAGAAATCAAAGAAAGTTCTTATGATGAAACTTAAGGAGTATGCTGATACGAATCGTGAGAATAATTTCAATGGAATTCTGTTAAATGCTTCTATGGAGATTCACTTTTTTTTTATTTTAAGAAATTTAATCGGAATTATGCCGAAAGAACATCTGGTAATTTTTGGGAGATTTTCAATGCCATTTGGCATTCTTAAGAGTGTGCCAAGGATATTATTAAGAATATTCTAATGGAATTTCATAGAGAAAGATGAAAACAAAATTATGCCAATTCTTGGAAATTATTGCTAGTTTGAGGGAGTTGTGGAATCGGAGAATGATTTATAAGAGATACAAGAGAACTCTTAGAATGTTGCTGAAAACGTTGGATATTATCGAGATTATTTTAGGGGAATCCAGAAAAGAAGTATGATGGAATTCTAGGATGATTCAAATGGAACTCTGAAAAAAGGACAAAGATATCCTGTAAAGAGTTCCATGTAAATTCAGACTAACAAAAAGTTTCATGATCTGGAGCTAGGAAATATATAAACTATGCTTTCAGACTTTCATTTTAGTTATATAATAAAATAATTCGTAATGGTAATGCAAACAGCCTGGTGAATTTTACTTTAAAATAAAATTGCCTACTGCCTACTATGATGCCACGAATCACATTGTAAGTCTGATCAATCTCAGGGTAATACTAGAATTATTTAGAACTATTAAAATCTTTAAGACATATTATGGTACTGCATCAAAAAGTAAGGACTACATCGACTATTAGTTTAAAAAATCCATCCCATCAAAGTTGCTTTCATTCTTTAAAAAAAAAGTTACAGTTTAAAAATCAATTCTAAGAATATTTTCTGCAGTATTTTACCAACGATTTAACTCAATTTTTGAAATGCTGCGTAATGGATATTCAAACTTTTTGACCACACTGTGCCAATACTTTTCTTAACTTTTGGACGATTTAAGCAATGCTAGCAAGCTATTTGTTTTATATAATTTATTTAAACATGTAATTCATAAACATTCTGGTACTTTGAATAAATTCCAGATGATCATACTGACCGATTTTTACGGGAGATTGGCACATCACTTTGATTTCAATAGCATTATGTTAAAACAGGATTTTTTCGAGCCTTCCAGATTTTTCCAGATTTTATATTTAAACTGGTCCCGATTTTTATGAAAATGACCTGGCAACGCTGACTGTGTGCAAAGTTATAAGCAAGTGAGCTGCTAGTGAACAAAACTGTGTATGCCAAGCAGTGATGGCATAATCCTCACTCAAATGATTTTGATGATGATTTTACTATTCAGAACATGTAAAATTGTAGCTACGAGCTGACTTACCACAACAATGATTCCGTAGCACATCGTATTCTTAGACAGAGAAAGCATAGCTTGCTATCTCTCTTTACTCTTTTCAGATGGCAGACACGAAGTTACTGCTACGAGCAGTGATGGAAGTTTCGGTTCGTGTTCGGGTGTAAATCAACAATCTTGAAGCTCAAACTCACCACAGTTTGGTGAGAATTTTAGCTGGTGAGTTTTGTTAGCATGATATCAGAGCAACCGTATCACAGTTTTTAATATCATCCGCTGTTGCCTACTTGTTGATTTTTGTTTACGATGCTCAAATGAGATTATTCTCATTGGTGAGATTTGATCTTTTAATATTTTCCCAACACTGATGCCAAGCTTAGCAAAATATCCACATTGTAGGGTATTTGACACTTTTCTGAAACCGGATAACCGCCATCTTGAATTTCAAAATGGCGTCGGATATCGATTTTTGGCATCCACGCACCGTAGCCGTTCCGAAAATACCCATATTGTAGGTATTTGATACCTTTTCTGAGCCAGATGGGCGCCATCTTGGGTTTCAAAATAGCGCCGGGCATCGATTTTCGGCACCTTTGCGTCATCCAAGGGGTGGTCACTCTACACACTTATTTTGTGCCAACATTTTTCTCAGTGTACCTCAGTGTGCCGCAGCTGTACAGGCAGTACCAAGAAGTCATTGAACTGACTTTTGTTTGCTTGTGAATAATGTCTTGTTTGGCAACCCGGTATTTGAACAGCTCTTGTTTTTGTTTTGTTTTTCAATGTTTTCAAAAACGACACGGACTCCAGTTAAAGCCCTACAGTAAAAGTATGGACGTCTGTCAAAAGTTGTTCCAATCGAACCGTCAAAATGCACCGCTTTGTTCGATTGGAACAGCTTTTTTCAGTTTTGTGGTGACAGTCGTCCATACTTTTACTGTAGGGCTTTAACTCCAGTTGGGACTACACACTGGCTGCATCCATCTTCAAGGATGCCGGCAACTGACGAGCTCCGTTGCTACAACGATCCTTCCGGCGGAAGGCCGACCCCGCACAACGAACGTCAATCATTAGTCAACCAGCCCTTCTGGGAGCCGGCGAAGGAAACATATTTGCACCGATTTTTTTACCACCCGAGTATCATCCGTCGAAAAACTGGAAACCAACATCGGCCGGACCACACGTCGGACTGACGAAGGGCCCGACCCGATGACCCGAAACGGACCATCCAACTTCATTCAACCGGCACAGCAACAGGGCGCAGTGATGATGGTCTACGGACTCAGTACCGCCATGGTCCAGATGGGAGACGCCATCGCAGTCGAACCAGTCGAACGTAGCATCCAGCACTTGAACAACATTGAATTAATGGAAATGATGGTAGCAAAATTCAAATAGAATTTTCCAAGCAGAACTATATGCCAGAGTCCACCAACCCGTATACTCTGACAGACAATTCGATCATCTTCAAGGTGTACAGCACCTCCAAGAACAATCGTTTCCATTCCCCACCCGGTATGTCCGAGGATCTGCTTCTGACTGCATTCACCACCAAGGACTGCCACCCGTCGCAAGTGCGAATGTTCCCGCTGAAATCGGAACGTTCCTCCTTCGGATGATCGAGTTCCCGAGTGAAGCCCTGGCGGGGTGCGCCATCATGAAGTGCAACCACAGCGCGATCGATCACAAAGGCACAAAATTCCCGTTCATTATGAAGCTGTGCTTTTCCTCCTCCAAGTCTATGAACGGTGCGTGGACCAACGAGAACATCGAAAACATTATTTATTGGCCGATGGAATGGTTGGTGTAGCAGCCACCGCCATGGATGTATTCGAGCAGTTCGAATGGTCGGATGGTATGGTTTTTGTTTGATTGTTGACTTTCCGATTAAAACTCAAGCACCGTTTGTCGTGACCGGCCCAAGATTTCCAGCGTCGGCCACGGCTACACGAAATAGCGATGCAGCTCCCACGGCTGCGGCTGCTTCCAATGCTGCTGCTGCTGTTCCGTCTCCTCCAAAAGTCGTCAGAAAAGACGGATCAGCAGCAGCATTGGAAGCAGCCGCAGTCGTGGGACCTGCATCGCTAGTTCGTGTAGCCATGGCCTGAAACCTCGGTCAGGTCAAGATACCGCTGTCAGCAGTTCTTCGTTTAGGAGGAAATGTGGACGCAACTGCCGTCACGGGTGTAACGATTGTGAGAATCCATGGTGAGACTTTGTTGAGATTCACGGTTGTGTTTTGAAAATAATTTGATTATATTGCGGCAACATCAATAGCAAATTTTGACACATGCAAACTGCGCAGGCGCAGAAAAATTTCAGTGTTGCCAGTAGCTTTGAAGATCATAAAAAATTGTAACCATGGGTGCCAAATAGCTCCAATGACTGCACCCGGGTGTGTCCAAGTTTGATTTTGACACACTGTGTAGAGTGACCAACCCCTTGGCGTCATCCCCTTTCCGAAAATACTCATATTGTACACACCTAGTTTTGTTTCTATCGAGCTCGGCTGTGCAAATCTCGGCAAAAAAAGTTTTACTGAGATCTCAGCAAACATTTCATTTGTTCAGCTAAGCATTATCCTAGACTCAGCAATCAAATGTCAGTGAAACTTATTTTCACCGGGATTTGCTCAGCCGAGCTCGGTAGAAAAAACTAAGTGTGTAGGGTATTTGACACTTTTCTGAAACCCGATGGGCGCCATCTTGGGTTCCAAAATGGTGTCGAATATCAATTTTCGATCATCCAGAATGGCCTCATAAATTGAGTTTTAGATTAATATAAAATAACAATTTATTATTACATATAATCCGGATGCCATCCCTATCGGCAACCGATATTGTGCGGATATTATCCGGATCCGCGAAGCGTGCCAAGTCGAATGAGCCCCAAATTGCAGTGAAAGTGGAAAAAAACGAAGGACGCAGTTTTCGAGTCATTCATTACTACAATTGAAAAAAGTATTTGCTTCAAATGAAATGAACTGATGAGCTTGACTAATGAAACAATCGATAGTCAAGTCATAGTTGACAGGAGGGATGTTCATCGTGACTTACACGAAAATTATATTGCTCGAAATGAAGTGATTCTGCGGAAAGTTCATTCACTTTTTTTTTGTTTCGAAAATGCAGAACCCTGGTAACAACCAGTAAAAGATAATAAAACTGATTTTAGGGGGTCATATATGAAAAATATGATTTAACTTACATAAAAGAGCACATAGAAAGTTAGTGTGTTCAGCATACTATTGTGAAATAATATGTCAACAACTTTGCTCAAGACACTAATGGATTATGTTGGATTTTTGACAAAAAATAAAGAGATTATTTTATCTCACTTCTAGGAACATTAATCTTTAAAGAATAGCGTCAAAAGTTGAATCTTTCAATTTCAAGAAATTTTTTGAAGACACCACATACTGAATATCGAGTTTCCCCACTCAAATCTCAAACGATCACGTTTTTTTTCAGGTTTAGACTACTGCGGGAATGCAAAAAAAATCTATCAACTCTTCAAAGTTCTTGGGAAACTATAAAACCATTGAATATAGCATTTAAGCCTTGGGATTAGGTTTTAACACTCCGAACACGATGCCTGCGGTGAAATGTGTAACGGCAAACTTTCAATGTTTGAAAAATCATAGCGCAGCCATTGACGAATTTCAAATTTATTGAAACCATTTGAAACTAGAGACTTCAAAGATTCTTTTCAGTTCCAATAGATTTAAAATCTGTCGATACATAGTAATAGTTGAAATTGCCAATTTGCCGTTACACATTTGTCCCCGGTATATCGTGTTCGGAGTGTTAAAGTTCTTATAATCATGAGAAGCCTAATCCCTAATGTCAATATCAGGCCTAGATGAACATCTGCACAGTAAACGAATGCAAAAATTGAACCGGCTTAGAAATCAACAGCTGTGAAACTCCTCAAATACCACTAAACTGAACGAAAAGCACATGAAAATGTTGAAGTTTACCGAAACATTGTTTCACGTTCTCAAAATAACGACTTCAATCTCTGTAAATTGCTCAAAATTCCATAAGCACTGTTCAAACATAACCATCAAGCTACTGTGTGAGTTCATTGAGAAAAAAAACGAACCTAGCCTAAATTGACCCTCTTCGCGAGATGCTCCTTCACTGAAACTACACAGAGAAGCAAAAAATCCGTCGTTCCATCGGCAAACACTTCCCCATCCCGGGGTGGTGCTATCTTATCTGCCGTCGCTCATTAGACCTAAATTACATTTACAAGCTCACGTTTCTTGCATTCTCCGTACGGTTTTTACGTTCGGCAAAACTGAGCTCCAGCCTCTTCTGGTGGAGCCGTAACATCATCATTTCATATCACGGCTGTTCCTGCTACCTTTGTCACAATTTTTATACCGGTAATGCTTTTTTTTTCGGGGTTATTGACTACCGTCGGAAGACCGATCCACGACACACACACACACACACAAGCTAGCCAGTTTGTGTAGGCATCATCGCCACCCGAAACAATATTTACACTTGGATAAGCTTCTATTTGGGTAATTTTAAATATTTGAGCCTCCGTCGGCCGGGCCAAACTGCGTCTCTCCGTGGTCGTCGTCGTCGTCGACGGCGGCGACGTCAACGACGGACGTGTGCTTTCACCAGGTCTAACCCTTTCCCTGGGCGCCACTTTCACCGTTCTTTTTTTTTCTCGCTCTCTGAATGGCGCCCTCACTCAATCAAAAGGTAATTTTAGATTGAGGTGGAATTATCGCTGCCTAGCTAGACGACGACGGCTCGGGTGGCGGCAACAAATCAGAACCTGGGGGATAAGTGAAAAAAGGGTACGGGAAATTATTGATTGGGATTTGCGAAGGTAGCCGATAAAGTGAAACGATGGCCCGACAACTCTCTTGTGGGCGGATAATCGACGAAATGGCTTGAAGTTAATTATTTCTTTTGAAAATTATTCCAAACTTTTTCGAGATAGTTGTAATCCTCGAAAATGCCACCGTTCCGTGAATTATTCCATTGGGCGTGTAAATTCCACATGATTTACAACCGCCCGTCTGTTAACAACAAACAAACACGAGCTGGCTAGGCTGCGATGGATGGATATAGAATGTGCGTGTGCTGCTGCAGTTGCACTAATAAGTAGAGAAGTTAGAGAAACCCCTTTCTCCTGACATTGCAGTTTGTTGACGGACGGACGGGTTAGAGTGGCGCCAGAGTGCACACAAATGATTAGCTGATAAGAGAGCGTTTTAAGTCGAGTAAAGCGGTGCCAACACGTGAACGGTGCTCTGAAGCAGCTATTCGTGGTTGCATTTTTATCTGATGGAATCAGATGGAATGCATTTCGTGAGTCGTTGGATACAGAGCTGTCGGACGGAGATTGTTCTAAGATTTGACTTAATTCAAATGAGCTGTACGATAACATTCATCACATACAGACTTCATATTCAATAAACTTTCAAGATGGCTTTATTGACAAAAGAATCACCCGTAAAGGTGTTCTTCATCGAACAACGATTTCGATCCAGCCCCCATCCCCGTGAACGCAAAAAAAATGCCGACGGCTTCTTTTGAACATTTTTCACAACCGAGCATTATTTATTCGCACTCCAAAGGCCTACCACCGTCGTCGTCGTCGTCGTCGTCATCCATATAAAAATCGAATAACATAAAAATGAAGCACATGCGATAAAGTAGTAACCCAAGTTTCGCCCATTCGTCCCCAGCCAACCGAAGGCGAAGCTGTTCTGAAGTGAGGAGATAAATATGCAGCCACCTCTCGTGCTCCCATCGTCCTTCTTCCTCCTCGCACCGGTTGCTGAACAAAAAGAAGAAGAAAAAACAGCAACAACAATGAAAAAGAATATGTGTGTGCAAAAAACATAATTTTAATGCTTTTTACTGCCATCTTGCCGGGGCTTCCATTCCACACCGTCAGAGCGGTGGGGCCGAGGGTGAGGAGCCGGGTAAACTTTTTGTGCTTGGAGTTGCACACACACACACTCTTGTGAGTACACAGGAGGTGGAAAATGGAGAACAGGCAGTAGGCGAAGCTATGGATTGCCACTGCCTACTCCGAACACATAAATATAAAACTACCCAAAATTTGGGTTTTTTAAATCCAAATTTGAGTTTAACAGGTCCTCTAAGTTTCGCGAGCCGTTTCGTTCCCTCTCACTATTGTTGTCAAAAATTTAATAAAAGATTCGACTCAACCATCTTGTAACAGAAGCGAAAATTTAGTAAAGAATGACATATAGCCAAATTTGAGTGAATTGAGCTTAATTTTGCGTTGAAAAAACATACCGAGTGAGTAGTTTTCTTTTTGTTAAATGCATGTTAAACTACTTTAACACTCCGAATACGGTGGGTAAAATACTTTACGCCGACTACGAAGCCTCCGAAAAACGTGTAACAGCAAGTTTGCAATGATATAACTTAGTCATTTCTTGATGAATTTCCAATATTCCTAGGCTCTGTAGGTTATTTTAACTGCAGAAAGATTGAAAATAGGGTTTTCTACTTTTTTCAAAAGCGAAAAGAGTCGTTACACGTTTTTTTTTAAAGGTGTGTTTTTGGGTTTTGCAAGATATTTAAGATCCATAATTTAGATTAATGGGCACATATGTTCATAATTAGCCAGAATACAGTCATGGTTCCTATATATGGATCCTTGAAGTAACGGAAAGGTCCTCGAAAGATCTGGATCATCTTTAAAAGTGGTCTATCCATAAACCTGATCCTAGAACTCCGCGGTTTTTTCGAAAACATTAGGAACTGTGATATAACAAAGAATTTGGGTTCATGACATAAACATGGATTCGGATGGCCATCGCACCGTCCTCCGGAAGATCCAGAAAATCCGTAAAAGTGTTCAATCTATGAAACTGATCCTAGAGCTCCAGGGTTTTTTTTTTCGAAAACACTTGGGACTGTCATATATAAATTAATTAGGGGCCATGACATCCCAAGTAGCATTTCCAGTTTTATAGAGGTTTTATGGCATTCTACACGTCTAAATCATGGTCTGCAGAACCTTCATAAAACCGAACTTGTTACTTGGGATATGTACCTAGAATGTCATGTACCTAGAAGGCCATGGGACCGTCCTTCGGAAGATCTGGAACATTCTTAAAAATGGTCAATCCATGAAACTGATCCTAGAACTCCGCGGTTTTTTCGAAAGCATTAGAAACTGTGATATAGGAAATAATTTTGGTTTCATGCCATAAACATGAACCTGTATGGTCATAAAACCGTCCTCAGGAATATCCGAAACATCCCTAAAAGTGGTCAATTCATTAATCTGATCCTAGAGCTCCGCAGTTTTAGAAAAAAAAAAACACTAGGAGCTGTGATGATAAAATGAATTTGGGGTCGTGACAAATATGGACCCTGAGAGCCATGAGACTCCGAAAGATCCGGAACATCCCTAAAAGTGGTCAATCCACGAAACTGATCCTAGAATTCTACGGTTTTTTCAAAACATTAGGAACTGTGATATAAGCAAGAATTTGTGGTCATGGCATAAACATGTACCTGTATGGCCATGGGATTGTCATCTGGAAGATCTGGAACATCCGTACTATGGTCAATCAATAAAACTGATCCATGATTTTCACGTTTTTATTTTCGAAAACACGTGGAACTGTGATATAAGAAATAATTTGGGGTCGTAACATAGACATGGACCCGAATGAGCATGAAACCGTGCTTTGGAAGATCCGTAAAAGTGGTACATCGATGATACTGATTATAGAAATTCGCGGTTTTCTCAAAAAACACTTTGAACTGCAAATTTTTCGAAAAAAAAAATCACGAATTTTTTACAGTTTCATGTATGAAACATTTTTACGGATCTTCCTAATGACGGTCCAATGGCCATCAAGGTTCATGTTTATGTGACGACCCCAAATTCATTCTTATAAGACAGTTCCTAATATTTTTGAAATAAACTGCGGAGCTTTTTGGATCAGTTTTATGGATTCAGATCTTCCAGAGGACGGTCTCATGCCCATCCAGGTCTATGTTTACGTCACGAACTATTTTTTTTTCTTATATCACAGTTCCAAAAGACTAAAAAAAACTACTGCGCTCTAGAATCAGTTTCATGGATGAGGCAATTTTACCGATGCTCCAAATCTTCCGAAGGACGGTTCCACAGCCAACCGGGTCCATACTTATGTCACGACCCCAAATTCTTTCTTATATTACAGTTCCACGTGTTTTCGAAAGAACTGCGAAGCTCTAGGATCAGTTTCATGGATGGACCGCTTTTAAGGATCTTTCGGATCTTCCAGCGGATGGTCTCATGGCCATCCGGGACCATGATAATTTCACGACCCTAAAATATTTCTTATATCACAGTTACTAGTGTTTTCGAAAAAAAAAAAAAAACCGCGGAGCTCTAGGATCAGTTTCGTGGATTGATCAATTTTACGGATTTTCGAATCTTCCGGAGGACCGTTCCGTTGTCTCCAGGATCCATATATAGGAACCATGACTGTATTTTGGCTAATTATGAACCCTGATGAATGTGGGTGTCTTAGTGGAATACCTGTATAATGAGAGAGAGAGAAGGATTAGTAATTTCCATTTAATTCCACTACCTTATTTGCTTATCCTTGACCGATACGCGTATTTCGTCTACAATGTGCAGGCTTCTTCAGTGTCTTGTACTAAAACTGGACTGAAGAAAAACATCGCATTTACCGTATATATATTAACACAGGTACACTTTCACTAAATTTTACCTAGTTTCTAAGTGAAAATGTACCTGTGTTAATATATATTCGGTAAATACGATGTTTTTCTTCAGTCGAGTATTAGTACAAGACACTGAAGAAGTCTGCACATTGTAGACGAAATAAGCGTATCTATCAATGATAAACAAATAAGGTAGTGGAATTAAATGGAAATTACTAATCCTTCTCTCTCCCTAATCATGAACATTTGTACCCATTAATCTAATTTATGGATCTTAGGCCACTTTCAAAACCCATTAACACTCCTTTAGAAAAAAAAAAGGTGTAACGACTCTTTTAGCTTCTGAATAAAGTAGACGACCCAATTTTTTATTTATTAAAATATTCTACAGACCCTAGGAATTCTATAAGTACCACAATTCATCAAGAAATGGCTAAGTTATGCCATTGCAAACTTGCCGTTACACGTTTTTCGGAGGCATAGTATTCGGAGTGTTAAGCTGTTTGACTCAAATTTGGGTTATCGTACGGAAGATGGGCTATAAGGGAAATGAACTTAATTTTGGGTTGATTTTTATTTCTGTGCAGTGTGTAAATGTTAAGACAGGATATGTAGACCAGGGATGCCATGTATATTTAGAAAAATCTTCAAGAGATTGACGAAATATCTTCATACACACTAAGATTATTTTACCGAAATCTGTGAAATTTTAAAGAAATCTCAACAGCTCAACAGCAACGTTCGGTAAACAGTTCGGTGATTTTTCACAGATATTCGTTGAAAAATTACCGGAAAACTGTGCTTCTGGATTTACATCCGCTTCAATCTTCTTCTGATTTTCATTTTTCTATTTTCTGCTTGGTTTTACCTTCTTTATCGCCATCTTCATCCGTGCTTGCGCCTGTATTCACCTTTCCGTCGTCTTTCACTCATTTCCGTTTTGCTTCGATCTCCACTTTTTCCTCTGAAAACCATCCTCGATTATTCTTCTCAATCTTCTTCTCATTTCTTCTCATCATCTTCATCAGCTTCCATTTCTGCCCTTAGGCAGCGGCAACCCTGTCCCTTAAAGTGAAAGTTAATGCTTTTCCGTTGATACTGAATCCACACCCGTTCGAGCAACACCAAAATTCAAAATGCACCAATACCAACAATCATTGCAAATTAGGAAAATGAGAAATTTTGACCGTATTCGTAAACACAATATTCTTAATAATTATAATAATTCTACTACTGAAATGACAACTTCAATTCAAAGATGCCATGTTCCGGGAAGTCCTACTAATGCTCAGGAAAGTCTTGCCGTAGTTCAGGGAAGGCCTGCCGAACTTCAGCGAAGTCCTGATGAAGTTCAGGAAAGTCATTCCGAAGTTCAGGGAAGTCTTGCTGAAGTTCAGGGAAGTCTTGCTGAAGTTCAGGAATGTCTTTCCGAAGTTCAGGGAAGTCTTGTCGAAGTTGATGGAAGTCTTGCCAAAGTTCAGGGAACTCCTGCCGAAGTGTGCCGATTTTTCGACTGGTACGTATGGAGATTTCATTTAAATGGCTTTCTCAGTCTAGGGTAATCCAAACAGGGAAATGCAAAACTGACTGTTTGGATTACCCTAGATTGAGACAGCCATATAAAAGAAATCTCCTGCCGAAGTTCAGAGAAAATCTACCGAAGTTCAGGGAAGGCCTGTCAAAGTTTAGGGAACTCCTGCTGACGTTCAGCGAACTGCTGCCGAAGTTCAGAGAAGTTCAGTCGAAGTTCAGGGAAGGGGTGCTGAAGTTCAGGGAAGCCCTTTCATTTCAATTCTTGGAAAGTCCTGATGAAGTTCAGGGAACTCATGCCGAAGTTCAGGGAAGGCCTGCCAAACCTCAGGGAAGTTCTGCCGAAGTTCAGGGAAGGCCTGTCAAAGTTCAGGGAACTCTAGCTGAATTTCAGCGAAGTCCTTCCGAAGTTCAGAGATGTTCTGCCGAAGTTCAGGGAAGTTCTGCTGAAGTTCAGGGAAGGGCTGCTGAAGTTCAGGGAAGTCCTTTCATTTCAATTCTTGGAAATCAGGGAGAGAGTTCAGGGAACTAATGCCGAAGTTCAGGGAAGGCCTACCGAACCTCAGAGAAGTCCTGCCGTAGTTCAGGAAAGGCCTGTCAAAGTTCAGGGAACTCCTGTTGAAGTTCAGCGAAGTTCAGAGAAGCTTGCCGAAGTTCAGCGAAGTCCTTCTGAAGTTCAGGGAAGTTCTGCCGAAGTTCATGGAATTATCTAATTATCTTTAAAAATACCAAGATATATCAGAATACCTTCATCAAAAAGGCTGAAATTTTCGCAGAATATCCTCAAATACTTGTGAAACAACATGTGAAAATTGAGGAATCTTTTGATTTGAAAAATATTTCATTTAACAATGGCAAAGGTGGGTGATTTCTAAAATAGTTCCATTTATCTATAAAAATTAAAAATTTTGCATTGAAGTAATGCAATTTATGTAATGTTGGCCTAAGTGCCCCTAATATGGGCCCATAAATAAATTCAGCAATCGACTAAATTTTCAATAGCAACCAAAAATATCAGCAGATTTTTAGCGATGGGCTCAATCTTAGATCCATAGGCCAAGATAAGAGCCATTTCCCCTATGTTGTTTTCGGAGGAAATGTTTCTAACAATAGTTTGAAACGATACACGGGAGTGATATATGACCTTTCATTCAAAATACTTGTGTAATTGATGAGCAAAGTTAGCGACCACTATGATTGTGGTTCTAAAATTGAACTTAGAAATTGGTTTCCAGAAAATTTAAGCAATAAATCAATGTTGTAAAAATTGCTAGAGATAGCAATTTTAGTTTTTTAATTTTGCACGGAAAAATCGATGAAGTGAGTCATTCTAATCCGATCCACTTTCACCTTAATCTTCTTGATTTTCCGTCGTTTTTCGCTTGATCTTCTGCTCCGCTTTCTTCATATTGTTTGCTATTCTTGTCTTCTTTTGCTCCCAATTTGTACGTTTCTTCTCCATCATCCTCTGTTTACTTCTGTTGAGCTTAACGTCCTCTGAATCCGTTCATCTCTTTTCCTCGTTTTTTTTCAATGCTCGATAGATATTAGCTACATGCAGGAACTTCACCAACCGCTTTTCACTGTCATCATCGTTGCATAGTGCCGTGTGAAGACTAGTTGGATCGATCTCATGTTTTGTCCTGACTGCTTCAAATATCAGTGTAGAATTACGTGCCGGACATCCATAACCTTTCCACAGCATTCGCATATCGTTGGCGATGATTTATTTAATAGAAATTCGTGTGTCAGCCTTGTACGACCGATGCGCAGACGAGTGAGTACTCGCTGGTTGGTAGACGTAGAACTGTTCTGATCGATCCACTTTTTCGTGTCACGTTGTATCTCCTTCAACTTGACTTCGGTTAATTGCGCCCATCGTACCTCCCACTGTTGACGGACGGCTTGGTTCATTGCCTTAATGGCATCTTTTCCTGGAATACCGATGTTGAGTGGCGGATTATTTAGTGCTTCTCCGGCAAATCGGTCCGCTTATTCGTTGCCACGGATGCCGGGAAGCCGACACCTAGAACCGTCGGTATAAATAGCCGCAGCACGGTGAAACCGGTTTGACAGCAACTCCTGAACGACGGGATGCACTGTATCTGGGGGATATCCGGCTTTTAACTGGCGTTTCACGTCCCATACAATGCGTGGCTTGGGAGCATGCCACACTCGATTGGCGAAACGTGGTCGGAAAATTTATATCAACCGCCGCCAGACGATCGGATACACGTTGGAAGCCTGGAAGGTCGACATTTCTGTGATCCTTCTCCAGCAAGCGAATGGAAACTCTAACTGTAGCTTGAAAACCCAGGAAATCGAACGGTAATGTGCCCGCTTCAGCTATGATCACTGGAATCGAGCTGGTGACGTACGCTCCCGAGGCGAACCGGACCATCCGGTTGTAGATGGGTGCGATAGTTTGCACAACCGAATCCTTCGCTCTGCTGACGAGTCCGATGCCGTAGAGAACACGTGACGGTTTCTGATCCGATGCATAGATGAGACTCGTATTGCGCTCGTTTAAGTTTAGCCCCAGTCATTTTAAGAATTCACAGCCTTGTCGTACAATGCTGCTTGAATGTCAGTGATCGGTCGAGGGTGACACCGATGACTTTCAAACGATTCGTCTTCGGTACAGCTACATGATAGCTGCAGATATTGTTGCTAGATTTTCGACGGGCGTTCGGAATGTTGCCGCAGAAGATTTTCGATTTCGTAGCTGATATTTTGAACCCAACGCTTTTCGCCCACTTATCGACAGCTTTCACCGCGGCTTGTTGATCGCGATAGAGGGGTCGCTTCTTATTTCTCCGTACCACCAGCAAAATATCGTCCGCATATAAGAGCACGATGACAGTATCCGGCACCACTCTGAAGATTGGCTGCATCGCGACGAGGAACAACGAGACTGACAGCACTTACCCTTGGGGAAACCCGTTTTCCAATGGCATTCCACTCGATAAATGCTCTTCCACGTTCACTCGGAGTGTTCTGTCGGCGAGGAAACTGTTCAGCACATTGGACATCCGCCCACCTATCTGCCGCAGAGTGCGTACCTCTAGGTTGAATCATATGCAGCGACCTATCCAACTCCGCCAAATACGTTTCAACCCTGCGCCCAGCTCTAAAGGCGTGCTGCCTTTAGTCCAATCGTCCTTTTGACTCCAACCCCGTCGCCTATGTACGGTTCCCCATACGCTCGAACACCTTCGTGATACAGTTGGTCAGAGTGATAGGCCGGAAAGCTGCAGGACCAGACTCAGATGAATTCGACTTCGGAATCAGCACAATTATTCCGATTCACCAGCTACCAGTACACGTCACTACACCAGACTCTGTTTAGAAGCTGCAACAGTGCGATTTTGACGGATACAGGCAGACCTGTAGCGACACTACGTCCATTGTCGAGTGCTCACAGAAGCTCATCCAGGGTGAATTCCGAATTACAGATGTCGTTGGAGTCTGAAAGAGAGTCCACGCGATCCCGTTCCGCTCTTTCCTTCGCTGCTTGGAACAGTGGGGGATAGCTAGAGGTCGCCAATCTCTTGCAGGTATTCTTCACCAGTTCTTCTACTACTTCTCCTGCCTTAACCGTGTAACCGTCGGGCGTTTGATAACCGCCTTGTTGTGCTGCCGCTTACCTCTCAGGGTGTTCATCGTCCGCCATACTTCTGCGGTCGTGCTGCTCGGAGATATTTTTGCGACAAAGTCCTCCCATGAACGTTCCTTAGTTTCCTTCATAGCCTTCTTAGCCGCTGCCTTCGCTGATTGGAACTGCTTCAAAACATCTGCCGTGTCTAATCCCGCTTCTTTGCTGCGCTTCAGAAGATTTCGACGCCGCATGATCGCCGTTTTCACTTGCGGGCACCACCATGGTACCGATTTGGGACCAACTCGTCCGAGTGTCTCTTTTTATCATTTACCATCCCCAGCAAAGAAAAGCACCTCAACCCAGTGTAGATGAATTGCGTTTCAACGAATACGCTTTCGTTGATAAACAAAATAATCAAATTCATTTTGAGCAAAATGATTATTTTGATTATTGTCGACCCCAGAGCCTAAAACCTACACACTTAGAAAAAATCATGTAAATTTAGGTGCTCTGAGACTGACATATACGAGCGTCAATTTCAGCTCAATCAAACGTACTTTTCGTGGAGTAACGAATTTTTCAGTCACGGAGCACTTAATTTTACATGACATGTTTGCTTATGTCTCATCCTTTATGAGACCGGATGAAATTCAACTTTGAAATCTGTGTTAGGGAAATCGCTTTTCGCAGGTAATTGGTGATAATTTTTATTTATCATAGCAACAGTTGCACATTTGTGCAATTTTCAACAGTGACATTTTGAAAAATGATAAAGTCTTCATTTCAACAGATTCTTAGAAAAATTCCTATCGATTGGCGTATTAAGAATAAAAATCCATCATCTCTGGATCAAAATCAGACCAGTTTCATGCCGCTACCGACTTTGGACTATGAAATTGCACCCCCAATGTTGCCTTCAAGAACATGGTATGTTAGATTTAATCATGTCTAGATAGACCTGGAATTAGGCATAACAGCTTTTGTAAACAATGACTTCTTTCGATGATTTCTAGGAATTCAAGGCAAGCTCACGTAATCCAACACTACCGTCGGGTAGGGGAAGTCTTACCCTACCTGATGATGATGTTGATTTGCGTGGGCGAGCCTTGACTTTCAAGACATCATCGATAGAAGTCATTGCTTTCAAAAGCTGTTACGCCCTGTCCCACATGATATGGGAACTGACATCCGATTGATGACCTTGACAAATGTCCTAAAAATACTCTTTTACAAAGTTATGGTGGTCCTGAAAAGGACCGTTTTGCCGTGATGGTTGAGTAATGCTGAGCTATTAAGATGTTCAACACAGAAGAGGCTGGTGAGCTGTATGTTGTTTGGAATAAAGGTGACGCGCTTGGAATAGATGACCCAAGGCGATTCACGAAGAGCCAGTGATGGAAAAGTTCGCAAAAAATCATTGTTTCAGATCGTACCGCAGTGCTTTTCCCTTGGTGAACTTCGTGAAATATCGCGAACTTTTCCAACACTGCGAAGAGCTACTGATTCCGATCAATACACGCAAACCAAAAATCTATTACAATGAATGTTAGTTCCAGTTCCTATCCTCCTCTGTTCATGAACATCGCAGCGAATGTTAGAAGTTGACCTTGCAGGCGATGTAATGGTTTTTTGCCTTTTTTATTTCGTGTTCTGTCTGTGCTTTCACCTACACAAGCAAGCATTTGCCTTGATTTTTATGTATAACATGGTAGAACGACGCACACCCTTGCCTCGAATCTCTCCATCAGAAAAAGCATACGAAGTCGAGTGTGAGAGGAAAGGAACGCTTCTTGTTTGCTTTTAGGCTATCCTTATTCAGAAACATGAAGAGAGCAGTGGAGAAAGCACAGGTCTGATAATCGCAACGTTCGTGGTTCGAGTCCAGTCGGCAACCTTTTTCCCATTTTTTTTCGACATAATAAATTTACCTCACTAATACACTCTACATTTTTCGGTCTCCAATTTTCTTGCATTGGACCGCAGCTAGGTATATCGCATCCTCGGTTCATGCGGTCTCCACTTACATCCTCTGATGATGAATCCCACATAATTGTAAGCGAATCTTACATCCACCGGTTGGGTGTAGCGGTGTGGCTTCTTCGTCCTTCTATGGATGCCCATGTGGGCTGCACCTCGCTGCTTGCAGGCAGCCTTTTGTTGAGTACTGAATAGTACACCGTTTGGTGAGACCGGAGAGAATTCAACTTTGAAATCTGTGTTAGGGAAACTGTTTTTCGCAGGCAATCGGTGATAATTTTAATAATCATAGCTACAGTTGCACAGTCGTGCAATTTTCAATAGTGACATTTTGAAATTGATAAAGTCGTAAAATGAGCAGATGCGTAGGAATATTTCTGATCGATTGGTGATAAAATTATTGAAATTGGCCTAGGAACAGCTGAGTTATTAATGTTCGAAATCTTTCATAAATTTGTTACATTTTCCATTTTTGGTTTTCACAATGTGTATCCCCTTACAGAAATCACAGACGTAGCCCTACGTCAAAATAATCAGGCAACTTCGTGGATGCGAGAACTTTGTAATAGTTTGGGAAACTTTGTAGCAGTTAAGGAAATATTGTTTAATTAGAGAGAATCTCATAAAAGTTTGGGACCATTTTTTTAGTGCACTTCGTAGAAGTTTGATAGACTTCATATAGTTTTTTTTTTTTTTTTTTTTTATAGTCACTTTAACACTCTTGGGTCATTCGTGACTTGTCCGGGGGTGAGATTTGAACTCGTGACTTTGGCGTGAGAGGTATGGATGCTAACCACTACGCCGGGGTCGTCCCCCCATCATATAGTTCTGGAAATCCCATGAAAATTCAGGAATCTTCGTGAAACTCCGTGAAACTTACAGAGAAACGTCATAGCGCAGCGGGAAACTTCATAAATCTTCATAAAAGTGCAAGAGCCCTAGTTGAAGTTCAACTAACTTTGTACAAGCTCAAAAACAGGGACTTTCGTAGAAGCCCAACAAAATGCGGAAGAGTTTATTGAACTTCCAAGAATTACAGGGGTCTTCGTATTAGTGTGAGAAAATGCATTGCAGTTCATCATAGATCTTACTTTCATGAAGCTCAATGAACTTCCTGGAAGCTTAGAGAAGTTTGTACATTTTCAGGCCACTTCCCAAATGTTCTGGAATATTCGTAGAAAATGAGGAAGATCCTCCTGGAAGTTTGAAGAACTTCATGGATGTTTTGAGATTCTTTATGATTTAAGATGGCTTGAAAACGAAAAACCAAATATTTTCTGTAAGTTATCAAAGCAAACTGGGTGCAGCCATAGCGATCTACTGGCGCTTCTTGTACAAAAGCAGTGCACCAGAATGCGTTAGGCAATTTGTGAACGCCCATCTATAACTGTGCGCTTATATGAGAAAAATTAGCCGGCTCTAGAAGGGAACAAATATTTCTATATTCCAAGTGATCAAAACAAACTATTGAAAATAATTCCGTTTAGTAAAAAAAAAACTTTCAAAAACTTCAGACATGTTCTGAGGACTACAGGAAGTCCAGAACATTGGGGAAGTTATAAGATTTTTAAGGGTAAGTTCCAAGAATGTCACGGTAGTTCCATGACAATCAAGAAAATTTCTTGAACGTAGATGAAGATCTGAGAACTTCATGGCAGTTCCATCAGATTAAAAAAAATAAAATCTGGACTTATGAACTTCAAGAAACTCCAGAAACGTTAAGGTACATATGAGTTGTTGGAAATGGTCAGAAAGCTTCGGGAAAGTTATGACAACTTCAGTGTAGTTCCAAAATTTTTTGGATATGTTTGATGGCTTCAGGGCCATTTTATTAGCTTTAAAAAAACTAAGGAACCTCCCAGTAAACAATGTGTGCTGAATAAAGGCTGAATAAGCAGTACTTTAGCTGAAGAAGCGTGTTTTGCCTGAATAAGCTCTTACTCTGCTTCCAATGTTTGTTGGGTTTACACATGTTCCAAGAAAAACAGTTCAAACAACTTCAAAGTAGCTGGGAGTCCCATGATTTTCCATTTGTGAGAACTTTAATGAAGTTCCGAAAACAAGCAGTAAAATATCGAGAGTTTTTGGCCCTAACTATCCTCTATTTTAAATTTAACATTGTTTCAATCTTTACAAAATTTATTTCCACACGTGGTTAGAACATATATTTCGCCAAATACTTCTCTAGTTTAATTATCATCAGCAAAATTTCCTTCAAGAAGTTCTGAGAACTTCATGATAATATCAATAATTTCAAGGAAGTTACGAAAAGTTGAGGGTCGTTCCGAAACATAGTTGAGTCCTGCTGCGGGAGTTGTTTCTTTTGAATCACTTCATGCCAATAGGCTTGAACTATCGTCGCTTGTTGAGATGCAAGGGGCTGAATGACCTAGTGGGAACCATTTTTCCTTACCCTTAATAAATGACTGGGACCACGAAAACTTTTCGCATCTCTAAAGCCTAAATTTGTTTTCTCAGTATTGTGGTTGAAGCCTGATACATATATCAAATGGTCTGGAAGCTATGTCACCCGGATTGTGCTTTTTTATGAAATCTTGATATAGGAGAAATGGCTCTAATGTTGGCCTATGGATCTAAGATTGGGCCCATCGTTTAAAATCTGCTATTTATCGATTTTATCTAGATGAACGCGTCTACGGGACGTTAGTAATGGATATTTTTGGTCGCAATTGAAAATTTAGTCGATTGTTGAATTTATGTATGGGTCCAAATTAGGAGCACTAAGGCCGAAATTACATCCATTTTCCTTATCTTCGTTTTTTTTGGCTTTATTACGTCCCCTCTGGGATTTTACACTGGCTTTCAACTTAGTGCTCTTTGAGCACTTACACAGTTGTTAACATGTTGTAACCATGAGTAACCAGCATGACAGGCCTGCTTATAATTATCTGAGTTGAAATTAGTGTTGTAAATCCGATTGTTCATTGATCATGTTTTATTCCACCGAAATGTGTAACTTTTATGAGAAGCCCTTTAAAATTATATCCTTGGCTTGGTCAAAGTGATCAAAAAATTTAGAAGATTAAAATCTCAAGGAGACTAGAGTGCGATGATTTCCTTCTACGATCATCACCGAATTAGAATCAGAGAAAGATTTGAAAAAAAAATCAGATTAAAATGAATGAAAAAATATGGTAGGTACCTATAAAAGTTTTCCAAATTCCCAACAGTAAAAGATAATTTAGAGTTAGTTGTACCCTTAGTGTTACCTTGTCATTATGCGTAAACAGCGTCACGTAAAAAAGTGCCTAAATCTGGCAACCCCGATCTACCATATTGTTAACTTCATCCAGCTTCTCTCAGCTCGACTAGCCCAACAACAAAGCCATGTCGATATCTTCCTACTAACTAAGGGGGGAGAGAGACCCGGTGGGGCTAAAGATGAACACGAAAAAAGCTTACAAACTTTATTAGATATAGTTTATGGTTATGATCTGCTTTTATTCTCCCGCGGCTCGTCCGTCCCTTCCAGAGCATGTTGGTCGGAAGATGTCGAGAGTGTTTGCTTTCCTTGTTCTTCCTCCGACATCGAAGCGACGCAATGTGTTCCTACGCCATGCAAGTTTTTCCTTTCTCCCTGGGTCGAGAGTTATGGCCAATGATACTGAGTGCTGGCCTCTTCCCGTTTAAGGGATGACAACATAAGGAAGACCTACCACCTACCATATGAGCAACGGAAACGGTGAGCCAAGTCATAGTCAGTAAAGTAAGTGGGTACTTAAAGGAAGCTCCACTCTTCAAGGTGAGGAATTGAGCACGTGGGTCGTAAAATTGAAGAGATTCGGATCTTACCGATGGCACTGCGGTACGATCTGAAACAATTTCTGTTCCGTCGGAACATGGCAGTGTTACATTGTAATCAATTTTGAGGCACGTTTTAAACAAACTTCTGCTTTAAAAAAAAAAAAACAGCGATAATCCCTGTCTATATCCGGTTCAATATTCTAGCGCTCAACAGCCATTGCCGTGGCTTAGAGGTATTAGCGCTAACGGGTACGTGACTTTCCGCTTCTTTTCGTCCTAATTAAATAACCTTTCGCTGGTGTAATTTCCCGGTAGGGTTCAAGTCGACGAGCGAAACACAAAAACATCAGTGAATTGGTTAAACACACGTTCGTCGCTCGGTTTTACGACATTGACCGCGATTCGAGATGTCATCAAAAAAATCAGAAGTCGTTACTACGGAATGATGTGATGACAATTTTGAAAACGAGCGAGTCTGAACTCGACGAGAAGAAAAGTGTTATTCCGTCGAAATGGTGCACACTTGCGGAGAATGATGCACTCGGGAGCGAAAGTAGCCCATAAACATGACAACGTGGGGGTCAGTAAAACATCGGTGTTTGACTGATGCAAGTGTCTGATGGGAGAGTTATGTCGGTATCAAGTCGTTTATTGTACAGCTTAAGGTCACAACCTTTTCCATTTCCCAAATTTCAAGCAAATGGCTCTTCTCTTTAACTTTTCCCGGATTCCATTCAGCGACAACAGAGCACAACAACCTGCTCAGTACATACATTATCAACCGTCAACCCACCTACGACAATTCGTGTATGCACAGCACTCCATCCATTTGCAATTCCAGCAGCGAGAAAAGCATTCTGCTACACATTGGAAAACTTGTCACAGAGAAAATCGAAAGAAAAGATAAACTTTCCCCTCTCCCTCCCATCCTCTGTCATCCCCGCAGGATATCCATTGAAATTCCATTCCCCCACATTGTGAACCATCACATCGTCGTCTGCGCAACTACCGCACAAGCACACACACACGGACATTAAGCACACACCAATCCACCCCCCTCCTTCGTGCCACAATAACAAAACTCGTCGTTGGTCCGTTCCAGGTTCCACCACCACCACCACCACCTACACTCGGTAATGGAAAAATGGGGGGAAATCATTGCAAACAGATGAACTGGCAGAGCCAAAGGACGCGTCGTCGTCGTCGGTCGTGGTCGCTTTTCCAAAGAAAATGAAAATGGATTTTGCCAGCGAGATAGAGCGAGAGAGAGAGAGAGAGAGAGAGAGCGAGCGCGTGCACCCCCGAATAATCGATTTTCTTCAAGGGTGACGAAGGCAGCCTGGGATTGATCTAGACGCAGGAAAGGCGGAGTTGATTTTGGGGATTGGGTTTTTGGATGGTTTTGTTTATGTTTTTTTCTTTCGGAAAATGAGATGGGTGGGTACATTGGTTTGCTTTTATTTGAATTGGAACATTATTTTGAAAAAAAGTTTATAGCAAATGCGGAGTTTACTATGAAGCGAACAGAAATGACACTGCATTAAAAATGAGGTGAAAACCTGTAACATTTTCTTTAGATAAAATCATGCCTTGCGAAATTGTGGTATACGAATTTATAACTGTAATTTCCTCGACATTCCCTCGACTTCCCTGAAAATCTCTACGTCTGAAGTCCTCAGAATTCCTAAAAGTTTCCATAATTTTCCTAGAGTTACAAAAACTACCTTCAAGGCCTTTCGAAGTTTTTGAATTTACTTACTTTTTGAATTTACTACTTTCACGGAACTTCCCTTAACATCTTTATGTTTCCCTGAACTTTTCAGGACGTCCTTAAGGTTACTTAAATTTTCCATACGAGCAGGGATCTTCTCTGAAGTTCTCAGAATTATTTTGGAATGCTAGGAAGTTTTTTGAATTTCCCAAAAGTTCTCGAAAACTTATTTTAATTTTTTTGAAATGTCCCTGAAGTTAACGGAATTACCTTGAGGTTTCGTGATCTTCCCGGAACTTCTCTAAAATTCATGCAATTCTCCTGAAGCTCCTGAAAAGTTGGAGAACTGATCTGCCGCTCATGGCAAGAAAAACGCGTTTTCAATTCACATCGCACCATTGCTTCTCATGTACTTGGACAACTCGTATGGTTGTTTTTTCTTAACCTTTTCAGAACAAAGTTGTTGAGTTCATTCAGCATTATGAAGCTATTGGTGATCAACTACCATTTCCATTGAAACAATCAGTTCTAGACTTGCGAGAAGCGCCCATGGTCTCTCTTCCATTGCCAACAGTCATCGAGCAGCTGCAAGCAATTGCCTGACCAAAACATTTTACTGGATGGATTGATTTATAACTCTTTCTTGTAAACTTTTAACATCTTTGCTTATGAGAGGTTAGTATTTGTTCATATATTTTGATGTCATATAACAAAAGCAAAATATATGCGGTAATTAGCCAAAAATCAGCATAGTTCTGAACGTTGTCTGTTATGCCTTCTTGTGTGCAAAAATGTTGTGTCACTGGCAGAAAACAGTTTGGAAAGGATGTAAAAATTTGGTTCTTCTGAACTGTCCATAAGATCTCCGAGCTTCATTAAGTTCTCTAGACTTCCCTGAATTTATCAGTATTGGTTAAAAGTTCCTGCAATCTTTCGACGTTAACTATTGCTAGGAGTACTCGTAACATGTAACAAAAGTATGAAAGAGTTTGAACGTTAATAACTCAGCTGCCCCTGGACCAATTTCAGTTATTTTATCACCAATCGATCAGGTATATCTCTACGTATCTGATTGATTTAAGATTTTATCATTTCTAAAAATGTCACTATTGAAAATTTGCATGAATGTACAACTATTTGTTTTTTTTTTTTCATTTGGTTTGTTTTTTCCGTCGATCTTGTTTTCCGTGCTGAGCATAACTATTTGTTATGATAGTTAAAATTATTACCGATTGCCTTAGAAAAGCAATTTCCCTAACACAGATTTCAAAGTCGAACTCCATCCGGTCTCACCAAACGGTGTTTATTCAATCACCGCGTGGTGAGTGGTGGTGCTCTCCAGTACACAATGAAAGGCCACATGAGCATCCATGGGAGGAAGAAGCCGCACCGTTATTGATCGGATTCAGTAGCTCTTCGTGAGTCGCTGTGGGTCATCTATGTCAAGCGCATCATACTAAAGAGTATAAACAGAGAGAACCTCGCTCGAATTCCTATTCCTACACAAAACACAAGCTCTTGCTGCAGTTGACAAATACGATTTATTATATAAGAACTTGTAGCCCTACGCCACCATTGCGTACAACCCCATAGCGCTGTCCGTTGTAGTTTTTTTTTTTTTTTCTTCTTTATTTTACCTTAACTTTTTTATTTTACCTGAACTTGTTGCTATATTTTCAAAGGTTCTGACAGCTTTCCTGATGATCATTAAACATCGCAGAAACCCTAAAATGTTCCTGAAATTTTCGGAACATTCTTGAAATCCTGTGAGTATCCCATATTTCCATAAATCGCTTGCCATGTAGTTCCCTGTTCATCCTTGAAGTACTCGAATCGTCCCTAAATATTCCTAAAAGTCCCTAAATTCCTAAAAGTTCTCGAATTTCTTTTAAAGCAATAGCACTTGAACCTCTAGATAATAGTAAATGTGCCCATAATAATTGGAATTTGCACCGGTAAAATGAGAAACAAATCCCTAAGAACATGCCAATTGTACCACAAATAATGGATTGTGCTCATATAAATATAGGAAAATGAACCCATAAACTTTGGTCAAATGCTCCTTCACTGCGCAGCTTCTCAGATTTACTTCCCAGCCCGTATTTTTTTTAAGTCAGAGGAGCGGAGCGACGGGCAAGCGTCTTGAATCTTCTATTACAATCTTCTATTACAATCTTCTATTACAATCTTCTATTACAATCTTCTATTACAATCTTCTATTACAATCTTCTATTACAATCTTCTATTACAATCTTCTATTACAATCTTCTATTACAATCTTCTATTACAATCTTCTATTACAATCTTCTATTACAATCTTCTATTACAATCTTCTATTACAATCTTCTATTACAATCTTCTATTACAATCTTCTATTACAATCTTCTATTACAATCTTCTATTACAATCTTCTATTACAATCTTCTATTACAATCTTCTATTACAATCTTCTATTACAATCTTCTATTACAATCTTCTATTACAATCTTCTATTACAATCTTCTATTACAATCTTCTATTACAATCTTCCATTACAATCTTCTATTACAATATTCGAATACAAGCTTCTATAACAATCTTGTATTACAATCTTGTATTACAATCTTGTATTACAATCTTGTATTACAATCTTGTATTACAATCTTCTATTACAATCTTGTATTACAATCTTCTATTACAATCTTCTATTACAATCTTCTATTACAATATTATATTACAATATTATATTACAATCTTCTATTACAATCTTCTATTACAATCTTCTATTACAAAGTCCAATTAGAATCTTCCATTACAATCTTCCATTACAATCTTCCATTACAATCTTCTATTACAATATTCGAATACAAGCTTCTATAACAATCTTGTATTACAATCTTGTATTACAATCTTGTATTACAATCTTGTATTACAATCTTGTATTACAATCTTGTATTACAATCTTCTATTACAATCTTGTATTACAATCTTCTATTACAATCTTCTATTACAATCTTCTATTACAATATTATATTACAATATTATATTACAATCTTCTATTACAATCTTCTATTACAATCTTCTATTACAATCTTCTATTACAAAGTCCAATTAGAATCTTCCATTACAATCTTCTATTGCAATCTTCTATTACAATATTCGAATACAAGCTTCTATAACAATCTTCTATTACAATCTTGTATTACAATCTTGTATTACAATCTTGTATTACAATCTTGTATTACAATCTTGTATTACAATCTTCTATTACAATCTTCTATTACAATCTTCTATTACAATCTTCTATTAAATCTTCTATTACAATCTTCTATTACAATCTTCTATTACAATCTTCTATTACAATCTTCTATTACAATCTTCTATTACAATCTTCTATTACAATATTATATTACAATGTTCTATTACAATATTATATTACAATCTTCTATTACAATCTTCTATTACAATATTATATTACAATCTTCTATTACAATCTTCTATTACAATCTTCTATAACAATATTATATTACAATCTTCTATTACAATATTCTATTACAATCTTCTATTACAATCTTCTATTACAATCTTCTATTACAATCTTCTATAACAATATTATATTACAATCTTCTATTACAATATTATATTACAATCTTCTATTACAATCTTCTATTACAATCTTCTTTTACAATCTTCTTTTACAATCTTCTATTACAATCTGCTATTACAATCTTCTTTTACAATCTTCTATTACAAAGTCCAATTAGAATCTTCCATTACAATCTTCTATTACAATCTTCTATTGCAATCTTCTATTACAATATTCGAATACAATCTTGTATTACAATCTTGTATTACAATCTTGTATTACAATCTTCTATTACAATCTTGTATTACAATCTTCTATTACAATCATCTATTACAATCTTCTATTACAATCTTCTATTACAATCTTCTATTACAATCTTCTATTACAATCTTCTATTACAATCTTCTATTACAATCTTCTATTACAATCTTCTATTACAATCTTCTATTACAATCTTCTATTATAATCTTCTATTACAATCTTCTATTACAATCTTCTATTACAATATTCTATTACAATCTTCTATTACAAACATATATTATAATCTTGTATTACAATATTCTATTACAATCTTATATTGAAGTGATTCTCAAACATTCGTTGGTTGCGACCTACTTTGAGAAATCCCATAGTCTCACGACCCACCAATATTGTTATAGTTAAAATAAACAGGCTTCAAAAACGTGGCAATCTAGGGTTCTAGAATCGCCAATATGACTCTGAAAATGCCAAAAATGTCCAAGAATCTGTAAATTAGTTAAACAACTTAAAGTGTATTAATGCCAAAAAGGAATAACTCCACCAAAATGATCTAAAAACGCTAAAAAATATCATTAAATCGCCCTAGAAAGCCTCAGCGCCTGCCAGTGCTGTGGTTGATGGTAGTCACGGGTAGTCAAGTACTACTTAGCACCAGACCAAACAAAAATAAATTTCATCAGAAAAAGCGCAAATGGATTTTGCTTTCGAGAAGCAAAGTAAAATTTTACCTTAATTATTGCAAACAAATTTGGATTCTGAAAAGTGAAGTCAATTTGTACTTGGAAAAGCGCAAACGAAGTCAAATTTTACTTGGGAAAGCAAAATCGAATTTGAATCACGAGAAGCATAGTTATATTTCCTTCCATCATCAGGTTTTTAACCTTCATTAAGTTTTTATATTTTAAGATACTGCATTATTTATTCTTAATTTGAGCCGGTTTAAGCAGTTACACGTAGGTGTAAATTTCAACTCAGGTTTGATTCCATATATTAAAAAAAAATGAATTCCAGCGACCCACTTATGGGCAGCTCACGATCCACCGGTGGGTCACAACCTACAGATTGAAAAACGCTGTTCTGTTGCAATCTTCTATTACATTCTTCTTTTATAATCTTCCATTACAATCTCCCATTAAAATCTTCTATTACTATCCAGATTGCAATATTTTATTACAATCTTCTATTATTTTTTTCTATAACATTACTCTACAACGATTTTCTTTAACAATCTTACATTAAAGTATTTTATATAAATCTTCTATTACAATCTTCTATTACAATCTTCTATTACAATCTTCTATTACAATCTTCTATTACAATATTCTATTACAGTGTTCTATTACAATGTAATATTATAATATTCTATTAGAATCTTCTATTACAATATTCTTGTACAAACTTCTTTTTCAATCTTGTATTACAATCCTATATAACAAGCTTCTATTACAATCTTCTTTTACAATATACAATTACAATCTTGTTTTACAATATTCTTTTACAATCTTCTATTATATCTTCCGTAACAATCTTCTGTTACAATCTTATATAAAATTTACTATTACAATCTTGTATTTAAATCTTGTATTTCAATCTTCTATTACAATATTCTATTACATTTTCTATTACATCTTCTATTACATATTCTATTACATATTCTATCACAACATTCTATTACAATGTTCTATTACAATGTTATATTTGAATCTCTATTACAATATTCTATTACAATATTCAATTACAATCTTCTATAACAAGCTTCTATTACAATCTTCTTTTACTATAAACGATTACAACCTTGATTTACAATATTCTATTACAATATTATATTACAATCTTCTATTATTATCTTCTGTTACAATCTATCTATATATATAAATGAATTTCTGCCTGTCTGTCTCTCTGACCCTTATAAACTCGGAAACTACTGAACCGGTCGACGTGAAAATTTGTATGCAGGGGTTTTTGGGGCAGTGAAAGGTTCTTATGATGGTGCTAGACCTCTCCTCCCTCTGTAAAGAGAGGCTCCCATAAAATTAAACAGAAATTTTTGCATAACACGAGAACTAATCAAGCAACTGAAACCAAATTTGACATGTGAATGTATAAGGAGATGGTCACAGGGGGTAGCTCCTTAGATAAGGGAGGGGGGGGGGGGGGTGGGCTACGGACAACATAGTATGTTTTTTTTAATCGGTGCATAAACTCAAGCTAATATTGAAACTCGAGCAAAGCCGGGCACACTCAGCTAGTTTTATCTAAAATCTTCTATTACAATATTGTATTACAATCTTCTATTACAATCTTTTATATTAAGCTTATATTAGAATCTACTTTTACAATATTCGATTACAATCTTGTTTTACAATCTACTATTAAAATATTCTATTACAATCTTACATTTTATCTTCTGTTATAATCTTCTGTATCGATCTTATATAAAATCTTCTATTACAATCTTCTATTCAAATCTTCTTTAACAATATTCTATTACAATCTTCTATTAAATCTTCTATTACATCTTCTATTAAATCTGCTATTAAATCTCCCTTTAAATCTTTTATTAAATCTTCTATTACAACCTTCTTTTTCAATCTTCTATTACAATCTTCTATAACAAGCTTCTTTTACAATCTTCTTTTACAATATACGATTACAATCTTGATTCACAATCTTGATTCACTATCTTGATTCTCAATATTCTATTACAATCTTCTATTACAATCTTCTATTACAATCTTCTATTACAATCTTCTATTACAATCTTC
This sequence comes from Ochlerotatus camptorhynchus, assembly GCF_037179485.1. NCBI lineage: Eukaryota > Metazoa > Arthropoda > Insecta > Diptera > Culicidae > Ochlerotatus > Ochlerotatus camptorhynchus. Next base: position 3,503,354 of record NW_027040756.1, on the reverse strand, counting down.
TATTACAAACTTCTATTATTATCTTCTGTTAGAATAAAATATTAATGTCTTCTAGTACAAACTTCTATTTCAATCTTTTATTACAATCTTCTTTTACAATGTTGTATTACAATCTTGTATAACAATCTTATATTCCAATCTTCTATTGCAATCTTCTATTACAATATTCTATTACAATATTCTATTACAATCTTGTTTTACAATCTTCTATTGCAATCTTCTATTACATTGATACATTACAATATTCTATAAGAATCTTTTATTATGTATGATATTCTTATTTTTTATTTCTATTACATTTTTTCATATTTTTCAATTTTCTATTGCATCATATATTACACTTTTTTTGTTACAATCTTCTATAAAAATCTTCTATTCAAATTTCCTGTTACAATATACTATTACAATCTTCTATTGCAATCTTCTTTTAGAATCTTCGTTTAAAATCTTCTTTTGGAATCTTTTTTTTTAATCTTCCTTTGGAATATTCATTTGGAATCTTCTTTATGAATCTTCTCTACGAATCTTCTTTTATAACTTTTTTTTAGAACCATCCAATAGAATCTAATATTATTATCATCTTTTAGAATCTTCTCTTCAAATCTTCTTTTGGAATTTTCGTTTAGAATCTTCTTTTAAAATCTTATTTTATAATCTTCTTCAAGAATATTCCCGTAGAATTTTCTTTTAAAATATTCGTTTAAAATCTTCTTTTGGTATTTTCTTTTATAATCTTCTTTTGGAATCTTGATTTGTAATCTTCTTTTGGAAGCTATTTTTAGAATCTTCGTTTAGAATTTTCTTTTAGAACCAGTTGAAATTAAGTTTCATGGTGTACTCGACTAGACTATCAACTTACAATTGGCCCAATCTTCGATCCATAGGCCAACATTAGATTAGAGCCATTTCCCCTATATATAGATAGTAAATACATAACTTCTTCAAAACTATACTTCAAAATTTATTTGCTAGTTTACGGTAAAATCAATAAAACAGCTCATTCCCATACTTAGTTTCGAACGCAGTACCAAGAGATTAAGCTACTTTCTCTCTCACACAATTCTCTCTCCCACGAGCTCAATCTCTCTACATGCCATTCCCAAGTAACAATTTTGGTTTTATGAGGGTTCCGTAGACCATGATTTGGACTAGTAGAATGCTATAAAACCTCGATTAAACCTACAATGTTGCTTGGGATTTATTTTGATGACACTTGATTTGTGATTTCCCTCTCACAGACTTCAGAATAGAGTAGCTGGCACCTTTTAAGCAAACCTGACACGCTAGCATTGGGAGATCTTCAGAGAAAGATCGATCTTATATTTGGCTCTAGAATCGATCCACTGATTAAATCGGTACCAAAGAATCGATCTTTGGTGGATGGTTTTTTATTGTAATTGACCTTTCTGACGTTTATAACTCGCACACTTGCGTAATCCCACTTTCATGTTTTTTTTTTTAATTCTTTATTATAGAGATTTTTAGCCGTAGACTAGTCCATCTCTTGCCCATTTTCAAGGGCTTAGTTTGCTATCCTCATTTTCGCTCTAGCCAAAAATGCTGTTATCCTCACTTTCGGACTGAACGCAATGAGCACAGGAGGGAGGTAGCGAAAACCTTCCAATGTTACAGTATTCATAAATATCAGAAACGCAAATAGTGACGCCATTGTAAGGAGCGATGCTGATGTTGACGTTATGTTCGTTTAATTTACCTAACAGTCTGGGGTTAGAGTAGTTTTTTCGATGTAAATGCAATTACAAAATTAACACCTATTTTTTTTAAAGATCGAAAATATCGAAAGAAGAAATCGATTTTTTCGATCTCTTCGTGGACAAATAATCTATCCAAAAAAATGGGAATCGGGATGAAAAAATCGATCTTTCAAAGACCGATCCAAGATCGCCCAATCCTATGACACTCTATACAAAAATAATTCCTAAACAGGACTTCAAAGCCGTTTAAGCTCATCAAAACTTTCCTATTTTGCCATAATAAATGCCACCAGAAACATTACGGGCGGATTTGGACAGGGTTGTGGCACAAATGGTTGAAAGACAAAACGTCGAATGGCAAAAGGTTGAAGGTACAAAAGGACGAATGAAAATAGGTCGAAAGGATGCAAACGGGGACAAAGGTCGAATGATGAGAAGGGGGACAATAGCTTGAATAGCCCAAAGAGAAACAAAAAGTCGAATAGACTAAACGTCGAATGGTGATAAAAGGTCAAATGATCCAAAGAGGAACAAAAGGTCCAATGTACAAAAGGTTGAATAATTGGAAGGGGGTCAAATGATCGAATCGAAAAATGGTCAAATAGTAGAACTATGCGGGAATAAAATATAACAATACACACGGATATCTTAAGAAAATAGATGATAATAATATTTCTTAAAAATAATCAAAGTCCTTTCGAATAATAATGTTGTTATGGTCTATGACACTGGGTATTAAGATTCGAATATTATAATAATATTCGCCTTGGATTCGCCTTTATTATGTTTTTTTAGAAGCTGATGTTGAATCAATCGGTTTACAAGTTTATTGCAGATTGTATAATTTTTTATGCTATCCCCATCCATAGTTACACTGACAATGAAAGCAATGATCGCATTATCGATACTTTTATTTCTCTTCATCACTGCTCGTTCTTTCATATAACCAATAAGCACAGAAAAACAGACGTAACTCTTTGAATAAGTTTATCTTCAAAACATAGTACCGCCAAACATAGGACTGCAGTAACGACATCTCGTGAGCTTTTCGCGGAAAACAAGCTTGCTAGCTGATTCGCAAACAATGTTGCATGCAAGAAAAACTGAATGTATAGAAACGTCAAAGTGATGCCAGCGCTGCAGCGAGTAGTTCGCGGAAACGATAACATTCAAACCAATCGTTAAGGGGGTAGTAAAGGGCGAACACGAAATTATTGCGACACCGAAAATGTCATGCCAATTTTCTTATAATGTTTAGAATCAAACCAAAATTTTAGGGTAGTTTTATACATATATTTACTTCAAAAATCAAAGAAAATGTTAATCGATGGAGCCTTGAGTGTAAAATTGAACGCATTTTCTCTTGATGCCCTCCATCAAAGTCTTTACAGTGTCATCCGGTACCAGTTTCTCAGTTTTTTTTTTCCATTTTCTTAACATGTCCTTCTCGTCTTTGACTGTCTTCTTGCTCTTCCGAAGTTCCCGCGTCATTATTGCCCAGTACTGCTCCACCGGGCGCAGCTCTGGACAGTTTGGCGGATTCATGTCCTTTGGAACAAAATGGACAGAATTGGCCTCATACCACTCCAGGACACTTTTAGAATAGTGGCATGATGCCAAATCTGGCCAAAATAGCGGAGCTTCGTCGTGCTGCTGCAAGAACGGCAAAAGGCGCTTCTCGAGGCACTCAGATTTGTAGATCTCGCCATTTACTGTGCCCTTTGACACGAAAGGCTCACTCCTCAGTCCGCAAGAGCAGATGGCCTGCCAAATGAGATATTTGGAGGCGAACTTCGAAATTTTCTTCTTCTTAAATTTGTCGTCCACATCGAACTTGCTCTTGCCGGTGAAAAACTCCAACCCCGGAATTTGCTTAAAATCGGCTTTTATATACGTTTCGTCGTCCATCACACAGCAGCTATATTTTGTCAGCATCTTCTCGTAGAGCTTCCGTGTCCGAGTTTTAGCCGTCGATTGTTGCCGCTCATCTCGGTTTGGGAAGTTCTGTACCTTGTATGTATGTAGTCCAGCTCTCTTCTTTGCATTCTGGACGTAGCTCTGCGACATGCCGATCTTTTTAGCCAAATCACGGCTTGAGACGTTGGGATTTGCTTCAATCATCCGCTTCACCTTTCCCTCCGTCTTTTTGTTCTCCGGTCCCGGTTTTCTTCCAGCTCCTTTGCCGTGGTCCAACGTCAACCGCTCCTGGAACCGCTTCAACACTCTGGAGACGGTTGAATGGTGAATGTACAACATTTTTCCCAACTGCCGGTGCGACAGGTCAGGAAATTCCAGGTGTTTGGAAAGAATTTGTTCTCTCAACTCGTGTTGGTTCACCTCCATTTTCGTTGAATCGAAAAACACGACTTCGAGTTTGACAGCATGTACACAATACACATCAATGAGAAAGTGTGCAAAATTTAGTTGATTTTTACCCAATGGTAAAAAAGTTATGCCCTGTTGAATGTGTCGCAATAATTTCGTGTTCGCCCTTTACGTTCAAGTGTTTCAATACCCAGCAGTTGGCAACGATCTTCGTAGGGTGGAAGGTTCGTTGGATCATTCCAAGGAAGGTAAGAGCGCAACAAACGAATTTCCTTTGAACAGACTAGATCCTCGCTATCCAAACTTTTTCATACGGACACCACACTATTACACCAAATTCCAGCTGTCAGGTAGGTAGGTTAGCGTTGTTATGATATACTTCGTTGATTGGATACTAGTGACACTCACGTCTCATTTTAAATTCTCAATTAGACTACTTTCAGGAATAATGCTGGGGAGTAAACATTGGTTCCAATCTAAACAAGAGTAACAGAAGCATGACTGACGCTATTCCCGGCCACGCTCATCTTTACCATAACTAGGGATAGGGAAGGAAATGTTGATGTAAAGGGTGATACGGTCAAAATTTGGTCAAGGGAAAACGCGTGTAAATCGGTGAAATCGTTTATTTAAAAAATCAAATTAAATTTCTTTTTCAAGTTCAATTAGTATAAAATTCAGGAAAAATATTCAGTTAGGCTTCCGCTTTTCCAAATCCGAATTGCCGGGCGTTACGCTTGACCCCTGCCATCAGATTTTGTACAGCCACCTTGTCCACCTTCTTCGCCGCAGAAAGCCAGTTTGCCTTGAACTGCTGCTCGCCCTTAGCAGTTTTTTTGGTCTTCTTTAGGTTCCGCTTGACAATAGCCCAGTATTTCTCAATTGGGCGGAGCTCTGGCGTGTTGGGAGGGTTCTTGTCCTTGGGAACCACCTGCACGTTGTTGGCGGCGTACCACTCCATGGCCTTTTTACCGTAATGGCAAGATGCCAAATCCGGCCAAAACAGTACGGAACAACCGTGTTTCTTCAGGAAAGGCAGCAGACGTTTATTCAAACACTCTTTTACGTAAATTTCTTGGTTGACAGTCCCGGAAGCTATGAAAATGCTGCTTTTCAAGCCACAGGTACAGATGGCTTGCCAAACCAGATATTTCTTTGCGAACTTTGACAGTTTCATGTGCTTGAAAACATCTGCTACCTTTCCCCTTCCTTTTGCCGTATAAAACTCCTGTCCCAGAAGCTGCTAGTAGTCGGCTTTGACGTAGGTTTCGTCGTCCATTACCACGCAGTCAAACTTCGTCAGCATCGTCGTGTACAGCCTCCGGGATCGCGCTTTGGCCGTCGTATTTTGTTTATCATCGCGATTTGGAGTCACTACCTTCTTGTAAGTCGATAGTCCGGCTCGTTTTTTGGCTCGATGCACGGTTGTAGACGATACACCCAGCTTATTTGCGGCATCTCGGAGAGAGAGGTTAGGGTTTCGCTTGAAACTACCGGCAACTCTCTTTGTCGTCTCAGCGGCTTCCGGTTTTCGATTTCCCCCCGATCCAGACTTCCTGGCTGTCGACAAACGTTCCCCAAACACTTTAATTACATTTGTAACGGTTGATTTGGCAACTTTTAGCGATTTTGCCAACTTTGCGTGCGAGTAGCTCGGATTTTCGCGATGCGCGAGCAAAATTTTGATACGCTGCTCTTCTTGCTTGGACGGCATTTTGACAACTGAAGAGTGAATTCCAAAATCAAAATAGGAGCAACATTCTACACACACACACCTTCAAAATGAGGGGTGTTCAGGTTTTTTAAATGCAAAATTGAAAGAAATACGTCAAGTTGATATTGACCAAATTTTGACCGTATCACCCTTTAGTACTTACTAAACGAGAGGCCACCAACTTAGCGACCCCCTCATAAGTACTACGGAGTTGGAGGGTTGGGTAGGGTATTCGGTTAGGATTCACCTCAATTTGGCGATGCAACCAAAAGTATGTATTGTTTATTTGTTGTTTATTTAATCTTTCGATAGCCGGCTATCGAAAGAAAATATTTATTTTGTTTAGTGATCATGAATTTATTTTGTTTTAGTGATCATGATCATGAGACATGACGGAGAGCTTGGGATTAAACCCATGATTTTCTGCTCAGTAAGCATAATCGATCCCGAAATATCTATTATTGAATAACTATTATTTACGATGATTACATGAAAGAAATAAAATATAAACTACAAACAAAACGTGATTACTAAAATCTCAAAAAGATTCTAATAAGCCCTCCCAGTTCCTCTGTATACAGAACAAATCTGATACTACAATCAGAATTGCTCAGTCTGCATGAAGCAGCCGATTTCATCAAGGAAGTTCTATTAACAACCAAGAATTAATCGTTTGAGGCATACTGAAGCATTAAGAAGGTGATATGTGTCACTATAGGAAATCATCATCGTTGCAAATATAAAGAAATTAAACATAACCTTTTGCTTCAGTACCGTCAACCTCCATGTCCATGGGGAGGGAATTCCAACTGTCAGGTAGGTAGGATTCCAAAACTCATCAGATATCTTAAAGATGAATCCGAGTTATCTGTTAGCTAGCTAATTGAATGCAATAGGTTTTAGCTTGCGATGGCAACACTCAACGGGAGAAAATTCTTAGAGCACCACTCTTCGAAACTATCGATCAGGTGCTGCAACCGCAAGCAATCAGTGAAGCATCGCACAACTACGTACATCTTGATATCGTCTGCATAGAATGACCGGCAGCCAGTTGGAAGTATCAAACCGATTTAGTTAATGAAATCTAGAATAACAGCGATCTCAAATTGCTGACTGAGTAGTTTTAAAAATATTCCGATTGATCAGAGCCGATTTTCACACAAAGCTTTCTTTGGTAAGATACAATTCAAAACAACGAGTGAGTCCATGAGAGACACCGAGCTTCTCGAGTTTGACAAGTAGAATGACATGATCAACCCGGCCGAAAGCAGCCTTGAGATCCGTGTGTACGACGTCCACCTGTGCTCCTGCCTCCGTAGGCATAGGGAAATGAAAAGTGCGAGGATTGTTGAGACCAGGGGTTGAAACAGTCAACGTTTTTTACTCTTGTTGGCTTTTTTATCGCTTAGGTGAATCTCAACCGGTAGTCCATCCTCTTTCCGTTTTGTCTTCACAAACGTCCAGAATAGCTTAGGATTACGCCTGAGATTGGTCTGGTGTTCGGAAAACCATTCTCAAATCTCATTCATTGAGCCTCCCTGCGAGAATAAACTCACGTGTGAATGCGGCAAACAAAATTCACGCTTGAGATTCTCATGCATATTCACGCACTCACACTCACAACGCCGAAAAATCATTCCAGCTTTAAACTCATAAAAACTACTCAAACGTCAATTGATATCATGTCTATGCATGTTGTGTAAGTTTTCCAACTCCTGATGCACAAGCAATAGTAATAACAATGAATAACACCAAAATATAAAGCAATGAATTTTTGAACCTGAAAACTCATCGGGGATTTTTGCGACGTTGAATTTTGCAAGGCAAAACTCATAGAAGCATAAACTCATGCATGAGATTTGAGTTTTTGAGTTTTTTTCCGAACACTGGCTCTGCATACGTCTTGAGTATTCTTGTATAGAAAATGGTTGTACATTCGATAGCCATTACTTGCTAACGAAAATAATCGCTGTGGCTGTATTTGCGAAGAACCTTTGATCTCACACGCTTCGTGTTGTAATCGAGCATTAGGCCATGCAGGTTTTGGAGACGGTCTCCTCAGCGGCACACAATCCATTGATAATCGACTCACAACTTCGTCGAAGTACCCAAGTAACCATAGGCACGTTATTTCACCTTTTTGGCTATATACAACTGAACAACGGCTACACCAGTGTTAGCAAGTTCTGATGAGGCCCGTATATACACTATCGATAATCGCATATCAGTCCCATCTTTGCTTGATTTCCTATCCATATGGGATTGATATGCGATTATGGGCAGTGTAGCCAAAAAGGCGAAATAACGTGCCTATGGTTACCTGGGTAGTTAACGGCTTCATCAACGGACGAACACAAGTGAAGCGACTGCCAATCTGGACCAGTGAGTGATTCAATGCACCGAAGTCAGTCTACGAAAGTCCAGGCTTTGTACATCAACGATGTCTTCATAGAGAACAGGAGCTGATCGATTGATGAATGCTTCCAACGTTGGATGATCGGCGTCTATCAGAGGTTCGGATGCCTCGGCGACACTGCACTCTAGTGCGGTGGCTTCGTTCACCAGCACAAGATAGAGCAGCCGAGAGTTTCTGTTTGGTACAGAATAAGTAAAGCCGTTGGTCCCCGGTTCATGAGTTGATGGGTCGATAGGTAGGGTCCAGGTGTAGAGCTGCCTCCCTGGCGTCGGTAGCATTGGTGCTCAGCACGGAAAACAAGATCGACGGAAAACAAATCAAGGAAAAAAAGAGACCAGCGGAGACACTGTTATGATTTCAATCGAACTGTCAAAAGCGGTTCCAATCTGCAATGTTTACAAATGGTTTGCTTCAATTAGAGAGGAGTATTAAAATCGTTTAACAATCTCTCATGAACTCGCTCGTCGGTGCATTGGCGAAGTAACTCGCAAGCAGTTAAAAATGCAAGTGATGCCAGAATTGCTTTAATGTGTATCTTGTTGCCAAATTCATGTTTTTTTCCCCGCTGGTCTCTTATTCCAGTGTTTCTAGTACAGAATTAATTTGCATTAAGGTGATACGATACGTCCCGCTTTTTTTGCTTTTTTTCTCTCCTTTCTATGTGTCAGAAAATTGATTATCATTGATGATGTAGTGGTGTGAGTGTACATCATGCACTACCGCAACTACCGTAAACATAGCTGCTAGGGTTCGTTATTATTAGGTCGAATGTGTAACAGTTAATAAAAAAATAGAAAGGTAAAGAATAAGTTATGCCCATCTTACTGAAAATTTCAACCTTCGTCATTTTTAAAGAGATACATTACATTAATGGTAATGGTTATGGTAGTCAGTAAGGTGCGTGGAATATATCGTGAATTGGTAATCAGTAAATTACAGGCAACCAATTCGCGATATATTCCACATAAAGTTAATCGATGTTACAAAACCATTCATGAACCTTACTGACTACCATAACCATTACCATTAAAGTTCTCAAACCATAAGTTAAAAGGTTCTAATATTCCGAAAATGTATGGAGAAAACAAGAATTTGGAACGGTAATGGTTCTTAACAACCCATTATTTGTAAGGTCCACTTCCAAAAAACCATAATACATAAGGTTGAAACTTTATCATTAAACGTTCATGTAAAGTTCCATAACCATTTCAGTTAAAGTTTAGCAGGGATTATAAACATTTTTTAACCATTTTAGGTAAGGTCAATTTATGGTTCGCGTTTATGCGGGGAAGCACGTGTCGTAATTGTTTTTAGTGTGGTTCTGAGAAGAAGCTAGTGAAAACAGTTATTGAAATTTCATGCCCTGAGCAGAACAAAATCGGCTGATCGTACTTTTTAATGCAAATATTACCCATGCGTGAATGAATTGGCAATATTTTGGTGGAAAAGTATTAAAATATGTATCCAGATCTTATTCATACAATAAGGCCCATTATTTAAGGTATGTTATTAGTAATTTACTGTTTTGTAGGAAGATGTCTTTCGTACGCATACCAAAACACGTTTATTTAATGATTGTAGGGACAGCCATTGTTGCATGACGTGCCGTATCACCATAGGAATAATTTCACATAACCGTAATTCCAAATCTTTCTCATTCATCTTCAAGAGGGATATTTTAGGTATACTTTGCTGCATTTTTTTTTTTCAATTCTTCATTATAGAGATTTTTAGCCAAAGGCTAGTTCATCTCTCCGACTTTGCTGCAATCAGATCACTGAAAAAGCCCATGGGTTCCGTAGAACAGTAGAAAAGATATTCAAAAAGGGTTATCAGGCCCCGGTCAAGGCATTACTGTATCTAAGATGCCACAGTTCCAACCAGCAATATGCTTTTCTTCGACCTGATTTAATTCTTCGTCCAGTTGTTGCTTTCTGGTTCCTACCGGGTTTTCCGCATGAGGCAGAAATTCATTCAATGTACCTTTGTCTTAAAAAAGAAGCATTTATTCTATTCATAACATATATTACCTTTTCGATTGCGGAAATCAAGTGAGGAGTATACACCTCGTACACCTGTATACATGTCAAGGCACAACTCCGCAGGGAATTCCTCCCGGATGACTCGCTTCACTTTACCGTGTTAAACGTTAATCCATACAACATCGATTCTTCTGACTTGAATTTGGTATCCGATAAGTTGCTTCCATCAGAACGGGATCTGCATTCAGTGCTTTCTCGAAATTGGTAATTCACTTATGCTGGTTTCACACTTCGATTGGTGAAGCTGAACTTGATGGTATTATTTATTTTTACACCACGGCAACAGCAGCGTCGGTGGTGTAGTGGTAAGCGTGATTACCTCTCACCCCAGCAGGCCTGGGTTCAATCCCAGTCGGCGCCGCCGGGATGTTCTTAGGCATAACATCACTAATCGTGCCTTGAAGGGAAGTCCCCGGTTCATGAGTTGATGGGTCGATAGGTAGCGTCTAAGTGTGCGCATTGGTGCTCAGCACGGAAAACAAGATCGACGGAAAAAAGGAGAAAAAACACCACGGCAACGATAAAAGCAATGAACAAAGCACTCCGAGCAATAATTTGATCGAATGAACAAGCTGTCGATAGCGCGATCGACATCGAGATATACAACTGTTGCTGAGTCAACAGCCGAGAGTTAACTATAGCACACATATTAAAAGTTAAACCAATCATATCACGTTGTCATTCCACATGGTTGGAAACTCCCACCCTACTGTTGAGGATGAACCATGGAAATTAATTACCAGGTCGGTACACACTTTAGGAGTAGCAAGAATTGGGCATTGATTCCACGAAAACGGCTTACAAATTGGGTCCATGTCGCTTGTCCATGTATTCTTGAGGATTCAGCTGAGCAACTATTGGAAAAAATAGCATTCTATTGATTTTAAATAAAAGCATTTTGAGATAGATTCGATAATTTTACGCTGTAAGGAACATCATTTCCAGAACAACATGTGAAAAGGGCATACAAGCTTTTTGTAAACAAACCTTTGTAGGCCCTTTTCTCACCAACCGAGGGTCGCCCACGCAAATCAGCAATATCATCGGGAAGGGGAAAGTGTCCCCTACCCGGTGATGTTAAAGGTTTGCGTTGGTGTCATATGGGTAGCGAGAAAAAGGCATAAGAAGGTTTGTTTACAAAAAGCTTGTATGCCCTTTTCACATGTTGTTCTGGATTTGTTCTAGCACTTTTTTCAAAAATACATTTTTGCATCTCAAAACAACCAAAAACCTTCTGGGAAGTAAATGGTTAACTAGACTATCTTACTGCAATCGAACTATCTTAAAGCATGTTTCCCACCCGTCCCTTCCAGGCACTTTTATCGGTAATTCGAATCGATTTTATACTTTTCGGATTAAATAAGCTAGACGGTTTTCGGACAGCCCCTATCGACCGACAAAGAAGGAGCACAATGAATCAGAAAACTTAATATGATACAACCCAAACGACTCCGCACATCAGATTGTCACCACAATAATAAAAAGACTTCAACCTGCACACGCTGGCCTGCTTTACCCTCCTTCACCCGAATTGCGGCGGTTAACGTAATCCGATATTCCCAATCAAGAACAAAGTCAACATCAATTCAACTTGCCGCACATCGAGGGAAAATCATTTAAATCAACCTCACAACCGTTCATTCAGCTTAGTACCGCGTTAGACTCGACTCTGACAACACATCGCACAATAATGGACAAGTGGCTCGGTAAAGTGGCTTTGGTGACCGGTGCGAGCTCTGGAATAGGGCAAGATACGACTCTCGCCCTGGCCAATGCCGGTATGGTGGTGGTCGGAATAGCTAGACGGGTAGAGCTGGTCGAAACGCTTTGCTCTAAAGTGACCGGCACTGGAAAGATCTTCGCCAGAAAGTGTGATGTTGCAAACGAAACGGAGATCCTGGAGACGTTTGACTGGATTCGAAAGGAACTGGGCGGAGTCGCCGTTCTGATTTCCAACGCTGGAGTGTTTCGGTGTAATTTTGTGACACGTTAGTAATGTGGACAGTTTTGGGCTGTGCTATGAGAAGCAAATTTTTTGAAGATTTTCAATTTTAGAAAGTGAGTCAGCCGATTTCCGCGATACGTTCAACGTGAATGTCGTTGCAACCTGCATCTGCATACGGGAAGCCGTCAAGGATATGAAGGAACGAGGTGGACCGGGACATATTTTTATCATCAACAGTATTCTGGGAAAGCGAATACCGGACGTGTCGGTACCGATGTTCGGAACCTATCCAGCGTCAAAATTTGCGTTGACTGGTCTGGCAGAAGTGGTACGGAAGGAACTCGTGTACTTCCAACTGCCAGTGAGATTAACCGTAAGTTGAGTGATTTAGTAGCAGCGTGTCTAAATTACATTAACGCTGTTGAAATCGGCACGTTTCAGAGTATCCACCCGGGCATGGTTCAAACCGACATGATCAAAGTGTTCGATTCAGGCTTGGCAGAACGACTTCCAAAACTGCAAGTTGGAGATATTACAGCAAACATTGTCCATTGCTTGACGACTCCGCTGGATGTCCATGTGAGTATTCGATTTGGTTTGAATTGATTGTTGTCTTTGGGATTTCGAAACGCTCAATCGTTGAAATGCGAGACGAGAAATCTGTTTCCGAGTTTTCATCACGGTTGATTGAATTACGTCTCGATATGATGAGAAGTAAACCAGTTTTTGTTATACGCTCGACATTGTTATGAATGCAACTGTCTACAATTTGAATGCTGTCAAGGCACTGAGCAAATACTGCTGACTGAAGCTGCTTGCAATATATCCTAATTTGTTTGCTTCGGTTGGATTTGTCATGATGATTCAGGAACCGCCGGATAATACTACAGTTTCAAATAATCACTGCTTTCTAATCAGGTCTCCAACTCTTCAAAAGAACGTACCGTGTATCTCAAAATTAAGCCTATAGCTGTTCTTACATTTTAGAATTGTTTAAACAAATAGATTTCTGAATTTTTGGCTCAACCGTTTATCGGTTATCGGTATAGAATTGGGCTTATTTGGTTGACTGTGTAAGAACTTAGAGCTAAAAGAAACCTTTTGCCAAAAAAAAACACATTTTTTTTTTAAATAAGCTGAAACTTTCTAAACTGTTGCTCACTGGCAGTCATAATAAAGATTCTTCGTATGTCGCTAATTTCACAAAAATGCGTTCACTACGAAAAATGTTGAAAATCGAGCGTTCAAGGTGTCAACTGAATTTCTGTTTAAAAATTCCGGTCCTGGTCAATGATTCGTCAATTGCACGGTTTTATAAATAATGATTTTCTTCCTATCTCGATGGTTTGAGAAGTCCCTTCAGATTCCCATACATCCAGTTCTCTATATTTCGATATTCTCTCAATCTTCATCTTTTTCTATGTACATGGTCCCTAGCAAATATTCGGGAACAATTTACAGGGTGTCGACTCAATAATGAAAAATAAATTCTCTGATATTCCCTGATTTTCCATTTTTGGTTCTATAATTACTGGAAAATTGCTGCTTTATGGTTTAATTACGAAGTAAATTGCAGGGTTTTCCCTAGCGTTTTACATCAATAGGCAGCATTTTTTATAGTTGGGGAATCAAATCTTTACTTGAATGCATATGAAAATCTACCATTATTCGGGCAAAAGTCCCATACCGCAGCTATAGAAACTCCACTCACATCCATTCAAATTCTCTTGATTCGTAAGTTTTAAATAATAGTTGGAAGGTTTTGAGACCATGCTGAACGGCTTGTTCGTAATATTCTATAAAATATTGAATTTTTCATTTCCATTTTCATTTTTATTTCGCATTTTCACTTTCATTTATCATTTTCATTTTTCATTTTCATTTTCATTTTTCATTTTCATTTTTCATTTTCATTTTTCATTTTCATGCACAAAAGGGGTTCATAGAGCCAGGTCTCCAGTGAAACATCACTGTCCATGTTGCACAAGGGTAGAGGTAAAGATTTGGCACCACAGAATAATAATCACATGGATCAAGTGAATCCAGCTTAAGATTCCGGATAGGGAGGAATAGTGTTTCAAATAGGGGATAGTCGAAGTAACAGTAGTAATAGTAAAAGTAGGAAAGTAAACGTACAGAGGACCATGTTTTACAATACCTGTAAACCTTGTTTTATGATTTCATTTAAGTACTTGTGTTATTGATTAGTTTAGTGATTGATAATATACTTACAGTTGCTCAAATCCGTGGAAACACTCCTCTTCGCTGTCCGGAGTCGAACATCCTTCGAAGTCTGACAATCGTCTATCACCTTCAGTGTTTTCCGTGCTCACGGAATCTTCTGAATCTTCATATTTAGACTCGATCACAGCGTTGAATAGTTTCTTTGTGGTCATCTTGTATTCGCCACGGTTGTATACCATTTCTCTCCAATGCTCCGCTTTTTTTTTTTTTTTTTTAACTCTTTAACTCTTCCAAATTCAAAATAAATTACATTTCATTTTTAACCTAGGTGCTCCAGTTACTGCAGTAACGTACCAGCCTTAATTGTTATGATATATATCTAAGTGTTTTACATTGTTCATGTCTTGGCAATTAAGTATTTTAAACAGGTTTTTTAACCTGCATGTCAGTATAACAATTGATATATTAAAACTAAAACCTAAAACTAAATCTTATCTAAGTGTAAAGGGAATTAATCATTGCAATTGAGGATTGCAACGATTTTTGCCTGAAATTATTCATTATTTTGTTGGACATTTGTTCTAAAGTCTCAACATTCGAAATTCTATGTACCTCGGTAGTACTGTACCAGGGAGGCAACTTCAAAATCATTTTCAGAACTTTGTTCTGAATCCTTTGAAGTGCTTTTTTCCTGGTAGTGCAACAACTAGACCATATTGGCACAGCGTAAAGCATGGCCGGTCTAAAAACTTGTTTAAATATTAGAAGTTTATTTGTCAGGCAAAGTTTGGATTTCCTGTTTATAAGAGGATACAAACATTTAATATATTTGTTACATTTGGCTTGAATGCCCTCAATGTGATCTTTAAAAGTTAATTTTTGGTCAAGTATTAATCCAAGATATTTCACTTGGTTTGACCAGGAAATTGGAACTCCGTTCATAGTGACTATGTGACTACTACTAGGTTTCAAAAACGAAGCTCTAGGCTTGTGTGGAAATATTATAAGTTGAGTTTTGGAAGCGTTGGGAGAAATCTTCCATTTTTGTAAATAAGAAGAGAAAATATCTAAACTTTTTTGCAGTCTGCTGCAAATAACACGAAGACTTCTTCCTTTAGCGGAAATGCCTGTGTCATCAGTGAACAAAGATTTGTGGCAACCCTGAGGCAAATCAGGGAGGTCCGAAGTGAAAATGTTATACAATATAGGCCCAAGAATGCTACCCTGAGGAACTCCTGCTCTAACAGGTAGTCGATTAGATTTGGAATTTTGATAATTTACCTGCAGAGTTCTGTCAGTTAAATAATTTTGAACTAATTTCATAATATAAAGTGGAAAATTAAACTTTTTCAATTTAGCAATCAAACCTTCATGCCAAACACTGTCGAATGCTTTTTCTATGTCTAGAAGAGCAACTCCAGTTGAGTGGCCTTCCGATTTGTTTGAACGAATTAAATTGGTAACTCTTAAGAGTTGATGAGTAGTTGAATGCCCATGGCGAAATCCAAACTGCTCATCTGCAAAAATTGAGTTCGTATTGATGTGAAGCATCATTCTATTCAAAATTATCTTTTCAAAAAGTTTACTTATTGAAGAAAGCAAACTTATTGGGCGGTAGCTAGAAGCTTCAGCTGGATTTTTATCCGGCTTCAAAATTGGAACAACTTTTGCATTTTTCCATTTATCAGGAAAGTATGCCAAATGGAAACATCTGTTAAATAATTTTACCAAGAAAGACAAGGTACTCTCTGGGAGTTTTTTGATGAGGATATAGAAAATTCCATCATCACCTGGAGCTTTCATATTTTGAAACTTTTTAGTTATAGACCTTACTTCGTCCAAATCAGTCCCCCAGGAATCATCAAAAATATTTTCCCGAGAGAAAATATTCAGAAAATCCCGAGCAACCTGATTCTCAATAGGACTAGTAAGACCCAAACTGAAATTATGGGAACTCTCGAATTGCTTAGCAAGTTTCTGAGCTTTTTCCAAATTTGTGATCAAAATTTTACCACCTTCTTTAAGCGCTGGAATAGGCTTTTGAGGTTTTTTCAAAATTTTTGTGAGTTTCCAAAAGGGTTTGGAACTCGGGTCTAATTTAGAAATATTATTTTCAAAAGTTTTGTTCCTCAGGGCAGAGAATCGCTTTTTAATTTGTTTTTGCAAATCCCGCCAGATAACCTTCATGGCAGGACCGCGTGTTCTTTGATATTGTCTCCTACGGACATTTTTAAGACGGATCAAGAGCTGAAGATCGTCGTCTATTATAATTGAATCGAATTTAATCTCGCATTTTGGTACTGAGGCAGCTCTTGCTTCAACTATAGAAGTAGTCAGAGATTCAAGAGCATAATTAATTTCATCTTTGGTTTGCAAAGGAATGTTTGGATCGAAGTTATATTCCATAAATGTTCGATACTGCTCCCAATCAGCTCTATGGTAATTGAAAGTAGAGCTGTTGGGATTACAAATTATTTCTTGGGATATTTCAAAAGTTACTGGAAGGTGATCAGAACCGAAGTCAGCATGGGTAACCAATTGGCTACAAAGTTGACATGTATCAGTTAAGACCAAATCAATAGTTGAGGGATTTCTTGCAGAAGAAAAGCATGTTGGGCTGTTTGGATATTGAATAGTGTAATAACCTGCAGAACAATCATCAAACAGAATATTACCATTGGAATTGCTTTGAGCATTATTCCATGAGCGGTGTTTTGCATTAAAATCACCAATAATGAAGAATTTAGACCTATGACGGGTAAGTTTCTGGAGGTCACCCTTTAGAAAATTCTTTTTCTGGCCTACGCATTGGAATGGCAAATAGGCAGCTATAAACGTAAGTTGTCCAAATTTTGTTTCAACAGAAACTCCCAAAGTTTCAAAAACTTTGGTTTCAAATGAAGAAAGAATTTTATGTTTGATTCGTCTATGAATAATGATGGCAACGCCACCACAGGGTCCATCAAGACGATCATTTCTATAAATCAAGTAATTTGCGTCCTTCTTAACCTTATGGTCAGGTTTAAGGAACGTTTCAGTTATAACGGCAATATGCACGTTATGAACTCGCAAAAAGTTAAATAGCTCGTCTTCATTATCTTTAAGAGATCGAGCATTCCAATTTACAATATTTAATGCTTTAAAATCCATTACTGAATTTTAAAGTCATGACAATATTATTAGCAAATTTTACTCCAGTTTGAATAGCATCAAACATGGAGTTAGATTTAAGCATATCAGAAATCATGTCAATTAATGAATTCTGTAAAAATTCCATTTTAGGAGCAGTAATGCTTCCTAAGTCAAAATTGTCAAAATTTCCGTTAGAACGTTGGTTAGTACTTTGATTTCTACCCGCTGCAATAGCAGCATAGGTAGCTCCATTAACTCGCTGAACATTGTTAGCAGCAAGGGGAGTAGGTACAGATGAAACATTTGAAGCAGGGGTGATATTTGTACCTACGGGTACGAATGTAGAATTTGTTCCTCGCTGACCGTTGTTAACAGCAGAGGAATTTGTACCTGGTCGGAAACGTGGAGCGTTTCTTACCTGTCGGTTAGAACGAGATTGTAGGATCGCTTTGCGAGTCTTACATTCCCAAAAATTGGATTTGTGGTTTTCACCACAATTTGAACATTTAAATTTCTTAGGATCTTCCTTCACAGGACAGTCGTCCTTTGCGTGAGAGGAATCACCACAATTCATGCATTTAGCTGGCATGTAGCAATTTTTAGTTCCGTGACCCCATCCCTGGCACTTACGGCACTGAGTGAGGTTTTGGAAATTTCCTCCAGTCTTCCTGAAGTGTTCCCACTTCACTCGGACATGGAGCATAAGGCTAGCTTTTTCTAAGGCCTTAAGGTTGTTTAGTTCACTAGACTTGAAGTGAACTAAATAAAAATCATTAGAAATCCCGTTGCGCGAATCGCCAGGACGGGATTTCATTTTCATTTTGATTACTTGGAGTGGCACAACTCCAAGTAATTTTGCCAGTTCATCTTTGATCTGATCCAGGGATTCACCACTGGGCAGTCCTTTCATGACAACCTTGAACACACGTTCAGTTTTGGTGTCGTAAGTAAAAAATTTGTGCTTCTTCTCAGTAAGATACTTGAGAAGACATTTAAATCCGTCCAAGGTTTCAGCCAATACACGGCATTCACCCCGACGTCCAATTTGTAGTGAAAACTTAACATTCACGAAATTCAAAAGTTCCATGCGAAGAGCATGGAAATCGGAAGTGGTTATCACAATAGGGGGAATCTTTTCCTTCTTGGCATTAAGCCGGGAAAGTTTACTAGAATTTTTCTTGGATGATGGATCATTCTCATCATCCGTGAGCAAATCAAATTGATTACTCAAATTAATTTCATCAGAAGGGGGGTCAAGAGTTTGCCCCTTTCTTTTGCGTTTAGGCGCCATGGCGGCAGTAAATTTTTATCCAAATCGACTTCCAAGCAGATTACTATAAGAATCTGAAGGATCGAAGAGGAATTTTCCAAATCGATATCCAAGAAGGATTACCTCGGGTAGGGTCCAAACAAGGATCGAAGAGGAATAAGAGTTGAACAAGGTAGAAAAATTTTACAGGTTGAGCACTGAAAAGTGCTGTTTAAATTTGTTGTAGCTTTAGGTAGTAGTAGCACTTCCTTAAGCAAAAAGCAAATAGATCCGCACGGCAAGAGAGCACGATGCGGACTGACCAATGCTCCGCTGTTCTGTTGCTTCTTTCGAAGATCTGTTTGAAGCTCGTTTTCCACGTGAAACAGGATAGTCCTAGTTTCATTTTTCCAGGCACACGTAAATTGAGAGCTTTCCCTAGTATTCCTTGGGATGTGTTCCTTACCACATGTCCAAAGTAGTTTAGCCGCGCCACTCTAATGTTATTGTTGATCGTGTGCTTTCCCAGTTCTTTGCTGTTGGGACTGCCTTTTTGCACTTTGTGAGTTATCGATAACAGTTTGTGGTGGTTGTTCTGGGCTTTCATTGGTAGATACCTCTATGTTTCGGAGATGAACCAACGTCTGGCTGAAAATCTCCTTAATAAAGACAACCAACCAACCAACCAACCTATATGTTGTCAAGACGCTGTCTTGCTTCAAAACTAAGAGCCTTCAGAGCTTTCCATTCTACGGAGAGAATTTCTGTTGCTTTTTAGAACAGTCGCAACTTCCATTGAGTACGTTACGATCGGAATTATTAGCGTATGGCAAAACTTTTTGATCGTTGCCCATCGGATGCTGTGGTCTGCAGCACTATATGCTTTTCTTATTCTTTCTCTGGTAGTCTCCTTTGCCGTCAAGCTGCTGGTAATGTATGCCCCTAGGTATTTTAGTTTCGTCACTACCGCTTTTTGTGTTTCCTCAGGTGCCACATTTTTCGTGTTGAAGGGATCTCTGAACAGCACTTTAGATTTCTCGGTGTTGATCTCCAATCCTAGAGATACAAGTAGCGCCTCCAGTGTAGCGATTATGCGTTCCACATCCTCAATTATAGTGCATAAGAAAAGAAGGTCATCAAGCATATGCAAGGACTAGTGGCAGGATTATGCTGGCAATCTGTTCCACATTTAACTCCGGTTTAAATTCGCGTAACGCTGACAGTACGCTATGCATCATTATTATGAATATTAAAGGGCTTAATGGGCACCCTTGTTTTATGCCCTTTGTTTTTGGGGTTGATTGAGTCCTTTGTCCCAACCATTGCAATGATGTTTCCTCCGTAAGACAAGACATCAAAAAAGCTGCGGTCTTCGTAGTATCGATTCTGTCAAGGCTTGTTTTAGATCTGAGGATACAATTATTGTTGGTTCATCTTTCTACCATCTCTCATCCAGCAATCTTCGCAGTACAACAATTTGGTTCACTGCACTCCTTTTCACCTGGAACGCCATTTGATACGATGGTATTCGAGGCAATTGTCACTCCAATCTGTCGAGCGAAATTCTTGCATAAATTTTATAGACAGTTGAGCACAATGTCATCCTGCGGTAGTCATGGGTTGACTGCGGACCTAAAATTTTCGGGATTGGTATTTGAATTGTCGATAACAAAGATGAGGGTATTTCATTGGTGTTGAATACTTCCGCTTTTAGGTCGGTTATAGCATCAATTGCGTCTTCTGTTCCATACTTAAGGGGTTACGCCTACCTGCAAGACCGAAAAAAAGCAAAAGTTTGGATTTTTTTTTCTCGAAAACGACGCAACATATTGAAAATCGGTTTTCTGCCGTTTATTGAACACACATTAAATGGTACATTTATCAGTCGATGCTGTAAAAACGAGGTCCTGGTGCCCCGCACGGCTGCTCCCAGTGGACGATGTTCTAAAAAACGCTTTTTGCGGTGCCAACTGCGGTTTGTGATGTAATCATCTGAAATGAAAAAAAAAAACATGCTAAATCGTTAAGCATGTGTTACACTAGTCCTTGATCGTTCGGTTTTTTTTTTTTTTTTTTTTTGACAAAATGGCGGCCTTGCAAAGTTGAAGTGCCGATTTTTGATCCTTAAAATTTGTCTTTGATCGGCTGTAAAAAATCGAAATTAAATGCTAGACGAAATCCGAACGATCGTGGACTGCACAAAATAGTACTGAACAGAAATCAAAACGAATCAGACGAATCGAATGTATACAATTCTAGAAATTTTTGGCACCGGTTTTGAAAATATGATTCCGAGATAATCGCGTTTAAAGTTTCAAGTTGGGTTTAGTCCACTATAAGTGAATATTTTTGTACGTCTTTTGAGGAAATATTCTTGACTTTATATACTTTCGATTAGGACAATAAAAAAAAATCGATTTTTTGAAAGTTTGCAGGTAGGCGTAACCCCTTATGTAGCTCTGCGGCGATTCCGTCCGATCCAGGTGCTGAGTTGTTCTTCATAGCTCTAATGATGTTTTCTATTTCCATCCTAGTTGGTGCAGGGCCTGAACGCAATCCGTCATCTTTTGGAAGGTTTTCTAATGTTTCTGGAGATGTTTGCTGTCTCAACGCTATCTCCCAAATCCTGATATTGATGAATTTTCCTCGAACTTTTTCTTCTCTCCTTCGATGCGTTTTGGGGAATCTGAAGGTTTTTACCATCGCAGGAACCTTCATTATTAGTTTGTTCTTAGAACTTGTTTTCTTTCTCGTCAAAATGTTGGTCGAAAGCCTCCTGTTTTTGTCTCCTCGTCGCATTACTTGCTTTCCTCAAATCCGCGTTCATCCGGTCTCTCAGCAGCTTTTGGTGTGCTTCCGTGTATTTTCGACAGGCTTCTTGCCGTCTCGGTGTCATTGGCGATAATGACGCTTGGAGAATACGATTTGCAGATTCTGTTATCACTTTTGTTAGAGAGCTCCATTTTCGCTCGATTGACTCCAAGTTTCCTTGCCGGACCGATGCGAGCTATCGGTCGAGTGTGGCTTGGTATCTGTCACTTATCTCTTCGTAATTTTTGAGTTCGTCTAAGTTAAGCTTTCGCCGTTTTGTTGGATGAGGGGCTTTTGGGGTTCTTGAACTTTGGGGTTTACTTTTTTTTTTAAGTTCGCCTAAGACCATTTTGTGGTCGCTGATATTGTCCCGATGGTAAAAGCATTTAATTCGCGGAAAAACTACAAATGCAAAGATGCTCATCAATAAGTGGCCAATCTGGGAGTCGCTTCGTCTTTTGAAGCATGTTACTTTTACTGAAGGAGACTTTGAATACGTGAGGTAGTTTTTCAAACACAAGCCGTGTATCACGTTCTTCAGTTCCAGGCCATTGAGATTTGACTGTTGGTGGAAGAGATTGCTTCCAATATATAGTTTGTCTTCTTCCGTCATGTCCTGAATGCCGATGTGTGCGTTGAAGTCACCCAATATGACCTATAAATGATAATGAATAAAATATTGTTTTTGTTAGATCTGTTTTTCTTTGATAAAAAAAAATTACTTATTGTAAAAATGTGCAACCATTGATAACAGTGGTGTGATCCCGGTAGGAGGAGGTAGGGTCAAGTACAAGATGCCATCCTTAGCACTCATCTAGCTCGGCCAGATGCCCCTCCAACCTATGGATTTCATTGAACATCGCTGATTAGCAATAGTTATAATGACGCTAAGAATAATAACATTTAGTCACACTAATAATGAGAAAAATATACGTTACGATTCTATTTTGGAGACTATTTTGAAGTCCTGAGAGATATCGCCGAATTCTCCGTTGTCAGCGGATTGTACTGGTCTTACATATGTTGCTATGAATAGAAATACTTTCGCCCAGATGATTGCTGAGGTATGAACAAGAGTTTGAGCTGACCATTTTAAACTGATTACACGCATGTATTATTTTCGCTACTACTATCGAAGTGCCTTCTCCTTCTCCTGGTCTTGTCGCATCGTCGTCATTTGAATTGTACCAGTAAAAGTTTTCTGTTTATATACTGCAGCCTGATAGACATGTTTCTTTGTATTGCGACTATTAACACACCTTGTTAAGTTAGCGCTTCGTCTACCTGATTCCGTTTTTACTCTGAAGCACATCCCCTCACGTTCTAGCTCGCGAATTTTATTAGTTTCTACTCTGTGACTTTTTGATTCCCCTCAACTCTCGGGCTTCTTTGCCAAATTTCTATCTGTTCATTGGGTACTCCATACTCTATTTGGTTTGCATTGATTTGAATACCTGCAGGGGATCTTCGTGCGGATGAAATAATTTGAACTACACTGTCGTAATGGTTTCGGCTTGCGTAGTTCCTGGTGTGTGCTGTTAGACGGTAAGCTATTCTGATGATTCCGTTTGCCATCCCTGCTTCATTAAATATGATCAATGGTCCTTGCTCGTTGAACAAATCAAGCCTTTTTCCGGATATGTCTGTTATAGCCAGAGGAGTAAACCCCGGTTTTGACGATTTTTAATAAACATCAATTTTCATGTTTACATATCTCTGAAACCAATAAAGATACAAGCTATATTGAGTCCGCTTTTTGGAGCATTTTAAACGTACAATCAGATTATTTAATCGTTATTTGTCTACAGCGTTGTCAACTCTGCGATGTTTTCATTTGAAAACTTTAAACGTAAATATCTCAAAATACCCCCACTTTTTTATTTGATGACGCCAAAGTGTTTATATGAATCACATAACGAGAAAAAAGGAGATATTGAATTTTAAAGATTACAAGTTTTTAAAAATGATCCATTCGATATAGACTGTTGGTATATTTTTGAAAGTTGTTCAAATCTGTAAGTATGCTGAAGACCTTATCCTTCTATCTTTAAGTACAACAAAATGCTGAGATCAAATTGTTTACGTCTGCAGTATTGCCATCTTGCGATTTTTACAATTAATAATTAACCAGAGCCGATTGGCACGATTTTTTTAGTTTTGGCCTAAAATAAGTAGAAATCCCATATAAAATTTTTAAAACAACTAATAACCCTTTCAAACCCCTGAAATGCATTGAGCTCCGTTAAATTTTGACGATTCTGAATAAATCAAGGTGTCAACTCAACAAAGAAAATCAAATTCCCTGATTTTCCGATAATTAAAAAAAAATCAACATACAGTGCCTTCCCGTTTTTCAGAACACGATCTCATCTGGAAATAAATCTACTATTCTGGCATGCTTAATCGCTTATGGCGGTAAGCTCCAATTCGGATTAACTTTTAATACTGTCCCTGTTTGGATGATCTGAAAAATGTTTACTTAGAGTCATGCTGATTAACTCTGATGTCGACATCAAAACAGCCGGACCATCTTGGTTGGAATTTAATCCGAAGATAATACCGGTTGGAGCTGTCTTTGTCATGGCAATTTTCTCACCCTTAGAAGATCTGCTCTGACTGTTTCCGAACTCAACTCTAGGGGCAGAAATTCAACCAGTTCTTCTCTTACATATGAAACACTTGTCTTTAATCCCATTATATGTTTCCCTTGATCACATTTTAAGACTCAGCTCCGCAAAAGAATTATTCCGGATAATATGCTTATGCGGATAATAACTTGATGCTAATTTGCGGCCGTACACTCAAATAATTCTACACGTCTGATCGAACTCTTGTCTTTTTTTAAATGCACAATCACATTCCTAGATTCAATGTGTTATACACGTTAGTTTCTAGTGTTGCAAATTTTGAAATGTTGAAAACCTTTCACTATCTATTCAAGTGTAATGCACAATGAATCACACTACTGTTCAAAACAGATGGATTTAAAGTGTTTTGCATTTCAATACGATGTGAATTGCTTGCTCAGAAAGGTAAACATCGAAAACAATAGTTGTGACTTCATCCTATCAACCAGCCTCATATATGAGAACAATCGTCGCGTAGTGAGATCGGGGGAAGACAACGGCAGCAACGCACCCCAACAGTCCAATCCCAAATCGCGACGCATCTAATCCCAAATCAGACGCATTAAGGTGATACTCTAAGGAAGCCTTAGCGTGAAACTTCAAAGGCACAAATGAAAGCTTCCACAAAACATACAAATTTTAAATTACTACTCTCTGTTTGTAGTAGCGCAGCAAACAAGGAGTAGCAATTTCAAATTTGTATGTTTTGTGGAAGCTGACAATTGTGCCTTTAAAGTTTCACGCTAAGGCTTCCTTACAGTATCACCTTACACGGTAACCGCAAAATACTCAATAATGACTACAAAGTAAGCATTTTCGATGGAAACTGGGACTACCCATTAAATGAGTAAAATTTTACCCATTTATGAGTAATTACAACTACAAAAAGAAGTAGTAAGTATTCATTTGTGAGTAGCAAATACTCATAAATAGGTAATATATTTACTCATTGAATGGGTAGTCCCAGTCTCCCTCGAAAATGCTTACTTTGTAGTCATTATTGGGTATTTTGCGATTACCGTGTAAAAAAAACATGTGTAAGCTCAGTTCTGGCAGTTTTGACATAATGTCTATTCATTTTTAGAGTCGGTAAAGTAGAAGTCGATAAAGTAGAATATTGTAGAACGTTGAACTATTGTCGTTTTCATTTTTTGCGGTGTGTGTGGTGTATAATGTTTAAAATGTATGTATTTCAGCATAATATTTTATTTGATGACAACATGTTCGCGTTTGACTTTCAACGTAAGCAGTTCAGCTCGTGCCGTACTCTGTGCCTTTTTTGTTCCCTTGCTGCTACATATTGGCGTTCCACCTCCCGATCGTGTTTGTGCGTTGAGTATGTATTTCAGAAATGCAATCGAAGTGTTCCGTGGCCTCTGTTAGACGCGTTTGTTTTCGGTCACTGGAGTTGTTGGTTCTGATTTTGGTGTTGGTCGCGAGTTGATTCGGCCGGTGAGAAGCTAGTGCTGTGTCTTACAGACTGTGTACTGACGAATTGAAGCCGTTGTGTCTCGAGTGATTGGTGATGGAAATTGGACGCAGTCCTTTTTTCTCTGCCGAGATCCCTATAGTTGGAGCAGTTAGAGTGTGTTTCGTCGTTGATGGGGGTTTACAGTGCTATGTGGGAAAAGAAAGGCGAAAGTGCTGTTTTAAACCAGGGCACCTGATTGAAGCAAAATGGATGGGGAGAGTGGAAATGCCAACTCTCTGTCTTTAACATTTTATGAAAAGAGGGCGGGCCCTTCTTCATTCATCCTCATTTATCCCGTGGATGCACGTGGACGATGTTGCGTTAAAATGAGTTGAACTTATTGCTGAATTGTTCTATCTCACCAACTGTTCAATATTCGCCTAAAAATGAGTAGACCTCGTGAATCAAATGGAACAACGATCAACAAACCTTAGCATAACCATTTCTTCTTCTATCTTTATTAAAGAGACTTTCAGTCATCGGCTGGTTCATCTCTGGGAACTCCAAAAGGGGATGCTCCAAATAACAGAGTTGATAATTTTGGGCCTCAAAAAGAGGTTCCCGATAAGACGACCGGTCTCGGAAGGATGTCACTTTAATACAGAGTTTTTTTTTTAGAGTAGGGGGCTCCTGAGGGAGGTCCTCAAATACAGAGCAGTTCAAATAGTAGTACAAATATATTAAGGTGCAAATCAGATTGGATTTAGCCTTTGTATGTATAAGTATGCATAAATGATTTGAACGTATGTATTGGTTTTGGTGCAGGAGTACCAATACATACAGTAAATTATTGTTTCTCTTTATAAAGGGGGGAAGTATTGTAGTTTTGCAGTTTTAAGTTTAACTATATTTTTTTTCTAAAAACTTCAGGGCAAGTGTAAACTTCAGATTCAAATAAATTCATACATGTAAGGGGTCATGTACTTATTACGTAAGGGTTTATTATTTATCGGGGGAATTGAGTTCAACATTTTCTTATTTTTCAAAATTGCATTATTTACTGACTTTTTTTCCTTTGATTTATTTTCCGTCGATCTTGTTTTCCGTACTGCTACCAATGGGGGGGGGGGGGGTTTGTATGGAAATCTAACTCATGACCATCCACTTGAGAAGCAAACGTGTAGCCAACTACGCCACGGGACCCCCCTCTGTGTACTTATATCTCGGATTTGTTAGAGAAAAAAGGGTTGAAAAAAACTTAAAATAGAGTTGTTAATGGACGGGTCCTAACTAATAGGAATAAGTATTTAGTTTACATGAATGCTAGTATAGACACACCGAACACCATAGCACAAATTCAAGTTTTCGGTTATGGTCTAATCTATAATTTGTGGATCCGAAGTCCGAAAGAAGCAGCAATTTCAATAATGCTCCTTCGACGATATTGATATGTTTGATGAAAGAACAGATAATAATGGCATTTTTTTGTGTATAAGCTCACTGCATGTATAAGCTCACTGCATGTGGAAGCATTAAAAGTTTCCCATACGCTTCCGAAACCAAACGCGCAGGTCTCATTACCGATTTCGATCATCTGAACATCATCTTTCTCGACATTGGCATCTTTAAACTTAAAAAAACACTCAAATTCACTGCCCTCACAATTGACCGAACATGCTGAATCAGATTCAGAGAGAAAGTTCAGAATCTCTTCAAACTCCTCATCGCTTTCCGGTTCCGGTTCTGGATTATACATCGCCACGCTTTCACATACTGGATTCCTGTTTTTGCGCTTTAAAGCTTTGCGTTTTAAAGCCGCCTTTTTTGCCTTCGTTAAATGCGGCATTTTTATCTCTGATTTAAAAACTGCACCCAGAACACGAAGAAGTTACGCACAAATTGAGCATAATTTTTGCATACATTAGTCAGCTGGCAGTGCTGCCAAAAGCAAGTTTAGTATTTAGTCATAATTTCTGTTAGTACTCGACATTATCATTTACGAAAGTAGAAATGCATTATTACGTGTAATAAGCCATCGCAATCAATATTTCTTTCAATTTTAACGCAATCCTCACGCAACATTCACTTGAGAATTGATGTTTTATTTTGAATTCGGTGAAATGATTCTAGCAACCTTGTGAATCAGCCCAACTGAAAATACACACACACACCCTCTCCGACTGTGCCAACAAAACAAGACTGGTCATGTGTTTTTTTTTGTCCTTTTCTCACTGATGTTTGGCAATGATGATGACGTAAAACATTTTGCATTTTAAGAGTGCGAGAGTAAAAGAAACAACAAGCCTGACAGCCAGACCAATGCATAGAGAATTGAACAACAGGAAAGTGCTAGTACGGCGCCGGGAGGAAGCGATCGACGTTTCCAAATTTTCGCAAAGTTCGTTTGGTGAAGTTTTCGCGATTTTGTGCTCGTCGCCGCGGATTTTTTAACGTTTTTATAATAGTTGAGTCATAGACCAACAAAGTGAAGCCGTGTACAAGAGCGGAAAGTGTTGTGAAACATAAAAAAATGAGCAATGAACCAAAACATTGCTTTTTTGGAGTGTGTTAGTGTAGTGTAGTGAGAGGGTGTGCGTTGGCGGCCCAAAATAAAATGAAAGCGCGCCTCAATTGAAATGGGCAGCTTTTTTAATCGAAAAAGGTTAAAACTCAGATTCATGTGAGCGGTATAACAAGGTAAGTGTTTCAAGTTTTTGTTAATGGTATTCCCAATTTTCACTGTGTGCCGGAATCCACGTAAAAATGGGTAATTTCAGTAGTGTCTCTTAAACACACATACACTCGCAAGTATGAGTTTGTATGTAGTTGAATTGTTTGAACTGAATTCCACCTTAACTGACTACTGTCACAGTTGATGGCTTAGGTTAGGTAGTAGTTATTTTGTCGAGGTTGTCGGGGGTGGGGTCAGGTAGTCAGTGTCAATAGCAGGTGGTTGGCGATCGGGTTATTCGTTGGGGTTAAATATTTTTCGTAAAGTTTGCCGTCTTTAATGAAGCAGATAACCGCTACTTCGGCTGATGGTTCATTCGATAGGGCGTTCCTTATGCTCTTCGACATACCATAGAGACACTCACTAGACGCGACGCGAGACAAAACACAACACTTACACGTTCTTACAACGTTAAAATTTACTTTTCTGTCGAACGGTTTCGGGCGTGATACTGCCCGGGACAATGTTCGAACAATTACTCTGGATGTTCATACGTTGTTCCGTACACGTCCAAAAAGAAGAGCATGAGCATGATTGACCGCCCACGGTTGCTACTCTGTTATTGCCAGACCAGCTGTAATTACACAGAGAACCAATAGTTGATGCTTGGGACTAGCAATCATCCTCAATGTGTAAAAACTGGTGATCTAAAACTAGGCAATACCAGCGCCGGCCGCACCCGAACACAGGTCAAGAAAGGAAGGAGTAGGAATGTGTTGACGTGACACTCGCTTTGATGGAAGCCGAGAACACCTCTGCACTTCCACGAGGAATCATTGGGATATTGGGTAATTGGTCGGAGACGAGCCAGCCAACGGCTGAAAGTCTCCTTAATAAATATATAAAAAAAATATATATATTGGGTAATAGGGTTGGGTTTGCAGCAGGGTTCGTTTTGGTAAACGAAAAGCTGAATTGATGTCATAACAATCATATAACGCGAAGGAGCTTGGGATTGAACCCACGGTCTTCTGCTCAGTAAGCAAAAACGTTTGCCACTAGGCAGACGAGCTCCTTTTTAACCATCGAGTTGCTGTTATTACCATGTAGTCATGTTAACAAATAAAACGATTGACGAATCTTGAATGTGGATGGGCTTGAAATTAGACTCATGATGTTCTGCTCAGTAAGCAAAACCGGTTGTTCTAAGGCCACCGAGCCCCTCATATCACATTAAAGCGTTACTCAAGTAACCGGCACCGAAAACAAAGAAAAGTTTTACAAAATACACGATAAACAAGCGATCTTACCATACATTTTTAATATGAAAGGACCTGGGACCGCGTTTTTCTGCTCAGTAAGCAAGCCACTGCAACCGACGATCATTTAAATCCTTAAACTAAAAGCTACGAAAGAGGCCTTCATTAAGATCCACTTTTACGCGACGTTTAATGTTTCGATTTTCTCTTTACGCATGGTTCAGGCAATCATAACAAGCTATGACCGACGTGACGATTGTTTAAGACCTGGTTAAACAAGCTATTCAAATGAAATTACGTTCTCGAATTTTACTTGGCATGTAATGAGCAACAGAAATACGCGATAATTCATATTTTCAGCGGTTGGTGGTTAATTTTAAATATATTAACGGTACTGCCTACGACTACGACGGCGATTACGACAGCGCCTACGACAACGACAACAGCGAATTTGTGACTTATCATTTGTCTAGGATAAACACCTTTGCCCGGCGCCGGCACCTCCACTGGTTCTCCATGTCCGCTATCTGTCACTGTTTGCAAAATATCTAATAGCAATTACCTTTGTTGTAATACTTCCTGTATTGCCATGGTCATCTGGGAGGAGGGTTGCATCTAGTGCTTTCCCTAGGAACCGTTCACGGCCACCAGCTACTGCCCGTCCAGTCTTGGGCGTATCCAGCGAGGCATCCTTCAGATTACTTACAATCTCCGACACTCAATGCAAATGACAGGCACACTTACGCTAGTTACAACAAAAAAACACACACACACCCGTGCAAAGAAACGGATCAAATAAACGTCACTCTCGCGAAAGCCTGTTCCGTACACGTCCAAAAATAAGAGAAGAGAAACTACTGGATTTTCAGATTTGTCTACTAGATTTTCAGATTTGTCTGGTTGAAAAGGCAGGATATAATGGGAGGATCATCTTCATTCATCAATGATTCAGCAGTATTGGTGATAAATAATAATTCCCAGACGTTTAAATGTGAAGCTTTTTTGGCGGTTTTGATGAGTTTTGCACCTTTCTAGTCTATGTTATGGTGTAAGCTAATTGTGTGTATCGCAACAGCTGATTCATTGGGTTTACTGTTGTCTACAGCATGCTTATGTTCCTTTAGACGGATTTAAATTTGAGGCCCGTTTGTCCGATATAGACCCAAGAACAATTCTTGCAGCGAATTTGATAAATTCCAGACTTTTCATTCTTCACAGCAGGTCACGCAAAGTTCTGTCGCTCTTGTGTACTACCTGTAGTCCTAGTCGCTTGAGTGTGGATTTGATTGGGTTTGTGATTCTGGGATACAACGGCAGACTGATTCCCTTTACTTCACCGGTTCTAGTGTCGTTATATTTTGTCGGTGCTTCTCTCGTTTGTGTTTTCGGAGAACTCCTTCGTACCCATTCACTTGAGCCGCTTTGTAGATACGGTTTCTTTCATCTGCAAACTCGTCATCTTCCATACCGTAGAGACTTCTTAGTTTGTTCAACACTGGGCAATCCACCAATATGTGTTCCACTGTCATGGTAAGTTTGCAAGTGTCGCAAATCATGTTGTGTATTGCACGTATGTGCCCGGAACGGAGACGAGACATGATGATCTGGTCTTGTCGACTTGGGGTGTCCTGCCATTTATTGGTCTACCCTTTCACCTTCCGAATAAAAGATTGCCTTCTGGAAGCCCACTCATGGTTCCAGGTCTCACAAATAATGAGCCAGACCCAGCACTTAATATTTGGAGCAGGCATCTCTTTACTGTACAGTCGACCGGAGCTGCTGGTAGCTGCCAGATGATCTGCTTCACAATTACCTCTAATACCGGTATCCAAAGTAAAACTGTATTCGATGGTGAGTGTTCTTGAATCCCCTGGATCCAGGGATGTCCCGGGAACTGGAATTCTAGGGTCGAAAGGGCACTGGCAAAGTCTGAAAAGATGCAGATGGGTTCGCTGGCGCTCGTAGTGACAGCCAGCAGAATAGCCGCACTTTCCGCGGAGAAAACGGAGCATTGTTCAGGGTGCCGGAAAAAATGGCTCTCGGTAAAGTCTGCTATTCCAAATCCGACTTTTCCTCTAGCTTTAGAGCCGTCCGTGTATCGGTGGTAAGCGTGCATTGCCGAAGAGTTGTCTCTGGCTTTGAAAGGTACCCCGATCCCCTAGCTTTGTTCCAGTGGACTTCTGACAAAGGGGGGACTTTCTGATGCGCCAGTTATCAAGAAGTATGTTCCCCTCTCTGAGGAGGTAGCCCTCTTCAGTTTCGGTTGTTTTCTTCTCTAGGAAACTGATCGACATCGACGCAAGTGTTTATGCTCCACGCAAGCCAACCCTGCTACAGTGCGGCTGGCTGGGAGTCAGTCTGGTGATGAAGAGTTCAGCGGCTGGGCAAAAGAGCTCTATCCCATAGAAGATTCTTCTGTTTACCACGACTTTGGCGACCCTCAGGGTGAGCTTTTTATTGCAGCACCAATCAAGTTCAGTATTGTACGGCAACTGTTGCGGATCTTGTTGAAGTGAATGGCTAAGCTGATTTATCCAGAAGTGCTTCGACAATCCGAACGTTTTTCCGGAAAGGGATAGGGATACCATCACATTTGATCGGGTGTTGTAAGGGATGATGGGAAGAGCGGCATATATGTGATGTAACACTTTTCTTGACTGCCAACACAACCCCGGATTGAGACACCCATCTATGGATAGTGGAGACTGCGGCCTGTAGCTTTCTGCGAAGAGCCTTCAGGGTGAGACCAAGTACAATGCTTAACCGGTGATTTCAAATTTGAGTCTGGACAAAATTTTTAGAAAGCAGTCTGTTCACTCGACTGTAAATCGAGATAAAAAATCTCCTAGACCATCATAAGAATTACACGTGTGCAATATGGACGAGAGAATCATCACTGAAACTTTCAAATCATTTGGTAACATGTATAAAAATTTACAACTGTTTTTGGGTATTGCATTAATTTCGTGTTTGTGGCCTTCCTTAGATCAGTCGGTAAAAAAGGCGCAGCTACAAAACTAGGGATTTTTCGGGTTGGAAAATTTCTTGACTTCCCTGGGTATAGAGTATGATTGTACTTGCCACACAATTATACTAATGCAAAAATGGTACATGCAAAGCTTTCGATTAATAACTGTGGAAATGCATCTCGAACACTATGTTGAGAGCACGATAATAAATAAGCTTGAAATGCGAAGAAGAAGAAGAAAAAGAAGAAGAGTTCCGTGTTCACCCTTTAGAAAACTTTTCAGGATATCGGATGAGAACTTAGAGAAAACGTTCATGATTCTGAAACTTGACCAGCTCTATTTTAAAACTTGGCTACGCGCTTGAGTGTATCAAAGAAATAGTGCCATATCTGGTACACTCACCCTAGTCCAATCATCACAATTAGGTCTATTATGCGCGGCGTGTGAGGTGAGGTGACAGTGAAGTAATGGTGAAGTGACAATTGTCACCGCGGGTGAGGTGAGTCTCCGTGCAAATCAAATGGAGAGTCACCTCACGCGAGGTGACAATTGTCACTTCAGAAGTGACAGCGTCTCACCTCACCTCACACGCCGCGCAGAATAGGTCTAAATATTTAGATTTTACCTGAAAAATAATAAATAAATCACTTCTTCTACTACATTTTCAGATCGACGATATCACAGTGATGCCGGCGATGGTACCAAGCGTACAATAGATGAAGGGTTAAGCTGAAAGATAATTTTACGAATACAAATTCACCACAAATACACTTAATAAATAGACAAGTAATCTTCCATCCGAAAGCGTCTGCCAAAAGTAAAAGCAAATCCATTTCATTAGCGACGAGTATCTCTTCACGTATCCAGTTCAACTAAAACTAGAATGCCATAAACCTACCAACAGCAAAACGTGCATATGTAACGTCAATAAAATTCCCAGACTTGATTCGATTATTACGTGACCTCTGCTAATAAAAATGAAACATTTCAATTGACCGAAATCTTATTGCCAAGTTCCCTCCTCCCATCGCATGCTTCGAGTCTCAACTCTTCCATCATCTCTACATTCAATCCATCCATTATCGCTACATCCAATCCAGCCAGCATCGGACTGACGTTAGAATGGAATTAGCTAATTTGGCTTGCTCTCAGTTATACGGTTCGTCGGAAAGTAACAGTAATGTAGTAATGGTTGTTGCCATTTGACTTGATTGACTTGTTAATTTTTAATTGAGAACAATCAGTTCGTCCTGAATCGGACGCGGGTTTCTATTTGTGCAAAGGTTTGTGATTTATCACACACACAATGAGTCAACTGAATTTACGTTAAATAATTTTCGTATTGTTGATGACTATCTACAGAAAAAAATATGGTCGCCGAAACTAATTTCTAACACTTACCCTAGCTTCTCAGAATGTTTAAACCTGTCATCGCTGGTTGCGTTGGCAGCTGCATTTGCACTTGTTGCTGTGTCTGGATGCCGAATCCGCTGTTACTATTCACGGGAGAGCCATCGAAAATGTCGGAATTGGGAGTAGTGGAAGCTTGAGGTGGGGCATCCGTTGAGGCAAGCGTAACAATGGTAGGCGACGCCGTCTGATTAGGGACGGGTTTAGTGGTCGGGGTGTTTGAAGTAGAGGGCGTTTGCTGCCTCTGGGGAATCCATTCCGGGTGGGTCGCCTTCAGGTGGATGCGAAGATTGTTTTTGGTGGAGAAAACCTTGTCGCAGTATTTGCACTTTTCCGGCTTGTCACCGGTGTGCGTCGTGTAGTGAGCTCTCAGCTGCTTGGCCGTCGCAAACTTGTGGTGACACTGGTCGCATTCGTACTCCTTGAAGTGCGCTTGCAGATGCGAGATCATGTTGTTGACCTTGTCTGTATTGTAGCGGTCACAGTGGTTGCACTTGAAGTGCATCGGATCGCGGCTCAGTATGGTGTAGTGCTCGATCCAGGATTTGGCCGGTCGATAGTTGTCATTTTTGGCGTGGACCTACGGAAGAGAGAATGAGTTGTGAAGTAAAATAATGTTACATTTCAAGTGATTTAGCCTAAAAAGATCTTCACCTTTATAAATTGGTTTAGTTTTACGGGTATACCCTAATTAACAATAGTTGGGCTAGTTGATGCTGCCAGAGCATGAAGAGGAAACGCATTTTGTCAGGTTTGTCGATAAAAAAAAATCGATTAGCTTGATTCGCTTTCGCGATGAATGACTTTTTTACTTTTTAGCAAATCTATCTTATGTTAAATTCTTATTCTGATTTCACTGAACCATTCTTTGTGGATCCTTTCTACTTGGTATTTTATGATAAATTGTCCAGAAAGTACCAGCACAAATATAGAAAAAAAATTAGCTGACGAGGTGTTGCTAAACGGGATATTAGTTAGAATAACTTTAAAACAAACAAAATCAGCGTTAGGAATAAACCTGATCGACTCACCACCAATAGGAACATGTGGGAAGTTGTGGTGTATGTGCTGAAATGTCTCTGAATTGTTTGCTTACAGATAGAGTTAATAATTTTGAGTACGAAAATCAATTTCTTAAAATTCGGGGTGTTTAATTTTCCCGAAAGTTTTAGTAAAAGTTTCCGGACATCAGGTACATTGAAAATTCATAACACTCATGATCCAATCATCGTAGAATGAATGTTATGTAAAAATATAGAGAAATTTGGGCTGTTCATAAACTACGAGACAGATTTTAATTATCCACGGCCCATACAAATTAAAAAAAAAATGTATGGACAATTGTCTATGCAGGGGCAGAGGGGACGGTCAACAATCCCAAAAAAAAACTGTCTACGTAGTTAATGAACAGCTAAATAATTTGTCATGGAAGAAAACTTTTTACCTTTCAAAGGTGAAAATTTCAGAGTGGTGTTTTGACTGGCCATTAGTTTTCCGGTAATTACTCAAAAACTTCATCAACTTTTAGGCAAATTACCTTCTGCCAAAATTCTGCAGATACAATTTGCCGCATTATTTCAGCGCCTCTGTGGATTAAAGGAGGCAGAGTATTCCGGGAGATTTTCAGACCGCATGCCTTCCACAGGGGGTCCAAAAGCAAGTTGACACCTTTCCATTCTGGATACCTTATGGGAAGGTTGTGCTCCGTTACCATTTGCAACGTACCCAGGAGCACATCACCCCTAGTGGTGTTCGCGTCACTTATCTTCCTTTTTAAATTTCCATGATTCGTCTTGCTCATATCGGCAACTCGTAGCACTCGCCGCGAGTATTAAACTGACTCACCGTGAACGTTCATTGAGGCCTGCACTCTTATCCGATCACACCAGTTCGTAAAGAACGATGAGAATGGAACGAGAGTGAATGGAAGGCAGCACGAATACTCTTCGCACACAGGTCACTCACGAAGACTCACGTTAATGGCATCGTTCGGTTCGTTCAGGAATGCATGCTTTCGTTATTCCAAACGCGTTCGGAGACGGTAAGCGCTTCTGAGTCTTATCAGTAACCTTGCTCCCAAACGTTGACATGGTGTGGTTGTCGCAATCAATCATCCAACACACTTAACTGTTCTGGAAGCGTTTTGTTTGGGATACATTTCGGGTCTCCGCTTGAACCTGCTAGACAGCCTCCAAACATGTCCGTTAAAAACTGTACAGTTCATCCGGTTAGCTCAGTAAACATGGCATGTGGAGTGCTAGATGTTTCTTCCTTCAATGCTGAAATCCGTGCAGATGTGTTCATGATGAATTTCTAAAAGGTAGAAGTTAAAAGGTTGACAACTTAATAAAAAAATATGTACAACAATCTTATATGAAAAGGGACTATAGATTCATTAAAGTACTCTCATTTTGTTAAAAAAATATATACTGATTCTTGAATGTTATTATTCAAAAACCAGAAAGGTAAAAATGGCTGAGAGAGCGAAAATTTAGATGTTTAGGCCACCCATACCCCACCACTATTCTGGTGATGTTCAGCCATTCTAAGTTAAAATCGGACAAGCCAACATGCTTGTCCTGCATCTTTGCAGTGCACTCATAAACCGGACGAAAAACTTCAACAAACATGTGAATGAACTCCCAACTGTCGGTTAGATCTGTAACCAATTAATTAAAGTACAAATTATTTAGATCATGCTCCAGGCATCATTATTGTTTATTTATCGAGCTCTTTATGTTTGGCACCCAGAGCAATGCAAAAATCCTCGCTGCTTTTGAAATGGTTCAACCTTTTCAAAAATACCTTCCCATCGAGTTCTTGAAAATAATGGAGGAATCGCTTGATTTTCATTTTCATAGTATATCTTATATGCAACCTTCTTGTAGTTTTTGACGTAGGACTACGTCTTTGATTTCTATATGGGGGTACACTTTGTGAAAACCAAAAATGGAACATGTAACAAATTAAGAAAGATTTTGAACGTTAATAACTCAGCTGCCCCTGGCCTAATTTCAATAATTTTATCACCAATCGATCAGAAATATGGCTACGCATCGATAACAATGCTTCCGAATGTTGATTTTCAACAAGAAACTATTGAAAAACTGGCAAATGTCCAGCATTGTCCAAAAGCTTCGAATTAACTAACAAATCCACCAATTACCTACATGCATATGCTGCTTCCCCAGCACAGTCGTCAGAGAGTAGTAAGTAGACGAAACAAGTCGAAGTGGCATTCGCCTCCGATCCTTGGGCGCGTGCGAATAGGGAGGATGGAGTTGCGTAATATTTTGCACACGCATCGCCATATTCAGAACCAAACGCAAATTCTTCGAGATAACCACCATCCGTCGTCTGGCTCGCCGTGGCGGTGTCTGACGTATCTCCGGTCTGATTTACGAGGTGTGCTGAAGGTGTTCCTGAAAAATGAGATCTGTGATGCTGTCACCTACATTAAACACGCCAAGCGTAAGCAGCCATGAATGTCATCTACGTTTTGAAGTGACAGAGGCGCACTCTGTTTGGTTTCGGAGGTTAAATCATCACCAACTTTCGCAACAAAACGGCTCTTTTCAGGACCACCAAGCTTATTACAGTAAAGAGTAGGAATAGACTTCATCTGCCTGTTTGTCCATATTCAGAACCAACGACCAAACAAAATGCTCATGTAATCAAACTGGAAGCAGGGATACAAATTATTTTGATCAACCTTGATCAACTTTGAATCGCCACGACCGGATATTTTCGATGGAAGAATCAACAATCTAGCATCTAATTCGACGAAGACGGCAGGAAACATTTGTGAAGCCGAGTTATTTACGAAAGAGAGTGTCGATGAAGAGAATCGATCAATGTAGATAGGACCTATTGAAAAGTGACGCGAGATTTGTTTTCCGTACTGAGATCCAATGCTACCGACGCCAGGGAGGCAGCTTCCACACTTGGACCCTACCAATCGACCCATCAACTCAACCGGGGACCAACGGCTTTACTTCCCGAAGGAAGGCGTGATCAGAGATGTTATGCCTTAGAACATGCCGGTGGCGCCGACTGAGATTGGACCCAGGCCTGCTGGGGTGAGAGGTAATTACGCTAACCACCGGCGCCGATATCTATCACGGCGAATGAGAACGACCCAAATTTGAGTTAAGTTATCTCAGAAATACAAAATAAAATGCAGGAACTCAGCGATGAGTAAATTTGCCTCATGTTTTCCCAGGATTTTCCAGGGAAAAAATCCCGAATTTGAGAAAAGTAAAGATTGGATTCACTCAGTTAATTGGTACTTCTCCGAGACTGAATTTAAATTTTCTTCAATTTCCTCATTTTCTGGCAGACTTTTTAGGTTTTCCACAGGAAACGATGAGACAAATTTACTCATCGCTGAGTTCGTACACTTTTGGCGATTATGAGTGAACTTAACTCAAATTTGGGTCGTTCTCATTCGCCGTGTACGCAAAAAGAAAAGAGTCAGTTTCGCTACTTCATAGCAAACTACTCATAATGGGAGGAGTCTTTGTAGCTTTTATACCACTTGGTTGCACATCATTCTGCTTTAACCTAAAAAGATATAAAGCAGCGCTGCTGTCTGGTATCAGTTCACTTTCGCTTCGGACGGCATGGTCAGCAATAACAGCAGTAGGAAGGTGGTTAGTCCACTTTTCTATAACCCAACAAGCAACAATTGACTGGTCGTGGCAAAGGAGGTGCCAATCGTCATCGCAAATTCTTCGAGATAACCAACAACTGGCTCGCCGTGGCGGTGTCTGACGTATCTCCGGTCTGATCTACGAGGTGTGCTGAAAGTGTTCCTGGAAAATGAGGTCCGTAATGCTGTCACCTACACTAAACACGCCCAGCGTAAGTGGCCATGGATGTCCTCTTCAATAAAACGGCCCTTTTCAGGGCCATCAAGCTTACATCAGTAAAGAGTTGGAATAGAATTTATCTGTGCTTGTTTGTCCATATTCAGAACCACAAGCCCCCAACAACCACACAAACTTGGAAGCAGGGGTGCAAGTTATTTTGATTGATTCTCGTAATCAACTTTCTCTTTGAAAAAGATTACTACAAATTTGGTACGCCTACAATTCAAAAGATAGATAATAGATAATTGATCAATTAAAAGAACTTAATGCTCATCACATTTATTCCGTCCACTAGCGGTCCTACGTCAAGCTTCCGTTCGTACCCCTAGGCACAGACCCTTCTACTTTTTGTAACTGACATTACTGCATGAATTGCATCGTCATATTTTCATCTCTACGTCTGTGATAGCAAGCTGAAGGGTGTGCACGGCACATCTGATTAAATAAACATAATCTTAATGCCGCGGATACACTTGGATGACAAACTATGAGCATGAGCATTATTTGTATAATAAATTGTGAGCGCATTTATGGTCACACTTGTATAGTTTGTGTATAAAGGGTGATACGGTCAAAATTTGGTCAATATCAACTTGACGTATTTCTTTCAATTTTGCATTTAAAAAACCTGAACACCCCTCATTTTGAAGGTGTGTGTGTGTAGAATGTTGCTCCTATTTTGATTTTGGAATTCACTCTTCAGTTGTCAAAATGCCGTCCAAGCAAGAAGAGCAGCGTATCAAAATTTTGCTCGCGCATCGCGAAAATCCGAGCTACTCGCACGCAAAGTTGGCAAAATCGCTAAAAGTTGCCAAATCAACCGTTACAAATGTAATTAAAGTGTTTGGGGAACGTTTGTCGACAGCCAGGAAGTCTGGATCGGGGGGAAATCGAAAACCGGAAGCCGCTAAGACGACAAAGAGAGTTGCCGGTAGTTTCAAGCGAAACCCTAACCTCTCTCTCCAAGATGCCGCAAATAAGCTGGGTGTATCGTCTACAACCGTGCATCGAGCCAAAAAACGAGCCGGACTATCGACTTACAAGAAGGTAGTGACTCCAAATCGCGATGATAAACAAAATACGACGGCCAAGGCGCGATCCCGGAGGCTGTACACGACGATGCTGACGAAGTTTGACTGCGTGGTAATGGACGACGAAACCTACGTCAAAGCCGACTACAAGCAGCTTCCGGGACAGGAGTTTTATACGGCAAAAGGAAGGGGAAAGGTAGCAGATGTTTTCAAGCACATGAAACTGTCAAAGTTCGCAAAGAAATATCTGGTTTGGCAAGCCATCTGTACCTGTGGCTTGAAAAGCAGCATTTTCATAGCTTCCGGGACTGTCAACCAAGAAATTTACGTGAAAGAGTGTTTGAATAAACGTCTGCTGCCTTTCCTGAAGAAACACGGTTGTTCAGTACTGTTTTGGCCGGATTTGGCATCTTGCCATTACGGTAAAAAGGCCATGGAGTGGTACGCCGCCAACAACGTGCAGGTGGTTCCCAAGGACAAGAACCCTCCCAACACGCCAGAGCTCCGCCCAATTGAGAAATACTGGGCTATTGTCAAGCGGAACCTAAAGAAGACCAAAAAAAAACTGCTAAGGGCGAGCAGCAGTTCAAGGCAAACTGGCTTTCTGCGGCGAAGAAGGTGGACAAGGTGGCTGTACAAAATCTGATGGCAGGGGTCAAGCGTAAGGCCCGGCAATTCGGATTTGGAAAAGCGGAAGCCTAACTGAATATTTTTCCTGAATTTTATACTAATTGAACTTGAAAAAGAAATTTAATTTGATTTTTTAAATAAACGATTTCACCGATTTACACGCGTTTTCCCTTGACCAAATTTTGACCGTATCACCCTTTAGTTGTTGTATAGTGCTCATAATTATTATAATTGTAACGTTCTCCGTATTACGCTAAGCTGACGGCTTAAGCGCCACCTTTCAAAGAAGGACCGTCAACTCGTTCTTAATTACCCAGCAAGAAACTTCCCTTCTCAGGGCACGTCACTCAGATGTTGACACAAAAGAACTTACTTATTTTGACCCGAACGTCTAAAGCCAACCAATCAGATTAGGATACTCAAATTTAAAAACACCAATTCAAACCGCGAAAATGAAATAATTCTTTAAAATCAACCAAGGGGAAATATGCAATAGTTATTTAAACCCAAACCAATCCAACAAATATAAACATATACAAATAACGTGACCCAAAAGATGTGTGGAGTAACTAATCTAAACTAGAAGTAATTTTTATTTTATTCAATTTAATTGGACGAAACCCGAATATACTACACTTAAATTTATCGAGCTAGCGATTTATTAATTAAAATTCAAGGGAAATCAAATTTATTGAATTAAGGAAAACCTAACAGTTTCCTACTGTGACGTCACGTTTCTATTTCATGTATGTTAGCATATCCATTCAAGATCGAATAAAACTAATGTGAGCAGTTTTCGGACAGATCTGACCTGGTTCCTTCAGCGTCCGGTCCTTCGTCGGATGTCCCGCGACGTTCTAGTACGCGAACTCAAACAGGATCAGTTGGTCACCAAAAGCTTACGCACCAAGATGACTCGCGCGTGGGCAAGTAAGGGGTATAGCAGGCGTCTCCAAGCGTAGTGGAGTGATGAGCTGTAGTAGCGGTACGCAGTTTACGCCACACGTCTTGGCGAGACGAGTCGTTCCAACAAAGGCTACCAATTGCGCAGTAGCAGTGGTAGTGCGTCGTAGCCGAACGAGAAAATGCGCAGTAGCAGTAACGGGTGGGCGTATTGGCCGTCCAACTAACAGCCAGCATAAGACGGTGGATGTCCTAGCTGCTTGAAACAGCCCGCTCCAGTTTCGACGATATTTGCCAATTCTAGCACTAGCCAATACAAGTCGATACAAGCCGCCCGCGTTAACTGGGCAAGGAGGGCCTGTTAACGCGGAAATCTCACATAATTTGCTCACCAATTTACTACTAACTAATTAGGCTTACCTGAATTTCAAATTTCACCAACTTCACAATATATATTCAATATCAATTTCTATTTTTGATCAAAATATGATCCTGCACTCGACAAATTCAAAACTGTGAAAAATTATTTAAATGGATTTAAATCATCAAAATTTACAAACCGCCCGAACTTACTTCGAGTTTAGATGTTGCGCAGTAAATTTCAATCTATTGTCTTCAACTTAAATCAGCAATTATCAACTTCTGATTATTTCAAAGCACTCCACTCAAATGATTCGATAGACGCGGAGTAGCTTGGGTTGTGCCTAAAAACTACTGCGTAATTTCTTCCTATTGGCAGATTCGAGAGAATAAACGTAGTTGTACAAGGTGTTAAGCACAATAGCCAAATCTATTGAATTCTCTACGACGCAATGGTTTTAAATTTTAAAAATGGTATCTTAACTGCCGTGTCAAAAACTAGGTGGCGTCTACAAAAGGTGTGTGTCTAAGATAGCATACAGACTGACAGCATGCTCTGAAAATTTATGGACATCCAAAGCTTTCATGAAGCTTATCTTTACTTGTATAGGTAGTACGAACGAACGGGTAAACATTAATAGAAAAATAATAGGGTTCAAAACAACGTTACATAATAATAATGCGCATGCTCATAGTAGGTCATACAAGTGTATCCGCGGCATAACTCGTTCACAATGCTGTCTAAGAGCATCGCCACGGGAGGCGTTAAATCCATCCTTATAATAAGGCTCCATCTAGGTAGGTATTTAAGCTTAGCACCTCATTTTCCACCGGTAATTCATGTTGCTTTCTATTTTGAGTTTAGCGACTTGAGTAATGTCTGTTGCTAAACGTGTGTTGCAAAACCCAAAACAATATAACCAGGAAGAAGTAGTACAGCATTATATTTTCCAGTCACATGAACTGTTGTTAACGGCTGCGGAAGAAGACGAGAAAAATCGAGGATCTCGGACTGGCAAAACTAGGATTAACTGGCCTTCAAAAATGCCCGCCGCAATCCGTCAGCTTGCATGTGGCATGCCTGAATACATCAGGATGACAGAGACAACAGCGCTGAAATCTCTTATGGAGTTTTGTGAAACCACTGTTCGTATTTACGGCCCCAAGTACCTATGCTATCCGACAACCGACGATGTGGAGAGGTTGTTGCGTGTTGGAAAGAATCGTGGATTTTCTGGAATGCTGGGATCCTTAGACTGCTGCCGTTGCGTTTCTGCCTTCTGGTTTGTTCCTGTGATGGGTTCCTTGGATACATCCAACCATGCAAGGCAAAGCGCCGTATCTTCTTCGGATGTCCAGCATTCATCTCTTGCATTGGTATTCATCCTCACAAAACGCAATTAAATGCACTGAACCAAAAAGCGAAACGTAAACTGAACCACAAAATGTAAAGTGAAAGTGTGAGCAGCCGTGTCACAAGCAAACAAAATAGCGACGGAGAGTTTTAGTGGGGCGCCAAATATGAAAACTCATGATTTATTTTTTGT
This sequence comes from Ochlerotatus camptorhynchus, assembly GCF_037179485.1. NCBI lineage: Eukaryota > Metazoa > Arthropoda > Insecta > Diptera > Culicidae > Ochlerotatus > Ochlerotatus camptorhynchus. The sequence continues at coordinate 3,460,132 of NW_027040756.1, read as the reverse complement.
TACGTTCTCATTTCCCAACCCCGTTTAGCTTTTACCGGTGCGGGCATAAGTTGCTATATGGGGCTCGGAAATAGAGATAGGGACCCGTATTGGGACTCCCGTTGCGGTGCTCTAAGACAATCCATTCTTCGCTGTCCGTATCGGCTTCGTTCTCTTCCAGTTTGGTGTGCACGGCGAATGAGAACGACTCAAATTTGAGTTTAGTTCACTCATAATCGCCAAAAGTGCAGGAACTCAGCGATGAGTAAATTTTCCTCATGTTTTCCCAGGTTTTTCCAGGGAAAAAATCCCGAATTTGAGAAAAGTAAAGATTGGATTCTCTCAGTCTATTGGTACTACTCCGAGACAGAATAAAATTTTCGACAATTTCCTCATTTTCCGGCAGATTTTTTAGGTTTTCCACAGGAAACCATGAGACAAATTTAACTCATCGCTGCGTTCCTGCATTTTTGGCGATTATGAGTGAACTAAACTCAAATTTGGGTTGTTCTCATTCTCCGTGTGGTAACGCATGCGCACGGTTATTGTTTGGTCTACTCACGGTACCGAAATATAGCTGCCTGATTAATTGGTCGGCAAAGCAGAGCTGGTACTGAAACTCGCGTCGAAATGGATCCGCGCTGCAGACGTCGTTGGGAAACATGTTTACCGCGTGTGGAGGAATTGGCGAAATGGCCGCCTTGTCGGAACGGTTTGTTCCCTTCCGGCTTTTCCCTCAAACCGGGACTTTTGACGCAGAAGCCTGGGGTCGAGAGTAGCGTTCTAACTCGAGATGCGGTGTGCCGAGCTTCGGCCATACATCGCTAGATGCGAATCCTTAATAAAAAGCCGTCGATCGCACACACACTGACCGCACGTCAACTTCATTTTCATTTTCAAGCACAGAAGGGGGTCATAGGGCCAAGTCACCAGCGAAAAATCGCTGTCCATACTGCACCAGGGTGGAGGTATAGATTTGGCATCACAGAATAATAACCACAGGGGTCAAATGAATCCTGTTTACGATACCGGATAGTAAGGAAAGCTGTTGAACATAGGGGATAGTCAGAGTAACAGCAATAATAGTGAAAGTTAGGAAAATAGGCAGGTAGAGATGGTTGATTTGCAATGGCTATCGACTCTGTTATATGGCCTACCGTATCAGATTCAAATTTAATGTCGTTTAATATTGCGCTTATTACTTTGCATTGATACATCCGCGTAGTAAACCGATTGAATAAGTAAATCCGTTTCGAACGAAATATCTAAATTATGTAAGTTACGAAAACCGCGCGAATTCCGAAAGCCGTGCGAGACAACCGAAGCGAGAAAAAAAAGGCTTATTATCATTTAAAGAGTGCCACCAAAATAAAAGTGATAGCCTATGTTGGCAAGTTGATTAATTTTGGTTTCCTCCCTAAATATTCTACTTATTTTACTGTTGAGCTTTATTTCAATTTAGTTATTTTACCGCACGTATCAATCATTTCAAGATTTCGCGACCGTACCGAACAAATTCTATACTACAGAAGCTAAAAAAAAACATTTGGTGAGCTCTACCGCATTGCGAATCACTCCTCCGTAAGCTCCAAATACAATACCTCCAAAAGTTTAAAAGTTATTAATTGTCACATACCTCTACTTTTACTTATTTTCTAAACTATTCCTCTCCTTGTTAATCTGCTATTGCTATTGATCTGCTTGCGTTTTCTTATTAAAGTTCAAGACTAAATAAGAAGATTTTCTCTACAACTTTAAAGGTTAGTTGTCTCCCTAAGCGGACCCCCCGCATCCTAATTCTTTTGTTAATCTACTTAATGTCATTAGACTTTCTGAAGTTTCTTATTTAAGTTCATTTGATGATTATGATATCTCATTAGTCTAATTCAATAAATTATTAAAAGCTCTAATTCACCTAATCAAGCATAACCCATGCTTTATTAAGTACCTGCACTTGTGCTTGTAATCTAAAATTAAACGTGTTTCAAGTACTTTTGATTTTGACCTATACCTATTTATTATATCTTAGGTCGACACAGGTAACACCTTCATGTGACTAAAATGCTTCATTTTGAAGTTAGTTTCCTAGCTGATTTTTAAATTATAAAGGGTGATACGGTCAAAATTTGGTCAAGGGAAAACGCGTGTAAATCGGTGAAATCGTTTATTTAAAAAATCAAATTAAATTTCTTTTTCAAGTTCAATTAGTATAAAATTCAGGAAAAATATTCAGTTAGGCTTCCGCTTTTCCAAATCCGAATTGCCGGGCCTTACGCTTGACCCCTGCCATCAGATTTTGTACAGCCACCTTGTCCACCTTCTTCGCCGCAGAAAGCCAGTTTGCCTTGAACTGCTGCTCGCCCTTAGCAGTTTTTTGGTCTTCTTTAGGTTCCGCTTGACAATAGCCCAGTATTTCTCAATTGGGCGGAGCTCTGGCGTGTTGGGAGGGTTCTTGTCCTTGGGAACCACCTGCACGTTGTTGGCGGCGTACCACTCCATGGCCTTTTTACCGTAATGGCAAGATGCCAAATCCGGCCAAAACAGTACTGAACAACCGTGTTTCTTCAGGAAAGGCAGCAGACGTTTATTCAAACACTCTTTCACGTAAATTTCTTGGTTGACAGTCCCGGAAGCTATGAAAATGCTGCTTTTCAAGCCACAGGTACAGATGGCTTGCCAAACCAGATATTTCTTTGCGAACTTTGACAGTTTCATGTGCTTGAAAACATCTGCTACCTTTCCCCTTCCTTTTGCCGTATAAAACTCCTGTCCCGGAAGCTGCTTGTAGTCGGCTTTGACGTAGGTTTCGTCGTCCATTACCACGCAGTCAAACTTCGTCAGCATCGTCGTGTACAGCCTCCGGGATCGCGCTTTGGCCGTCGTATTTTGTTTATCATCGCGATTTGGAGTCACTGCCTTCTTGTAAGTCGATAGTCCGGCTCGTTTTTTGGCTCGATGCACGGTTGTAGACGATACACCCAGCTTATTTGCGGCATCTCGGAGAGAGAGGTTAGGGTTTCGCTTGAAACTACCGGCAACTCTCTTTGTCGTCTCAGCGGCTTCCGGTTTTCGATTTCCCCCCGATCCAGACTTCCTGGCTGTCGACAAACGTTCCCCAAACACTTTAATTACATTTGTAACGGTTGATTTGGCAACTTTTAGCGATTTTGCCAACTTTGCGTGCGAGTAGCTCGGATTTTCGCGATGCGCGAGCAAAATTTTGATACGCTGCTCTTCTTGCTTGGACGGCATTTTGACAACTGAAGAGTGAATTCCAAAATCAAAATAGGAGCAACATTCTACACACACACACCTTCAAAATGAGGGGTGTTCAGGTTTTTTAAATGCAAAATTGAAAGAAATACGTCAAGTTGATATTGACCAAATTTTGACCGTATCACCCTTTATAGGGTATATGCTCCAATTACGCTCTCACGTTTTCACTATGTCGCACCACAAAAATACATATGGGTATGTCACAATAGAAGCACACCACAGTGGAAATCTCGAGCCATAGTTCAAACACTTATCCCAAGTCAAAATGAAGCACATATAAGATTAGTTACAATACCATGTACAAAAATGATGTTTAACATTGTTTCCTGAGTAATACTTCAATGAAAACAACAATGAAAGCTTGTCACGCAAATAGAAGGAGCACCGTTGGGCACTTTCTGAAATATTTCAATAGTATAATTCCCTTGCAAACCAAAATAAATCTATCTCCGTAAAAATAAATAAAATAAGAGTGATTTGCGGCAAAACCCGCCAGTATCACACCCAACGTCAGTGCCTATACGTAAGCGTACTACGACGCGGCTCTCAATAAAAGGAGTAACAAGTGTGATACTATCACTGCTAGACTAGATCTTTGGTTCTCTCATGCAGTGGTTTATCAGAGAGGGGAAGCTTAGTAATCCCCATTGCCTGCCCATGACGCCATTCTATCGCGGCATGAGCCAGCCACGCTGGCCATAAACCTACCGTCTCCAACACTCCACTATAAAGCATGAAATTAAGCCCGCCCACCAACAGCAAGGTGCAAAAACTAGCCAAGGGGAGGGGCACACACACTGACCGCACGTCAACTTTGACCTAAATGCTGAACTGCCTATAATCTCATATCAGTCCCATAAGGATTTTCGTCAATTTTAAGATAATAACACTATCCACTATCAATTGACATCTACTTTCATATTACGTGATAAAACTACGGACTTTGATCATGAAAAATATGAAACGACATCAAGTCAGTTTGTCCCAGCAAGCAAAGTAATCGCATACCAGTCTCATACTGAAATTTTTGAATCGTCATATTTTTCGTTAATATAACAATACATGCAAGCTTCATTGCAACTGATTTTAACTTGTCAAAATTATCGATTAATGACGATAATATGACTAAACTATGATTGTTTTAATATTTACATGGAAATTGCACTTCTTAACTTCAACTGCTATTTTCTCAATGCCTGCTTTTTCCATATGGGACTGATCTGGGGTTATAGGCAGTGAACTTTTAGGCTACACGAAGGAAACGACATTAAATTTGATCACTAGACTTCTCACATTTTTAATAACTACCAATTAAGGCACACCGCGACACAAGAACTATTTCAAGCACTCTCGCCTCTTCCACGGTCCAGGTCAAAATGAACTAGTGGACGTTCCAAACACCCTCAGATCAAATCGTGATCATGGTCTTCGTGGTTGGAAGTACGTCAATTACCGAAGTAATTAACGACCTTTTTAAACGACAAATCTCACCAACTACGATATTGACCCGATTCAAACTCTATCTCTTCAATCTCTTTCTAGTTCGATTGATTTTTTTTACGAGAGAAAATGGTTAGGATTCGAACCTTGGGCTTTACAACGAGTCTCACAAACCAGTTCACGTTTCCAGTGGCGGTAAAAATGAATTTGGGAAGGCAGCTTGTATTGTGTGTTGCAGGATAATTTCCCAAAATGGGATTATACCATCTGCTTTCTGTTTATGGCCGTACGACTGCGCCCATTGATTTAACACACGGCGGCTATTTATCCAGGATTCACTCCTCAAGTCGCTGCCATAAAATACTATCTAAGTTACACACCTGTGTATAATCCTTATGGGCGGAGTTGCATCGCGCTTATGAGCGGCGCGTTTCGACCGTCACCAAATGAGAATTTAACACAAGCGCGACAGTATGCAACCGTTTCGTTTTTATGCGGATTTACAATACGTTTCATTTGTAATAGTGAATTCAATTTAACTTAAGTGAGATTAACGGCACCGGTGGTGTAGTGGTAAGCGTGATTACCTCTCGCCCCAGGGTTCAATCCCAGTCGGGGCCGCCGGGAGGTTCTGAGGCATAACATCTCTGATCACGCCTTCCTTCGGATGGGAAGTAAAACCGTTGGTCCCCGGTTCATGAGATGATGGGTCGATAGGTAGGGTCCAGGTGTGGGAGCTACCTTTCTGGCACGTCGGTAGCATTGGTGCTCAGCACGGAAAACAAGATCGACGGAAAAAAACAAACCAAAAGAAAAAAAAAAAAAACTTAAGTGAGCGTGTAAATGTCGAATCTTGTTTTACGTTACTCATAACAGCAATTCAAACTTCAACGCCTGATTAGGAGTTATCAATAAAAAAAAGTTCACGAATCATTATGACAAATTTTACCTAGTATCTCACTTTTCGGCAGGTGCTTCCAAAAATTTGGTATTTTGTAATCGTAAAATTGAACATGTTTGTAGTTCTGTGACTATGGTTTAGCTCCATTTATCATAAGCAGGGTTACTTCCACTCACTTGCTATAAAAAATGTTTTTCGGAATTATGAAATCATGAAATAGTATAATGCTAATTAGTGCTTGTAAGTTACAAGAAGAGGTCATGAAGTATATGTTTGACACATAAAATCTGTCAATATTGCTTCCAGTGCGTAACAATCAGCGATTTTACGACTCGTGAGCGCTCACGAATCATAAGATCGCTGATTGTGACGCTCTGAAAGCGGAATTGACAGGTTTTATCAGTCAAACACATACTTTACACCCTCTTCTTGTTACTTACAAGTACAACATATCATTATAACATCTAATGATTGCATAATTCCGAAAAATATTTTTTTATAGCAAGTGAGTGGAAACAACCCTGATCATAAGACAGCAAAGTTACATCACTACGTCAAAGTTGACAATTATGTACGAAAATCGGCATGCGCTGCTATTATATCTAACAGCACTGTATTTCGGTGGCATCTGATTCGGTATTCCAGAGCAGTAATGAAATTTGCTGCAATGTGTGGCCATTTGAAAGTTGTTTCGTGAAATGTTGATTGATGACAAGACAGAAATTTAATGTTGGGATCACGAGGTCGGGTACGTAAAGGTTAAGTATATTTCATATCACGAGGGTGTAACCTTTCCGAGGGGTCACCCCACCAGGCTGAGCCACTGCTCCTAAGAAGAAAAAAAAACATGCGATACTCACCTTCAGATGAAGAATCAGATTGCTGGAAGTATTAAACTTCTTCTGACAAAGATTGCACAGATAACTTCGTTCCTGGCTGTGCTTTTTGAGATGCACATCGTACGATTCAATCGTTTGAAGAACCTGCAAATATCACTCACAATTAGAAGCAAGTCATTTTAACAGTCTACCTTCACTCACCTTCTTGCATACGACGCACTCATAGCCCCTATTCTCGTCGTGCAGTCTCTCGTGGTTCCGCCGTTTGTTCGGATGATTGAACACCATATCGCACTTGCTGCACTTCAGACTGGTTGTATGATACTTCATGTGCGACTTGAGAGCATTCTGCGAGCCGCATGTTTTACCGCAGACTTCACAGTTGACCAAACACGGTGCTCCACCGCCCAGATGAAAAACCTGGGTGTGATAGTATTTGCCGGCGGCATTGCTGTACCGACGGTCACAGTAGTCACATTTGACCGGCTGTGCGTGCATCTTCATGTGACTGTTCAAACCTCTCACCCTGGTTATGACGACCGTTTCCATTACGCACTCCTTACAGGTGTACGGAACTTTGTCCACATGGGTCGCAAAATGTTCGATCAGGGCTTTCTTGGAACCCAACGAATCGCTATTGCAAATGTAGCACTTGAAGTCGTACATCGTTGGAACCGGTTCCGTTCTTTCCGGCAGCTTTTTAGGAGCACCCGGCTTGCGTCTTGGTGTTGCAGGATCTTTCGACACTTTTGTTCCTTTCTGTCTGCCTCTCTTCTTTTTCGCTTTCACCTCGTCTTCGGAAACAATCAGCTCAATGTTTTTGTGATCATGCTTGAGTTCTGTGCCAACTTCAAACGTTTTATCTCCATCCTCATCATCCACGTCTTCTTCGTCTTCAACCTCCGAATCGATCTCTACTTTTACGGTTTGCTTTCGCCTTGTGTAAGTTCTCTTTGGTTTCGCTTTGCTCACCGCTTCCTTCTTCTTCTTCACCCGACATGAAGCACGTGTTCTCTTCTTCGGTGCTTCGTACTCACTATCGTCATCGGAATGTATAGAACTTTGAGCAACCGGATCATCAAAATTACTATCATCAAAATCATCCTTCCTATCGACAGTCTCGCCGTTGTCCGCCAATACTGGCAAATCTCGTTTATCTTCCTGCTTACATTCATCTATCAGCGGGGGTTTCTCTTCATATTTTACAACGGCAGATAAGATTGAGTCATTTGCGACACCCGTGAGAGTTTTCAGAGGAAGATCGTCTTCCTCGTCGCTCACCCGAACTTCTTCCTTGACCTCACTAAATTCGATTCTGAAAATAATTTCCTAATAAATGTATCTGCTCCGGTTTCTCAATAAAAGCACACTTACGAATGATTATCCACCGTCTGTTCGCCGGAGCCACTCCTGTCAGTAACTTCCTTTTTGATTGACTCCTCACTTTTATTATAGTCATCGCCATCGACATCACCGTTATCATCGACGTCGAAGTCCGTTCGCTTGGTGTACTTCCTCTTTCGATCCTGGCGCAACTCATCCACCACATCCGTAAGTTCCGTATCAACATCCGACAACTTCTCCCGCAACTTCCGATCACTCTCAATGAACAGCGTAAAAGTTTCCCGAACGCGAATCAGTTTGACCGCGCAGGATTTGCAAATCAGCTTGGGTAATTTATCGTCCTCTTTCACCTAAGATCATTGGATGATAATCACTTGAATTGAAATCTGAGTGGATTACTTACCTGCAGTTTGATAAAGTCTCGGATGATGAACACCAAGTTGTAGTTCCGAAAAATGGTAAAAATCGACCGGAGAACTGTGGTAGTCGACAGGCACAAGCGACACATCCGGGCTTTGCGACGACCCATTTTGGTTCGTAAAATAACTACCTACACGGCGGAATTGAAATCAGCCCCAGAAAACCGAGAAGCCAACACCATCAGACGCGACCGAAGATTTTTTGTGCGTATGCAATGTGTACAAACAATGAAGTTTGACGTTTCCAATATTTTAAAATCAGTCACAAGCTCAGGGTTCAATTCAAGGTTCAACCCGAAAAAAAATAACAACAAAAATACATTAAAAAACAATGTAACAATAAGACGAAAATTATTGTCTTAACAATGATTTATATTGTTACGTCTACAATAAATTTACCTTGATTTATGTTTGTTTGTTTATTAATTTATTTGATAAGGCTCAACCGAATTAACTTTACAGAGCCGAGGATTCTTGGTTACTATACAATACATCTTAAAACTATAGTCAAAAGGTACAACACAATAAACACTTTATCTTCCGCTATCCAAAAAGTATCCTCCATCAGAACTGGAGCCGCTTCCAGTAGTTTCATTGTATGGCAAATTGTTGTACGCCAACGAGGGTCAGAGTGCGTCCATTGCAGCAATGGACGCAAAACGTGGTCAGCACTCACACACTCATCACGAAACGGTTGCTTTCCAAAGTCGACGACGCATCGACCGAAAGAACTGCTGATGAAGAACAATGAGGAGGACCACACAATGGTTGCTGCCGAGAAAACAGACGATCGCGCAGCACACATCGAGAGTGGCCTGCTTTTGTCGACAGCCGAGTGAACACTCAAGCCTTGATTTATGTTGTACAAAACAATAAATTTCATGGTAAATGGAAAATTTACAATAAAAAAAGGGGGGTTGTTATCACTGATAAAATTTCAAAGATTGTTTTTATGTGTCCCACACATGAATTTTTGCAATTTGATCAACAAATAATATCTATGGGTCGGACACATACTTAATATGTGTACACATAAAAGCCATGTGTACCCACAAATACTATTTATTTGACTCATACATTTCATATGTGCTTCTATGTGGATTCTGTTTATGTGTGGTCACATGAAAATCATGTGGAATTTTACATGGAAATTCGCCAATAAAAATGTGTGGAATTCTATTAGTGTAAGTATCTTAACAATGAAATTTTCGTGATTTTCCCATATAATTTTTTTTCAATAACATTATATATTATTGTTATTTTACTGTTGGTTGGCGAATTTATTGATTTAAAAAAAATAACAGTGTACTTTAGAGTGTATGTGTTGGCTTGACAGATCTACTTTATCGACTTTAAAAATAAATCGAAAAAATAAAACTTTGCCCCGGGAAGGGAAGGAGGTGGTATGTCTGTTACGGGTGGTCCTTTTTTTTACTGGTTATGGATCGAGATTCGATCCGGAACTTGTGAGAAATGCAGGCCAACTCCCCTGCGCTCGATATCCCTAGGTCACGTCTCCTTGGTGGTTGAGCGTCGTTGACAAGTTAATGCATTCGACTGGAGAGAATCACCCATGAAATCAAGAGCAAATTTTCATTACGTCGAATGTAACAAAGGTAAACAAAGTCGAGCTATCAGTGTCAATCGATTCTCCTGCTATTACACTAAAGGGTGTCCACGATGAAATTGCCACACTATGAAATTGCTCTAACTTTTTAACCGTTGGGTAGAATTTAATGAAAATTTGGGTGGATTTAGTCCATAGTGCATTATTTACATCCTGCAAGTTTTAAAGTTCTGTGATCAAAACTCGCGGAAGTGGAGTCGAAAGAACAGCTCGTGCGTGATAAAATCTTGCGCATTCATCACGATAACAAGGATCTCTCGCATCGTTCCATCGCTAAAACGTTGGGAATCGCGAATTCCACGGTGTCGCGAGTGATTAAGCGGTTCGAGGAACGGTTGACCACCGATCGGAAGCCCAGAAGTGAAGGAAAAAGTATTCCGTACAACACCAAAAATCACAACCGCGTAGTTGGGGCCTTCAACCGAAATCCGAACGCCTCCGTTAGGGATGTGGCTAAGAAGCTGCACCTAAGCCGAAGTTTTGTCCAGAAGGCCAAAACTAAGACTGCACAGCAAAAAAAAATGTAATATCAATCAACGTAATTCAAGCTGATGTATGAAATAATGATGTAATAGCAAAAAGCAGATACAATATTACATCAATGGATGTAATTTTGTTCGCAAAATCGATGTGCATCGTACAATGTGATATTACACAACCGATGGCTTGACCTGGTTGCAGCAGTTTCGATGTAATATTCAACAACTTTTTTTGCTGTGTGGGCTTCGAACGTTCAAGGTACAAAAGACCCCTAATCGCGACGAGAAGCAGAACAAGTCCGCCAAAACCCGTGCCAGGAAGTTGTACCTCAACATGCTGACGAAAGTTGAATGCTGCATCATGGACGACGAAACATATGTGAAGGCCGACTTCAAACAGATCCCCGGCAACCTGTTTTTCACGGCCAAGGATAAGTTCAGCGTTCCGGAGCATGTCCGCACTCAGAAGATGTCCAAATTTGCGAAGAAATTCCTGGTTTGGCAAGCCATCTGCACGTGCGGGAAGCGGAGTGCACCTTACGTGACCCAGGACACGATGAACGGACAGGTGTACATAAAAGAGTGCCTCCAGAAGTGGCTGCTTCCTCTCCTGAAGGCCCACAACGTCCCAACAATCTTCTGGCCGGATTTGGCCTCATGCCACTACTCCAAGGACGTGCTGAAGTGGTATGCGGACAATAAGGTCAATTTCGTGCCGAAAATGTTCAACCCTCCCAACACTCCGGAGCTCCGCCCCATCGAGAAGTACTGGGCGATTATGAAGCAGCACCTTCTTAAACGACCTAAGGTAGTGAAGACAGTCGAGGAACTGAAGAAAGTATGGGTTTACATGCAAAAAACGGTTGATTCACAGGTTGTGCAGAATCTTATGGCCGGGGTTAAGGCCAAGGTGCGGGCATTTGCGTATGGACTGTAAATAAAATACGAGTAAAATGGTAAAATGAAGTTTAATAGTTATTTCTCAATCCCTGAAAATTTGATGGCAATCGGATGAAAACTCGAATTTTGCGAATCAATTTTGTGTGTGGCAATTTCATCGTGGACACCCTTTATATACTGTCCGAATATAGGATCAAATCCCATTTTTAAAATTATTTACCAGTCAAATTGCTTTTTGACGTAATCACCTTCCGATCAAAATAGTTTTCGATGTTACTTAAGTCACCCAATTTCTATGGAGATGCCGTTTGACTTAAGTAACAGCGCTGAGAAACCCGTGAAAAGTGTACGTTCGTCGTTTCGCTTTCTCATTATTAAAGTGAATAAATCGAACTGTTTGTTGCTGAATGATTAATGGGCTGCACGTAAGGAGACGTAATTGATAATTCTCCCGAATATCCTGGTAAATACACTTTGATTTAAGTAGCAATGGGGGCCACCAAACGACGTATAATAACTTTTGACTCAAAAACCAGTATTTCTTAGCATGAAAGCTAGCGATTTGCCTTTGTATGATTAAAACCCGGCTAAATATGTTAAACATTGCTATCACTATGAGATTATATGTGTTTAATTGGAAATAGGAATAACTTTTCGGTCTTAAAAACAAAACTTTATTTTTCTCGGATCGGTGCGAATGTTACTTACGACATAATGAAAATTTGCTCTTGAAATATGCTTCCACCTGAGAGTTCCTTCCTGACATCTTCAAGTGGTGGAATTTTTTATTATTATTGTATGATTATTGACTGCACGGACAAGGTTTCCATTAAGCTTTAGAGAGGGTCTAGGATAAGATATGAGCGGACGCGGACTGCCTGGTGTTGAGCCAAATGAACTGTCAAAGCCAGAGCCATACGAGCAGCGCCTATCTTAATTACATTGGCAGTGTTGCTGACCCTCTCATAGTCTGCATGCTTCAATCAGATTAATTTTTATTGTTCGTGAAGTAACCCACAATGAAAATACACCAATATTTAATGTAACAACAATTTTTATTGTAATAGAGTTGTTCATTATTGTTCATGATCGAATCATGTTAACAATAAAATAAATGAAAAATACGATAAAAATCATTGTAACAACATTTTATTATGTACATTCATTGTACAGCTAGGTAGCAGTTTTGCCGTTTTCGGAAGAGTACAACATTATAACAATCATTTTTATTGTCGACAATAAATATTAATGTTAGAGCATTGTTTCCACTGAAAATTTCACTGTAATTTTTTTTTTCGGGAATTTTTGGCCGTTTGGTTTAAACGGTTTAAATGATTATGTATAAATCTTGGTATTGTACTTTAAACGCTGTACAGACTGGAGAGTTATAACAACAATCAATACGAAACTAACGATTTTAAATTGGCTCACCACTTTAGTAGCCTATTGGTCCCAAGCAAACGATTAACGTACCCTATTCTAGTTGAAATTCTATTACTACACTATGTTTGTTTTGATTCGCTATGAAAGTTTGACAGATAACATCAGGGGTGTGTGGATTCATGCAGAACATGCAGGGGTGAGTGAAATAGCTTGGGACTGCTTGGGACCGTTGTTCTGGTACTGAGTGAGCCAAAAATAATAATGATTTTCTTCGGGACCCAGTGGTCTTAGAGTTACCTCTATGGTTATAACATGTTATAACGGTTGTCAAATAATTGCAACACAGAAACCACCATCAAGATAGCGCTGTAACATGTTATAACTCTGTAGTCTGAACGTACTATTACATTTGAAACTGGCTGGGCTCCTCGAGGGACTCCTGAAACGAGCGGAAACGGCGGAATCGGAGGCGGAGGCAAAGTAGAATCATAGAGGTAACTCTAAGACCACTAGGTCCGAAGAAAATCATTATTATTTTTGGCTCACTCAGTACCAGAACAACGGTCCCAAGCAGTCCCAAGCTATTTCACTCACCCCTGCATGTTCTGCATGAATCCACACACCCCTGATGTTATCTGTCAAACTTTCATAGCGAATCAAAACAAACATAGTGTAGTAATAGAATTTCAACTAGAATAGGGTACGTTAATCGTTTGCTTGGGACCAATAGGCGAGGGGCGATCAACTTCATAAATAAATTGAATTGTAAATACACACTTCGAAAAATACATTAAAAAATACATCAAAATACGTAAATTCAATTTAAATACTTCAATTCAAAATAATTCATCAATACGCTGAAATTCCTCCAATACGATTTCAAATACAATAACAATACTTGAATAGTACGCTGAATCTCGAAAAATACGTCAATACAGTTTAATACGGTTCCTTTGACCTCGACTTTGACAGCGAAGAAATTTGTGTTTGTTTTGCAAGTTTTTCTGCGCGCATGTTAATCGTTTCGTTAGCCGCCTTATTTTCGCCTCGATTTTCGCATCGTATCAGTTCTGAATCAGCAAAAATGGATGCAACAGAGTTCGAAGATGAAGAAAAGTATTTTTGGAAGACAGTGGAGGACATTTCGTGTGAACCTATTCCCTTATATTTAAAAAGAATGATAAGCGCAGCGGGTTATGCCCGCTACAGTGTTCTGAAAGTAATTTCAGACAATTTCAAAGCTGAGCTTGAATATTTTGCCCGCGATCAAATGACGATGTTCGAAAAAACTGCCGAAAATTTCCACATTTTCTACCGTGATCCACGCGAATTCCGGATCGTTCCAGGACACTGGAATTTATTGCAAGAGTTGTCCAAGAAGCTGCCAGAAAATAAGAAGCTGTTTTTGAAGGTATTTTGATTTTCATATGTTGTTAATTTGTTTTGTTAAACTTAGAGTTAGTTGCAGCACAAAGTGAGCGGTTCCACTTTGCAGGTGGATTCTCAACGTATTTCGCCTTTGAAATCGATGGAAAATGCAGATGGAAGTGGCACTTCGAAGCATGTTGTCGGTAAAGAATCGAGTTTGCTGATACAAACAAAAGTCAAAACCTGGCTGGAAGCAAAAGGAATGAAGATACCAGAACAAATACATGTTGACATTTTGGGACCCCGTTGAGCTAGCGTTGTGTGCTTCCACTGTACCAAATCTGTTGCTTTAAGCACAAGAGAGAATAAAAACGGATCATGGGGGTGGATCGTATCGAACTTCACCCAACACGTTCTGCAGCATGCATCCAGTAAGAGAAATACACTGGATAACTATTTTCATCGAGCTGCATGTACGGTCAAAGATTCGGAATATGACGAGAAAAATGATTCAGCTGACTTTGATTCAAATGAACAAGCGGCTGAGCTCTCTATTGAACCTGCTGAAAATGAAATAAACGTTCAGAATGGTACTGAGATGGATACCTCATCAGTCGTCAGAAGTGTTATGCAGGGTAATGCTAAACTTGTTGCTCCAATCTTGGTTGATCCAGATCAGGAAATCGAGTACGTCATCTACGAAGAGGTGGTTGAAAGTTATGAAGATCGCGAGGAAGATCGTCCTTCGGATTATCCTGAGCATCTTACAAATACTTCTTTAAGCTCTGAAAACCCTCGAAGAAGCCCGCAGGAAATCCTGCCAGAATCAAGTTTTGAGCATGCCCAGGATAAAGAGATGGAGGATAAGAACACACTGAAAACTGTACTTGAAATTTCATATGTTTAGAGGATTCTCTCGGTTTCTCTTTTACGAAGTTATTTTAATTTGTTGTCTTGTTGAATAAATCATACTTGTCGTTTTTATTCATAATTTGGTTTATCATTCTTCAATAACAGTGATATTTTTTGATACATACTTAGAAACTTTTTAATATGTAAAAAAAAATACAGCAAATCTACAAAACTGTTTTGTTCAGATTTCGGTAACATTTTACAGATTTCTGTAGAAATTTCTTATTATGTAGCTTTAATAAATTCCGAGTACGTCTCCTTTTGAACTACAAAGAACTTTAGTTTGATAACTGTCCATCTCCATTTGTACCGTCGTACCGTCACAGGTTTGTCATCATGAAACAACTGTTTGTTTGTGAGTTTTGTCAATTCTCTTTGTATGTTTAATTTCACGTATAACATTAATACGGGGGATGATATCAATGGTCGCTCTTCTTGATAACGGATTCATGATGATATTCTGAGCAAAGGTTTGGCCATATTTTTCAATCATCGTGTTTCTAGACGAACAGGTCTAGAGATTAAATCCCTCTAGCTGAACAGAACCCTGTTTTCCCATGACTAGTGCTATTTCCAAACCACTGTACTCTTATTGAATTCTAAAAAATAAACGCGCTATGTAGGGGCAAGAGGGGCATAGTAAACAGGTGGGGCATAGTGAGCATAGCACAATAGTATAGCACAAATTAATTGGTAGTAAGTTCAATATCACCATTGCAATGTTTAATGACCAATTATTTTGTTTCTAACCATTAGAATTCCAAGGCTAAAGCACAGGAAGCTCACTATGCCCCACCTGTTTACTATGCCCCTCTTACCCCTATAGTAAATTTGCCATGACTTTTTTTTATTATTTTCTGTATATGATTAGTATTTCAGTGTCCAAGTAGTGTATTCAAATATAATCTGATTTTGTTACTTATTTTCAATCCTGCATCTGTCATTGTGGGTTTTTCAATGTGGCTTACATATGTTGTTATGTTGATTTTGTTTGGGTCTGAGATTATGCTAAGAATATTGTTATCAAGAACAGAGAATTTGTTACATATGATTCCTATTCCCTTTGGATTTTCAACAGTATCAGGAACATTGATTGGCACTGTCTTCAAACTGCACTCTTTTTCTCGTTTCAACTTGCCACGTAGAAAACTGAAACCAAGAACTTGACCAGCAGCTATGCTGCCCAGTCTACTTCTATCCTGGCTACTAAATAGAAACCAATCACCAATTGAAATAAAGGAACAAATTTTGTTTTCGTTCATCGCAGTAAGTTCATTAATAGCCTTGGGTGTACGGAATCTTAACAGTCTGTCGTTGCTTATCTTGGTACGATCTGTGGAGAGCAGCCAAACAACCGTACTAATACGCGCCAACATCAATTCGCCAGTGGATGTCATTATTTTGAAAAATCCTTTTGTTGGTTCACCTGTAGAGAAAGCATTTTATATAAAGAAATTCGTAAATACTAATGTTTTGCGTACTTGTACTTGTAACAGTCTGTTTGCACAAATAGTTAAGGTCAGTGCCAATTTTATTAAGCAGTACATCAGCTTCGAAAATGGCATCCAGTGGTACCTCAGCTTCATCCTCTTCATCAGGTGATTCAGTGTTGATCTCCCCACAGCGCTCTTCACAAATATCTACTTGTTCTAATGGACGAATATCTGATCTTTTCAAACGTGTAAGACAGCAATAGAAATCCTCTTCGTCACATTCTAAGCCAGTGAAATCAAGAAGCATCTTTGCCCGCTGCATTCCTTTGTACACAAAAGCCTCGATTTCTAGATCGGACGGAAATTCAAAGTGATTATACTCAGTAGTCTTATATCCTCCTCTTGCGAAGTCGAATTTATTCTTTAATATGATGCGTAGCTCATCGAGGTACTCGAAACGAGATGCTTTGTTGAGATACTCCAGAATATCAAAATTGATCACAGTATTTTGTACTCCAGACAAAGATCGTGCATTGCCAAACGAGCGTTCACAATGTTGAGAGTTAATTAGGGCTGGCAGAAATAGCTCTGCTTTACCAAGTTCCCGACAATGAAGCAGGTGGTTTATTAGAGAGTGAGCATTTATTTCTATTCCTAACTCTGCATTATCGGTAATGAACTGTTCATCCAGCTTCAAATCGTTGTTACTATCTATCCAGCAATGCCAGACGCGGATGAAAAAGGTCACAAACCATATTTCTTCAACCCGCTCTAGTGGATTTAGTGACGGATTCTCATAAGCATCAAAAACAGATTTCATGAGGGCTATGTATGCTACAGTTCCGTTTGTTCCCGGTTGTGTTTTTAAAAGATTTGATACTCGTGGATCGATAAGTTTCGCAAACGTTTTGACACTCATTTTGTCGTGCTGCTCCAAATCAGCTACTAGGAGACCAGTTTTCTCTTTGCCTTCTCTAGCTACAATTTCCAAATGACCTCGCGATACTGGAAATTTTCCTACAAATAAGTTAAATAAATCGGATTTAAGTAAAAACTGGGATGAAAACAAGTATAAAAACTTATCATACCAATCTGCAACGCTCTTGTGTGTGACAACAAGGCATTTTTTAACTTATTCACTAAATGAATCGTATCTTGGACATAAACGACAGAAGACCGCCCCTTAGCAGCATACCACTGTTTCCACTGTTCAGGTATTCCTTGCGGCGAATTGTTGTTTTCGCGTGGTAGGCCCATTCTTAGTTTCATGCTGCCAATTAGGCGGGAATCTCCATCAGCTGCATATCCGAGGACAACAATCCCATGGTCGCTCAATTGTTTCTCCATAATAGCCCATCGAAGCAATACTTGGTCAATGGTAAATTTGTTGTCCGTACCGAAGCTCAACAAGTTGAATGAAATCGTTTTTTCCGCTACTGAAGTTGCCAATATCACGTAGACTATAGAGCTTTTTGCCCTAGAATCTATATACTCCTTTATCACTTCAGGAGATGTGGCTGGAAAGGATGCAACTTCCGGTATACCGTTTTCATCCATGAGTGGACAAAGACCTGCAACCTGATTTTGCGCTATATCATACTTGATCCTGGGCGTCAGTTTTGTTCCATCTTCAGAAATGAATACAACCAATGGAAGACCTTGCTTTTGAAGAAATTTCCTCAACTGGATGACACGCAGTTGTCCTTCGATGACTTTCTCACAGGACTTGCCAATATGGTGAATTATTGTGGATGCTGATGGAAGTCCAAGGTTTACAACTAATTCCTCATAATCTTTTCGGCCTCCCATTAAATATAGATATGAGCCAATATTTTTGATTTCATCCGTGTACCGAGCGCCTTTTCCACTGTTCGGATTCCTTGAAATATTTTTGAAATTGTTTCTGACCGTTTCCTTAATAATTAGTTTCACCATTTGTGTTAACGGCAGACGATCAATAAGAGCTAGTAAATCGCGAGAATCTTTCGTTTCTGACGAGCAATTTGAACTTGATGATTCCATCGAGTATTCCATATAAGAACGTGGTTTCACTTTTGCGACCGACCGAGGTGCTGAGTTCACGGCGTATTCAGCAGTCGTGTTTGAGGTCGTGTTATTGAAAAATTTTGTTATTTTTATCTGTTTGGGGTCTCGTGCCGCTTCAGTCGTCATCTTTATGTTCCTCTTCATTGAACGACTTGTGCTGCACTTGAGCCTGTTTGGTTTGAATGACTTTAGCACCAACAGGTCGAGCTCATCTTCTGCTTCTGAATTTGTATCCGATTCCTCGTCCGATTCATTGGTATTTTCTTCACGGATTTTCCTCGGGGTTTCGTGGGAGTCTGCTAGAAACAGTGGAAAATCGTGATTCATCACAAATAGCATACAATATTTTTTAATATTGTTATAGATATTTACTTACTTTGATCTTGCGTGTGGTTCTGAACATGGGAGGTGTATTTTCCAATCATCCAAAGACAATTTCTCTCTGATAGTCTTCTTGCTTTGATGTCTACATAGGTTTTGCAAACTATGCACTCCACTTTAGCTGTGAAATCATCAATGATGTCAATTCTAGGCTGTCTAACTCCTCTCAAATCCAAATCATTTCCGATCAGTTGACTGATGATTCGAATGTGGGCTGCATGCTCGGCTGCATGGCTATCGTCCGTGATACTTTCACTCATTTTATAGTTTTTATCGCTTTTCACGTTTATATTCCACTTGACACTAAAGCAGTTTGGATAAAAACAACGAGCTCTTGACGTTTCTAGTTAGTTGATGCGGATTTTTATTAATGACAGATGTGCACACGTTAAAACTGAAATACTCATAATAAAATACACTGAAAATACTTCGAAAAATACTTTATACACGAAAAATACATTAAATAATACAAAAATACACTAATTAATACACTTTAATTCAAAAATGCACAGAAATACATAAATGCAAAAAATAATACATAAATACGGAAAAAATCCTTTTCAATACGGACAGATGAATCGAAAATACTCGAGTTGACAGCCCCTCGCCAATAGGCTACTAAAGTGGTGAGCCAATTTAAAATCGTTAGTTTCGTATTGATTGTTGGTAGAATGTAGCCAGACGAACCAACAATTAACACGGAGATGAAAAACTACCCAAAATTAAGTACTTTTCCCTCAATTCCGGGGTTCAGCCCAATAGCCCAAATTTGAGTAAATTGCATTTAGTAGTTTCCATTTAACACCAGCAAAAAAATGACCTACTCTTTAGCGAGCTCCTAAGTATATTCTACCCACAGACAAACAGACATAACAGTCGCAAGTTGTTCATCGAACAAGCATTTAACGGTCAATTTAAAAGTATCGTAGTTGGTAGTATCAACAATCAATACGAAACTAACGATTTTAAATTGGCTCACCACTTTAGTAACCTATTGGTCCCAAGCAAACGATTAACGTACCCTATTCTAGTTGAAATTCTATTACTACACTATGTTTGATTTGATTCGCTATGAAAATTTGACAGATAACATCAGGGGTGTGTGGATTCATGCAGAACATGCAAGGGTGAGTGAAATAGCTTGGGACTGCTTGGGACCGTTGTTCTAGTACTGAGTGAGCCAAAAATAATAATGATTTTCTTCGGGACCCAGTGGTCATTGAAATATTCAATGTGTTATGTCTGTTTGTCTGTGGCTGAACTGTATCGTTGGGTCGAATCTCTCGTTCCTTTTTTGACAACAATAACGAGTGCAAGTGAAAGGCTGAAGTCAATATTAAGTAAAAAGAATTGAAATTTTGGGTATTTTTTTTTCTCCATGAATACGAAACTATCGATTTGAAATTGGCTCACTACTTGACTAGCCTATTGCTCCCAAGCAAATCGATTAACGTACCCCATTCTAGTGAAAATTCTAGTACTACACAATGTTTTTTTTTTGATTCGCTATAAAAGTTTGACAGATAAAATGAGGGGTAAGTTGAATTTCCTATGTTTGGAGGGGTGAATTGATTAGCTTGGGACCGAAGATAGTACCAGAGCCGAGACCAGAGCTGAGCCAAAAAGTAGAGCCCCTTTCTTCGGGACCAACTAGTCTTAGAGTTACCTCTATAGCTTAGTATACAGATCGAAGCGAAACGAAAATTGAAGCACGCGAAAAATCATGAAATTTCGCTAGCGAAAAAGGTTGTGAAAAAATGTTTGTGGAACATTTTCCAGTTTCCTTTTTTCGCAGTGTGAAACGAAATCGGTCAGTTTACACCTCCGGTGAAGTGAAATTCTGACAGATACGCTCTTTCTCGAAACGTCAACTTTTCGCTTACCTGCTGCTCTTTTCGCTAGCGCTGCATGCGCGAAAAAAAAATGAACGTAAGCGAAAAAGATACGATCCACAAAATAAGATTTCGCTGGATCGTATCTGTTTACAGTTCAAAGCGAAGCGAAATATTTGCCAATTGCGTTTTTTGCGCAGGTGAAAAATGTAGTATTTTGTATGAGATTTTCGCTTCGCTTAGATCTCTATACAGGCCTTATGGACGAACTGCTAGTTAGTGTTGCAAAACGAGCATGCCTTCACCATGGTGCTTTTTTGCGGTGGAACTCTCGTCAACAGCTGGAATGTGAACACATGAAAATCATGTGGAATTTTACATGGAAATTCGCCAATAAAAATGTGTTGAATTTTATGAGTGTACCTTATAGTCGATCGACATATTGACCTTAAGCTCAATCAATGTAATGTTCTGGTCATTGTAGACATAGCTTTTGCGGATCCGTATGATCATGAATTGATTCCGATCAGCTGCCCCAGGTCGGATTTCTCACAGACAGGTAGAATTCAGAATTGGAATGGAAATCAGTTCCCGCTGCTGAGTGAACGTTCTATCCGGTAAACAATATAAGTTTTATTTTATAAAGAAGTTTATTTACCTGTTTGTTAAATTGAAGACTGGAAAAAGAACCACTACACACACACAAACAAACAAAATGTTGCTTTAAAAATAATGCATGATCAAATTAAAAGTTTCCCAAATTTCGTAGTTTCAACTATGAAATTTTTCAAATGTAAACATATTTTTTTGGTTTAAAAGTGTTTCTTTCACTTTCCTAATTGATGTGTTTTGATTTTCAGCAGCCTCGTCAGACTCGCCGGAAAGCAAGGCTACTCCCATTATCACCATCACCAACTGTCGAGCCAACTGTATATTTGCGTAAAACGTTATATTACACAACCGATGGATTGACCTGGTTGCAGCAGTTTGGATGTAATATTCAACAAATTTTTTTTCTGTGTAACTGACTTTTGTTTTGAAAGCTAAAGAACTTATATCAAAAAGATCCAACGAAAACTTTTAATTCTACCAATGGATTTTTTTCAATTTTACTAACGATAATTTTTTTGTAGAATGAGCACCATTGCATTTTTTTAATTATACCGAATGATTTCTATGCCTAGCGGATCTAGCATATGTTGAAATCAAATTGTCAAATCAATTCAATGTATAAAAATTGTAGAACCATAAACTGGTTAATTTAAAATCATTTTTTGTTTTGTCATATTTTGAGTGATTCACTGACTCAAATTTGGGTAGTTTAGAAAAAGCGTGTTTGATGAGTTCAGTCACAGGGATGTTAATTATCCGTGCCGCAAACGTCAAAAATTATCAAAACCATCAAAACAATCCACACCGAAAGAAACGTGCTTCTTTTTTGTTCGGTGGTCACTCGGATATACGACCGTATTTTGGATTTAGTATTTTTCCTGGGACAGTTCCGTAAAACAGAAATTCAAAATGCCGTACGCCCGAAAGAAGATGCACGATGGCGACACTCATCTGCGCCGGCGGTGGCGACTGCGAAATCGCAAGAAGGATCTGGACCAGATCGATTTGGATCTGCAAAAAAGCTCGGACCAGCTGCTCAACCAGGAGGTTGATTTGGAGAAACCGGGATTCGCTCAGTTCTATTGCATTCACTGTGCCACCCACTACATCAACGACCGAGCCATGCAGGATCATTTCCGCACCAAGGTCCACAAGCGACGTCTGAAGGCGCTGGAAATCGAGCCGTACACGGTGGAGGATTCCCTACGAGCTGCCGGAAAGGGAAGTTTCGTTCAACCACAGAAGCGCAAGATGGAGACACAACCCTCGAAGCAGGATTACGCCGAAGGAAAACGGGTCAAGGTGGATGTCATGATCGAAGAGGAGAAACCGGCGAAGCAGAACTTGTCCAGGGCTCCCAAGTATGACGGACAGTTTAAGAAGATTATGGATGATCTAACGACTCCGGCCACTTAGCAATGAAACACGGTTGTCCTGTAGGATCAGGTAAGTTAGTTTTAATGAACATTATTTTTTTCTTCTGTATATTACACAAAAAAATCCGTTTCAAACATAGTGGATGGTTTTTTTTTTTTGTAAAGTTGGGGACAATTTCTATTGCTTCTTGGTAGGACTAAAAGAAAGCACTGTTATGATGATGACTAAAGATGAACAAGAATCTAACGCGAATCAAATTGGTTTGGCGTTGCTGTCTGGTTGTTGGTTCCCTAAAGTTTGTCCATGAAGTGAGGCAGTCCGTTGGCATTCCTCCGCAGTGTTAGAATATCGCAGCCCGTTTCGGTGACCAGCAGCGTTTGCTCGAACTGCGCCGAGTATAGGCCGTCAGCCGTGACAGCGGTCCAGTCATCCGGCCAGGATACGTCGCGCCAGGATCCCTCGGAGATCATGGGCTCGATGGTGAAACAGTGGCCGGGTTTCATCACGCCGACGGCATTGTTTTCTGTGAAAGGAAGCGGGAGATTGGGGTTTAGAGTAAATTGTGTGGGTGCTTTAACGGATTTCCCATACAAAAGCAATATATTTATAAGATATTTTACAAAGTCACTATTTCCCAAATAAAAATCAGTCGTGACTTTTTCACAACCAATATACTGTCTTTCTACGCAAAAAAAGTCCAGCGGACTCGAAAAATAAAGTAAGATTTTGGAGTTAGGAAACTTTTCAAGGCTAGTTTGGAGACGATTTTCAGAATTATCAAAGGAATTAATATGAAAAAGAAAAAACTTTGACGTAATTCTACATATGGATAACACCAATATATTGTAAAGAAGAATTCCAAGGTGAACACTATGAAAATCTCATGAAAATTTCGATGACGATGTTTACTTTCCGTGTAAATTAAGGATGACATAGAGATAACTCAAATAAAAGTAATCATTTGACAATCTGAAAATATTTACTTAACATCAAACTGTCCAACATTAGACTCTATTCAACTATGGTGAATGCACAGTTTGAAACTCTGGGCAGAACAGAACTTCAAGGGAGTTCGACTTAAACTCCAAAATAATTTAAGCAACGAATTCTATGGTGATAATGCGAAACACTACAGGTAGGATAAGATGGGGCAAGATGGGTCATCTACCTAATTTATAAATTTTATTGATTGTCTACATCGACCGGCTTAATGTAGCCCCAATGCTGATTTTGAAAAAGCAAACCATCATTGGGGTTGTATTGAACCTGACAATCAAATAAATCGCTATCGCTGGGTGTTGGGAAACAACCACAATACTCGCCACGGTGCTGCTATCGGGATTAAAGCAACTCTTCCCTGCACCACCATACCGCTATCTACTGTGCTACAATCCGCTTGCAATCACTGTAATCTCTGTCTAATTTCCCAGTCAGAAGATCCCTGGACTTAAAGGTAAGACCTACTCTCCTCCATCGACGGCCCAATACTTCTTCTAGGTGATGTAAACGGCCCTCACCAAGCATTGGCAGCTCTCTAAAAAAAACAACAGCCGATGTCCTGGAAGCGACTGAAACCGTTGATCTAACTCCTCGTAATGATGGATTCCAGCGACCATCACCCCATCGAAATCCGACTCGACTGTAGACCAACCGAAGCCTTCCGTAGACCAAGCTGGATCTACAATCAAGCAGATTGGACAAGTTATCAAAAGGCAATCAGCGTTACCTGCAGCTAATCCGACCAACCTCTCAGACTACATTGGTTTAATTCAAGCTTCCAAATGCTCATTACAGGCCGGATTTGATTATCCGGGGCTCGATTATCCGGAGGAAATGGCTCGATTATCCGGAGTTTTATTTTTTTACCTATCTTGCAAATTATTTTTCATAAACCGCTTGGAAAACCGACTTTCGATCCGAGGACGAGTAACATACATCGTTCGATTCAGTCTGACAAGATCGGGAAATGACTATAGGTACCGTGCCAGCACCATATTTGACGCGTCCCTAATGATGACGCACTCGTCTAATCTTCACGGTAACCAGCGTAAACACATTAATGAGTAAAAAAATACACATTTTTTATATTTATATGCAGTTGTCAAAAAATGTGTAAATTTGGAGATCTTAAAATGTGTAAGAAAATACACATTTTAAGAATGAAGTACCAGTCAAAAAATGTGTATTTTTATACTCATTAATGGGTAAAAAAAACTTCAAACTTTGCTGTATCCTGCGTAAACAAGACGCCATTTGTATATATTTCCTGTTTAACGGAAAATGAAGGAACTATGTTCCAAGCTGGACAGTGCAACGATGGACATACTAGACGGTAGGTGATTAATACTATTTTCATAATTAAGTTTTAGAAAAAAAAATCATTCAATGTCCGGTGTCTCGCTTGCTTGCTTCATACTGATTTTTGTTTTTTTCCTTGATTTGTTTTTCTGTGCTGAGCACCAATGCTACTGACGACAGGAAGGCAGCTCCCACACCTGGATCCTTCCCGTTCGATCCATCAACTCATGAACCGGGGACCAATGGCTTTACTTCCGTTTCGGAGGAAGGCGTGATTCTCGGCGTGATCAGAGATTTTATGCCTCAGAACATCCCAGCGGTGCCGACTGGAATTGAATCCAGGCCAGCTGGGGTAAGAGGTAATCACGCTTATCTCTACACCACCGGCGCCACTACTGATTTTTTGATGGCATTCCTTTTTTTTTAATAAAATATTATTTTATTCGAGCAATCTTTATTTTATCATTGACACAAATAAGAAAAGTCCGAAGTTAATAAAAAACCATGCGCACCCATTATATTTAAGTTCTAGAAATGATTACTTATTACACATTTCGCCGTAAAAACCGTTCTTGAAAAATGTGTAAAAAATACACTTCTATTGACGTTTGCTGGGTTTACACATAAATGTGTAAACGTAATTTACACATTTTATGAGTAGGCCCCTTTTTTCACGAAATGTGTGAAATTTTACACATTAATGTGTTTACGCTGGTTACCGTGTTTATCGCATCTCGATTTTGACAAGATATTTTTTTAAACGTTGTTACATCAACATCCCTAGAGCACAGGAACTAATACTTGCAGAAGTAACATTTCAAAAATAATTATTGAAAATAGCCAAACATTATTGAGTGCGTCGATTTAAGAACCGCTTCGAATATGGTGCCTCCACGGTATTTAAGTGTTTGTGTTCCTTTGTTAAGGCCGGCGCACAATAGATACGTTTTCGGGTTTTTTGACAGATAATGCATGGGCTAACTGTCAAAAAAGCTGAAAACGTATCTATTGTGCGCCGGCCTTTACAAAATCCGAAAGGAATCGAACATAATAATCATGTGTCACAACAACATACAAAAACTGAATCCCATGATGGTCCGTTCACTAATTACGTCACGTTTCAGGGGGGGGGGGGGGGAATGGCAACCGAACAAAAATTTTGAAGATCCGTAAAAAAATGTAGCAAATGTACCAAAATGTACCCTCCGTTACTCGCTCTGTTGTACTTTGTACAACACACATGAGTTTTCCATTGCCATTTTGTTGCTAAGTTACCAATCGATCTGAAACCAACGAGTATTCCTCCAAAAACTTGTTTTGATCTAAACAAGCTAAACTTTGATTACAGTAAACACCTAAAAAATGCGGATAATAGGGAAAATGTAAATGGAAACCGCGAAAACTGTGCCCATACTACGTGGGATTTTACTTAATTGATTACAACATGGAATATATCAAGATTCTGACAAGATAGAAAGTTACTGTCTCTGACAAAGTTGTTCAGGAGATCATCAAGGGGTAGGTCACTCCGCACAGCAATCTTGGGTCATCTTTTTTGTCAGTGTGCCGCAAGTATGCCGATTGTGCCGGTCATAGAGCAAGCTGCTATTGTTTGTAAAACACCCATCCCGGCAACCCGGTATTTCTGACACCTTGAATGTTTTGGTTTGAAATCGTATTGAGGATGACGCGGGAAGTGGCGAGTGTGCGAAATTTCGGTGTTTCGGGATCCATAGGGTAATAAAAATCCTGTGTTTTAGTGTTTTATAATGCCCTCAAAGGCAGACCAGAAACCTAGCCGGTGGGGAGCATTGTTGGAGACCGACTATAGAGGGTGATGAATAGACTTTGTTGGCGAACCTGGATGAAGTGGCGGTCGACACGGTGAACAGGGCAGCAGCAAAGCAGGAACGAAACCAGTACCAGTGGTCAGCGAAGCAGGAACAAACGGGGCAACTAGTGGCACAATTCGTGGAGTACTTTTCTTCCTTGCAGTGAGGAACACGAGAAAGGTTTTGTGTGTGTTTCGATAAAGACCAATTTAATACTGATTTAAAGAGGGTCAACCGATCATTATCTTCCCTAACTGGTTGAGTTCGGGGTTTATTTGGCACGATCGTGAAGCGATCCGATTTAAAGGAGATAATGATATAGAGTGATAAGCTAGTCTACCTACTCTCGTATCTTATCGTTTGGCTCATTATTGATTGGAGGTATAACAATTCAATTTTTAATGGGGTTCTAATTAAGGAATACAAATTTCAACAGTGTTCACCTACTTATTAAGTTCTTCAACAGACTTCTTTAGTTTGTTTTGTGGGAGTTGCAGCATTATTTGAATTAGGGGAACTAATGAGGCCTGATTAACTGCCTCTTTCTCTTGAGCCCACTCTGGAACCTACATTTCGTATTTAGATCTATAAGTGAACTGCTGGTCTGAGTTCCTCTAGTATATTCAATTAGAAGATGTTCCTGAACATACAGTCAAACAGCACGTAATGTTCTGAACAACTTCAATGACAGTTGTCCAGCAGTGCTCCCATTTTATTTACAACAATCTAATGCCTACGAGATTGTGCCGAAGGTATGATGAAAATGTGCCGATGGATGTTCCCAAGATGTGCGGAATATAATTTTGACACAATGTGCTAAGTGACTTACCCCTTGGAGATCATAGCCTTGTCGCTGGCGGACAGTAGTTCAGAATTTTCTCACTACGTAGCGCTAGTATACATGTGAAATTCTCGCATGTGATATATCTCGAGATCCTGACCAAATAAAAAGTTACTGTCTTTCACAAAGTTTTTCAGGAGATCAAAGCCTATTGCTTGGTGCTCAATAGTTCAGAATTTGCTCACTACGCGACGCTAGTATACACATGAAATTCTCATATAAAATATCACGAGTTCCCAACCAGATAGAAAGGTACTGTCTTCGGCATAGTTGTTCAGGATGTCAAGGCTTTTTCGCAGGTGACAGTAGTTCAGAGTTTTCTCACTTTGCGGCGCTACTATAGCTGTGAAACTCTTGCATATAAAATATCTCTAGATCCAGACCAGATAGAAAGTAAATGAGTTAACAACGGAGTCACCCCAGCGTCAACACTTAAGAAGTCACCGGCACCGGCAGCACCAACGGGCACCTGCACCGAGACAGTAAAGTCAGCATTATCACCACGCGGCAACAGCCACATGGACGGATCGAGTACCAGCACCACGACGGACTACGTGACTGGAAGACCATCGTCGTTGCTAGGTGCTAGGTCAGCTGTTTT
The DNA here is from genome assembly GCF_037179485.1 of Ochlerotatus camptorhynchus. Lineage (NCBI taxonomy): Eukaryota > Metazoa > Arthropoda > Insecta > Diptera > Culicidae > Ochlerotatus > Ochlerotatus camptorhynchus. Next base: position 3,432,012 of record NW_027040756.1, on the reverse strand, counting down.
AGGGAACAGGCAATGGTAGCTAGGTGTTCGACAGGATTTAATAAAGACATTATTGTTAGAACCATCGACGAGTGTAGTTCGTAGTTTAGTTTTTAAAAACCCGAAATTCCGTAAAACGGTTTTAAGTGGCGCAGTCGGCGCGGATTTTTCGAGGTAATCTTCCCCCGCGTTAGTGCATTCGCGAGTGAACATCGCGCGATTAGTGAGGAAATACTCTGGAAAACCCGCAGCAACCTACAGCGAGTGGATATCGCCAACAAACTAAACGTAAGTTATTTTTAATTATACTCTAATCAATCTAATTGACGAGTAAGAGCTCTCTTGATAAAAATAAGAGCCTTACTCTGAAGCAAAAAAAGATAAACCCTACTAATTAAGAGAGTACTCGCCCGGACCCACTGTAAGCGACACTCTAATATCACAAAAATTTCACTAACGTAAAACATCAAACCCAATAAAACAAACGCTAATCAGTTCGAGGAAATAAGTAGTGCAAGTGAATCAGAGTGAAGTGATTTTTTTTTTAAGATTATGCCGGAAACAAGACAGAAACGCTTTATGCAGCAGCGTGAGAATCTAACATCAGAATCTGACGCTGATGCACAAAACGGAGCCGCCGCGATAGCTCAAAGCGACCCAAATGAACTTGATGCTACTCTGTTAACATCAGAGAATGAAAATTTACTAGCTCTGCTGCAAAATGCTGAAGCCGAAATAGGAGATAAAAACCGGCAACTGAGAAGCTTGAGAGATCAGTTAGCCGATAGGCGACAGCCACAAGTGGAAAATTCGGAGGCAATTTTGAAATCCCTACAAACGCCCCAAATCCTCCGGGACCTACCATGTTTCGATGGTAGTCCAATCAAGTTGAATAGCTTTATCACAGCTATCGACAATCTAATGCCGATGCTTCGCCGTGCACAAGGCAGTCCAATTTGGAATGTATGGATGCAAGCCATCCGATCAAAAATTACCAATGAGACTGATTCAGTACTAGAGCTGTACGGAACCGAGCTAAATTGGGAGGACATAAAGTCCACCTTGACTACACATTTCCACGATAAGCGTGACGAAATATCTCTTACGGGAGATATGTTTAAATTAACCCAAACAAATTCAGTTGAAGAATTTTATGGGAATTTTTCACATTCAGTTTCAATGCTCGTTAATTTGCTAAAGCTGAGCGAGCAGAATAATGATGTGATTTCAGCCAAGAAAACTTTCTATCAAGAACTTGGTTTGAAAGTGTTTTTGTCTGGATTAAAGGACCCCCTTGGTCCAATTATCCGAGCGCAATCACCTAAAAATTTAAAAGATGCCCTTAGACTTTGCCTTGAAGAAGGAAACTACCATTATGTGAGAAATTATGTGCGTACCATCCCTCAAGTTCCCACAAAATCACAATCCACACTTCCTAAACAACTACCACCCCAGATTCCCATCTATAAATATCCTCAACAACAATTTCCTCAACGACAATATCCTCAACAACAATATCCTCAACCACAATAAGCAAGAAACCAACCACCGCCTAGACCATTTCCAAGATACCCACAAAATTTAACCCATCCACAAACAAACAGACCTTTTCCAACGGCGCAGAATCCATTCACTCCTAAACCTGTTCCTCCACATAACACCCCTGGACACCTATCTCCATCAATAAGGACACAGAAAATTAATTACAGAAACAGACCTAACTTCCATGAGCAAGAAGAATGCAGTCACGAGCACAGCTACTACCCAGAGTATGCTGATAACTATGATTGTTATTATTATGACTATGGCGCATCTCATATGAATTATGAACAACAACCAACAACGTATGATTCTCAATCACACGTCTCGACGGAAGAACTGACCGATTTGCCAGCAGCAGAAAATTCAAACACAGCTTCGCACAGTGTGTCAACGACACTTTCCAATCAGCTCGATCAACTATCTATTGACGACCTAAATTTTCAAGTGGTGGGAGACTCAGGACAAATGACGTGAACAATTTTATTCCTACATATCAAGAAAACACGTAAACTATAAAAATTGCAGATCCACCAAACCTACAACTGTGAGGAATGTCAGTGGATCACACATAGTGGATAAATTTGTGGAATTTAATCCTTTCCCACAAATTCCCAACACCACAAAACAAACCTTTTTAATATTCGACTTTCACCCATTCTTCGATGACCTTATAGGCTACGAAACCTTGAAAAATTTGCATGTAGATATTATTACTTCTACTAACGAGCTAAAATTTCCGACAGGCAGAGTAGCCATGAATCGTAAATACCCCGATGTAAAGTCGCTATATTTAAACGCTCACGAAACTAAGCCAGTCAGTTTGCAGACAGAAGTAATTGGAGATTTCTTCTTGGAAAACGATCTCGCAATCGCTTCGGACGTTTTCATTCATTCTGGACTGTACACTGCAGACAGTGGCTATGTCCAAATATTTATTACGAATTATTCATCTGAACCATGCAAAGTTGCTTTAACCCCCGACATCATAAAACCGGAAATAAACAACTTTGAAACAGGAACTCCGGATAATTGTCTCGCTGATGAGCCAAACCTGAAGAAAACTTTTTTCGATCAGTTGAGAATTAACCATCTCAATACTGATGAAAGAAATAAACTCTTAAAGGTCATTGCTCAACACGAGGACATATTTTTCACGAAGGATATGAAACTTTCATTTACAAGTGCGATTAAGCACATTATAACTACGAAAGATGACCTACCTATTCACGTGAAATCATACCGCTACCCTTTCTGTCATAGAGAAGAGGTAAAGCGACAGATTTCCGACCTTTTAGATCAAGGAATTAAGACAATCAAGTAGCCCCTGGACTTCTCCCGTGTGGATCGTCCCAAAAAAATGGACGCCAGCGGCAAGAGAAAGTGACGCGTGGTAATTGAATACCGCAAGCTGAATGAGAAAACGATCGACGATCGTTATCCCATTCCTAACATAACAGACATCCTTGACAAACTGGGACGTTGCATGTACTTTACAACCCTAGATCTCGCCTCTGGATTCCACCAGGTCGAGGTTGATGAGAAAGACATTCCCAAGACAGCATTCAGTGTTGAAAACGGACACTATGAATTTTTGCGAATGCCTTTTGGGCTGAAAAATGCACCTTCGATGTTTCAGCGTGTTATGGATAACGTGTTACGGGAGCACATTGGTATCACATGTCTTGTGTACATGGATGATATCATCGTGTTTTCCACGAGTCTAAAGGAGCATACTGACAATTTAGCGAAAATATTCAAGACACTGGAGAAACACAACCTGAAGACACAGTTGCCTATGAAGTTGCCTTCTTGGGCCACATTGTTACTCCAGACGGTGTGAAACCAAACCCAGATAAAATCCAGATAATCAAAGAGTGGCCACTGCCCTCAAATGAAAAGGAATTACGAGGTTTCCTAGGAATCCTAGGATACTACCGTAAATTCATAAGAGACTTCGCAAAAATTGCCAAGCCTCTGACAAATGCCCTAAGAAAAGGAGAAAGCATATCTCACTCGAAAGAGTTTGTTGATGCTTTCGAACAATGCAAAGGCATCCTGTCAGGAAGCAATATTTTGCAATACCCCGACTTTTCTAGACAATTCATTTTGACAACAGACGCCTCCAACTTTGCGGTCGGCGCTGTTTTATCACAAGGGACAATCGGAAGTGATAAGCCGATAGCTTTCGCTTCCAGAACCTTGAACAAATCTGAAGAAAAATACTCTGCAATAGAGAAAGAACTCCTAGCAGTAGTATGGGCCTGCAAATATTTTTGGCCTTACCTTTACGGTAGAAAGTTCATTCTTTATACCGACCATAAGCCGTTAACATACGGACTTAACTTGAAAGACTCCAATAATAGATTAGTACATTGGCGTCTAGCACTGGGCGAATTCGACTATGAAATTCGTTACCGCCCAGGCAAACAGAATATAGTGGCAGATAATTTGTCTCGAGTTCGAAACGAACTCAATGTCAATGAATCTACAACGTCGTCATCTGATTTCTCTGCATCGTCTGAGATGACAGTTCACTCAGCCGACACAGACGATTCGGAATTTATTAAATGCACTGAAATGCCAGTGAACGCATTCAGCAACCAAATGGTTCTCGTAATTGGTCCCGATGCCCAGGACACTTACGAAGAAATTTTCCCAAGGGTTTATCGAAGGACAATAACTAGACTTGCCTTCGGAGTACCCGTAATTTTCCACATGTTCAAAGATTACATGGACCTCAAAAGGACAAATTGTATTTACTGTCCTGAAAGCCTAATGAACATGATTCAAACTACATACAAAAACCATTTTTGTAGAGGAAAACCATTTAAGGCTTACTTCTCACAAAAGCTCCTTATAGACCTTCGAACACCAGAGGAACAAAACCTCATTATCGAACAGACGCATGATCGTTCCCACAGAGGTATTTAGGAAAATCATCAGCAGATTTCAAAAAGATTTTATTTTCCAAAAATGAAAATGAAAGTCAGAGATTATATCAAACTATGTGAAACTTGTCACAAAAATAAATATGACCGTCACCCATATAAAATTAAACTTGGCTCAACGCCAAACCCCAAAAGACCCCTCGATATCGTGCATGTAGATATTTTCATTGCTGAAAAAAAACATATTTTCTTTCATTTCTGCATAAATTCTCTCGGTTCGGCACATTGATACATATTAAGTCGCGGAATATTTTTTATGCGAGAAAAGGTTTAACCAAATTCTTCAAAACTTTTGAAACACCGCGTCAAATAGTATGTGATAATGAGCCAGCCATAAAGACTTCTTCACGACCTAAATATAGAAATATTTTTTACTCCTCCCAACCATAGCGAAAGCAACGGTACAGTTGAAAGATTCCACTCTACCATAACGGAAATCTTTCGGTGTATCAAGCCAAGCTATCTAGATTTAAGTACGAAGGAAATCTTTAATATTTCTTGCACACAATACAATAACACAATACATTCGGCCATCAAAATTAAACCGCGAGAAGCTTTCTACGGCCTGAAAGATGACCAAGATAGACCACTTAATATGGAAACGATGATTCAAAATCGTAACAAAGTTTATGACGAAATCATTTTGACTCATGATAAGTCGAAGAAACAAAACCTCAATTACCACAATAAAAACAGGGAAATTGAACCAGATTTCCAACCGGACGAAATCACATATAAAAAAGTGCAAGGGATAAAAAAAAGAAGACCAAAGCAAAGTATGCACCAGTCAAAGTCGTCGAAAACAACGGAAAATTACTTGTTGACGACTCTGACCGGGGTATACACAAAGATAATATTAAAAGAATTTAATACAACTTTATATTTTAATATGACACTATGGAACACACGGTCGGAATACCCTTCATATTCCTCATCCTCGCATTACCATCCTTATCCCACCAAACAATCCAAATCCATGACATAACCAACAACGCCGGAGCGTTGTTTCTTCAAAGGGGGGAGGGAAGAATAGTTGCTGGGTATGACAGGTTACTTCACATCATAGATTTTGAATAATTTGAAATGTCAATTCTAATCATTGAAAACGCTATAAGTCAACTAAAAAATTCGTCAAGTAATTTATCCGATATAATTAAACACAAACTCAAAGAAATCAAATTTATATGCAACACATTTCAAATTAACATACGGCCTGTTCATAAACTACGTAGACAGTTTTTTGGGATTCTTGACCTCCCCTCCCCCTGCGTAGACAGTTGTCCATACAAAAAATTTAAAATTTGTATGGGCCGTGGATAATTGTCAACCCCCCCCCCCCTAAACTGTCTACGTAGTTTATGGACAGCCCCATAGAAATAAAAGATCAATTGATATTTTAGGAACCGCAATCAAATACGTAACAGGCAATTTAGATGCCGACGACTTGAACACCATCAACAATAACTTAGACAAAATTAGGAAAACGGGTAACACATTGATTTTTGAAAATAATAGCCAAATCAAAATTAATTCCAAATTCGAGAACAGACTCAATATAATTAACGATAATATCAGAAAACAGGAAAATATCTTAAATACTATTTTGAAAAACGATGACTATGTCATAACGGAAAATCACAAAATAGCAATTATATTTCAATTAGATACCTTTATAGAAAATCTCAAAACCATAGAGTATGCAATTTTATTAGCCAAATTAAACATTATCAACAAATGTATAATGTCACCCAGAGAAATAGAAAGCGTAGTTCAGGAATTTCAAAGCCAGGGAATAGAAGTCAACGACCTAGACGACGCTAGCAGCTATATGACGACAACAGTACTCCACCGAAGAACATCCATCATCATCTGCGTAAACATCCCGAGACTAATCCCAACAACATATCAAAAAGTCATTGTCGAACCCCTGCCGCTGTTCAACCATACAGTGAAATTGACGCATAAGGAATTCCTCATCAACCCAGAGCAAATATTTGCCATCGTCTCACCATACCGAGGAAACGACAAAGTCACTATTTGCGAAAGAAGGCAACTAATCGAAACCAGTGATAGTCCCTGCGAAGCTCCACTACTACGGGGCCAACAAGGCCGATGTCCATTTTTGGAAAAACCCACATCATCAGAAACCAGAATGATAGCACCAGGAATACTTTTGGTGGTAACCATTCACCAAGACGTACCCATCAATAGTACCTGTGGCATCAAAGCCAAAATGCTAACCGGAATCCATCTGGTAACGTTCCGGAATTGCTCACTCTACATAAAAAATTAGCTGTTTAAAACTACAAAATTCATTTCGAACACCCAACAATTCTACCTCTCCAACTATCAAAAATAAGGACATTGCATATCGAAAAACACGTTAACCTTTCTGCTTTACACAAACTCCATTTGGAAAGCAGACATCAGCTAGAAACAGTGGACTTTAATCACAAGCTCGGATTTGCATCGCTTGGCATCATCATCACCTTCATGTCAGCAATATTGGCTTTCGGTTTCATCAAGTACTGGAAATTCACGAAGGAAGGAAATTGCTCGGGACGAGCAACACTTAAGGGGGGACGATTTAACAACGGAGTCACTCCAGCGTCAACACTTAAGAAGTCACCGGCAGCACCAACGGGCACCTGCACCGAGACAGTAAAGTCAGCATTATCACCACGCTGCACAGTGGCACGAATATGAATAAAGACGGTCAAAAATATTTTCTACCCTTTTTCGACGTTTTAGAGACTGGGTGCCTTGGGAGAAGTTGCTCAAAATTATAACTCGCATCTTTTGAAATACACACCTGAATAATATTTAAGCTAGTATTACACATCCAAATTCTAACTTTTTCCAGTTACGAGATAATGGTTCCATGTCTTGGACAAAGTTGCAGAGCAGTTGATTTCATGAACATTTGCTAAAGACACGAAATTTCTACATCATAACTCTGTAGAGCTATAATAGATTTTCTTTTAAGACTACCTTAATATTGGGTTTTTAAGTTAATTAGTGCTTTTTTTCAAATTTGATCAATTTATCATGTTCTAAGAAATTGTTGGCATCATTAAAATATACAACTTTGCTGAATACACCAATGCTTTTCATTGACATCAATGTGATATACAGCCCATCAAGCGTTTTTGTGATGTCATATTCAACGGCTCGAAAAGAGGGTGGGCGGGCCCTGGCGGGGTCTAAAACTGGTTGTATTTTGAAGATTACCTTATAAAATAGTACTTCTGAAAATTTCAGCGTTGGGTACTGAGGGGTACCTAGCCAAATCTCGATTCGAAAATGTCAATATTATATACAACCCATCGGACGGTTTTGTGACGCCATATTGAACGGCCCGAAAAGATGGTAGGCGGCCCCTGGCAGGGTTTAAAACCGATTGAATTTCGAAGATTACATTATAAAATAGTACTCCTGAAATATTCCGCGTTGGGTATTGAGCTATGAATCAATGATTTTAACCTACACATGTTTGAACTTGCAAATTATTAAAATTATTAAGCTTAATCTGGAGATGTATTTAATGGGTTTGTTCTTAATGTGTTTGTTCTTCAGTGTACCTACATTGATATGTACATTCATTGCAATATTGATACTCATATGTTGATAGTTGCAAATATTATAATGCAAGCTAATAATATTGGTATATTCTTTGCCCTTTATTATATACAATATGGACTAAAATATCGGTATAACTTTCAAGAAAACTAGAATAAATGATAAAATTCTGACTACGGTTCTAAAGGGTTCCAACTTTGAACTTTCCCACACCACCCTCTTTTCAGAACATGGAACGTGACTTCACAACAGATGTTTGAAACTTCCTCGTGCACATCGCTGAACGCTGCTGCAGATGACTATTTTGGGCTTGACGTTTTGGCGATAGCAAAGAGCGATAGAGTTTATTTAATTATCTAGGTGTGATTTTTTTCACGAACAACTTTTTTTTTTTTTTGCTTTATTATAGAGACTTTCAGCCTGTAGCTGGTTCGTCTCTTTACGAACAACTTGTATTGAAGTTGTGGTTCAAAATGAATTCATTCAATCTTTGTCGGATTTAATTGTTCAAAGTGTGGGCGGAGCAGATTCATGGAAAGCGCGATGTCAAATATTATCGAAGATAGTCAGGTAAGGAGTAATTCAAACATATTTTTTTTTCAATATTGGCATACTCAAAATATCAAAGTTCAGAATATGCAGTTGATGTACAAACCCATTGATAACATTTCAAGATAATGCAATTTTTATATAGTTGTAAATTGTATCATGAGTAAGTAGCACACTCGTAGCACACATTGGTTTATAACTTGTACTAAATATATATAAACGAGATTTGACTAGGTACCCCTCGGTACCCAACGCTCAAATTTTTAGGAGTACTATTTTATAAGGTGACCTTCCAAATACAATCAGTTTTCGACTATATCAGGGCCCGCCTACCCTATTTTCGAGCCATTGAATATGACGTCACAAAAACGCATGATGGGGTACATATAACATTGACTATTTCGACTCGAAATTTGACTAGATACCCCTGGAAACCCAGCACTGAACTTTTCAGGAGTACTATTTTATAATGTAATCTTCGAAATTCAATCGGTTTTAAACCCAGCCAGGGGCCGCCTACCATCTTTTCGGGCCGTTCAATATGGCGTCACAAAACCGTCCGATGGGCTGTATATAATATTGACATTTTCGAATCGAGATTTGGCTAGGTACCCCTCAGTACCCAACGCTGAAATTTTCAGAAGTACTATTTTATAAGGTAATCTTCAAAATACAACCAGTTTTAGACCCCGCCAGGGCCCGCCCACCCTCTTTTCGAGCCGTTGAATATGACGTCACAAAAACGCTTGATGGGCTGTATATCACATCGATGTCAATGAAGAGCATTGGTGTATTCAGCAAAGTTGTATATTTTAATGATGCCAACAATTTCTTAGAACATGATAAATTGATCAAATTTGAAAAAAAGCACTAATTAACTTAAAAAACCAATATTAAGGTAGTCTTAAAAGAAAATCTATTATAGCTCTACAGAGTTAAGATGTAGAAATTTGGTGTCTTTAGCAAATGTTCATGAAATCAACTGCTCTGCAACTTTGTCCAAGACATGAAACCATTATCTCGTAACTGGAAAAAGTTAGAATTTGGATGTGTAATACTAGCTTAAATATTATTCAGGTGTGTATTTCAAAAGATGCGAGTTATAATTTTGAGCAACTTCTCCCAAGGCACCCAGTCTCTAAAACGTCGAAAAAGGGTAGAAAATATTTTTGACCGTCTTTATTCATATTCGTGCCACTGTGCGCTGCAACAGCCACATGGACGGATCGAGTATCAGCACCACGACGGACTACGTGACTGGAAGACCATCGTCGTTGCTAGGTGCTAGGTCAGCTGTTTTAGGGAACAGGCAATGGTAGCTAGGTGTTCGACAGGATTTAATAAAGACATTATTGTTAGAACCATCGACGAGTGTAGTTCGTAGTTTAGTCAAGACTTTTTGTCTGGTAAACAGTAGTTAATAATTTTCTCACCACGTGGCGTTAGTATACATGTACACTTCTCGCATATGCTATATCTCGAGATCCTGATCAGATAGAAAGTTGTTCAGGAGGTCAAGGTATTTTAGCTGGTGGACAGTAGTTCAGAATTTTCTCACTTCATGATTTTCTAGTATACATGTGAAATTCTCGCATATAAAATATCTCACGTTCTTGACCAGATAGAAAGTTACTGTCTTGAACAAAGTTGTTCAGGAGTTTAAAGCCTAGATTTTATGAGAAAATACTAAACTATTGTTCACCAGCCAAAAATGCTTTGACCTCCTGAACAACTTTGTCGAAGACAGTAACTTTCTATCTGGTCAGGATCTGGAAACAAACCACATGCGAGAATTTCACGTGTATTCTAGCGCTACGTAGCGAGAAAATTTTGAACTACTGTCCACTAGAGAAATCTATCTGATCAAAATCTCGAGATATTTTACATGTGAGAATGTCGCGTGTATACTAGCGCCACGTAGTGTGACAATTCTGAACTATTGTGCACCAAGCAATAGGCATTGACCTGATGAACAACTTTTTCGAAGACAGTAATTTTTACTTGTTCAGAATCTCGAGCTTAGCATACGCGAGAATTGTACACGTTTACTAGCGCCATGTGGTGAAAAATTTCTAGGCTACTGCTGTCCACCAGCCAAAAAGTCTTGACCCCCTGAACAAGTTTGCCGAAAACAGTAACTTTCTATCTGCTCAGGATCTCGAGCTATTGTATATGCGAGAATTGCATGTGTATACTAGCTCCGAGTAGGGAGAAAATTCTGAACAACTGTCCACCAACGAAAAGATCTTGACTTCCTGAAAAACTTTGCCAAAGACATTTATCTTGTCAGGATCTAGTGATGTATCACATGCGAGAACTTAACATGTGTACGAGCACTACCTAGTGAGAAGATTTTGAACTACTGTTAATCAGCAAAAAAGCTATGATCTCCTGAACAGCTTTGGCTAAGACAGTATCTATCTGTCTGGTCAGGATCTCGAGATATTTTATATGAGAATTTCACGTTTATATTAGCGCCATGTAGTGAGAAAATTCGGAACTACTGTCCACCAGCCAAAACTACTTGACACCCTGAACAAGTTTGCCGAAGACAGTAACTTCTATCTGCTCGAGCTCGATCTCGAGCTATTGTATATGCGAAAATTGCATGTATATACTAGCGCCACGTAGTGAGAATTTACTAAACTACTCCACCAACGAAAAGATCTGGACTTCCTGAAAAACTTTGCCGAAAACAGTAACTTGTTATATGGTAAGGATCTAGAAATATTTTATATATGCGAGAATTTCATATGTATACTAGTGCCGCGAAGTGAGAAAACGCTGAACTACTGTCCACCAAAGAAAAGGCCTTGACCTTCTGAACAACTTTGTCGACGACAGTAATTTTCTATCTGGTCATGATCTCGAGATATATCACATGCTATAATTTCACATGTATTCTAGCGCTACGTAGTGAGAAAATTCTGCACTACTCTCCACCAGCGAAAAGATTATGATCTCTAGAACAACTTTGCCCAAGACAGTAATTTTCTATCTGGTCAGGATCTCGAGATTTTCCATGTTGTAACCAATTAAGTCAAATCCCACGTAGCACGGACACCGTTTACGCGGTTTCCATTCACATTTTATCTATTATCCGCATTTTTGTGGGTTAACTGTGATAAAATTTTAGCTTGTTTAGTTAAAAACAAGTTTTTTAATGAATACCCGTTGGTTTCATTTCCCGGCTGCAAAATGGCAATGGAAAACTCACACTGTTGTACAAAGTACAACGCGCGAGTACTCGTGTTATAAAAGTTGGCGCGAGTAACGGAGGGTTAAACAAGGCTGACAGCTTTTGATATGAGGGTTTAAATTTTACCGAACGTTCAGCTGTTGAAAGGTCGGTAAAAATTACTGAAGCCGGTAATAATTTCTAGTTGTATAGTTTTCGGGAGTTGGTGATTTTTGTTCCACAACCCACAGCACTAAGCATTTCTCCGATGTCTGTTAAAAATCTCGTTACTGTTCCCTTGTACGATCGATAGGTACTCGAGTATTGCTTTTTGGAATCCGATCTACAACGATGCCGATAGAATAGAATCGGTTCAATGTCGGTTGTTTTCTTCGTTTTACGCTTCGTAGATTGTACAAATTGGCTTCGACTGCCCAGCTACGAAAGCTGTTGTCAACTGATCACGGTGTTTATTAGAATAACATTTAAACAAACAAAAATCCGCATTCCCGAAACCTTTGAAACGCAGCCGAATATTTCTGTTTTTAGTGCATCGATTAGCGAAGTTTAACCCAATGCAAAACCCCCGTATTTTGCGAGTCACGTGACTCTCTGAGCAAATAAAATGGAGAGTCATCTCACACGAGATGACATATTATTGCCACCACACCGGTGAGAGGAAGCGCGGAATGAAAATGGAAATGTTCAAAGAATTTCAATTTCCCCCCACTTCCAATGTAAGGAAATTACACCTACAACTTCAATACTCACTGGCATAATGTGGCACATTCGGAGCGGTGTGGAACAGTCTATGGATGCCGTGTCCGCAGTAGCTCTTAACAACGCTGTATCCATGGGCATGGACGTGTTTCTGAATTACGTTTCCTATCTCACGGTAACGCTCTCCCGGCCTAAAAGATACAAACATATTATTCCCAACGTTTCAAACAAAACACAAATGCAACCATCGAACATACTTCACAATGGCAATCGCCTTCATCAGCGCCTCGTAGGTGATCTGCACCAGCTTCTTGTGCTGTTCCTTGACGTTACCGACGAAGAACGTCTCATTCAAATCCCCATGGAAGTTGCGATGATAAACCGTCACGTCAACGTTGCAAAGATCGCCGTCCTCCAGCGGGCGCATGTCCGGAATTCCGTGGCAAATCACTTCATTCACCGACGTGCAGCACGACTTCGGGAAGTTGTAGTAATTCAACGGACTCGGATAGCATTCTCTCTCAATGCAAGCCTCGTGCACGATCCGATCGATTTCGTCCGTCGTAACTCCCACGTCGCAGACGCGAGCAGCTTCATCTAAAACTTCCCGCCCTAGACGGGTTGCAACTCTCATGCCTTCCTCTTCTTCGTCATCCAAAATTTTGATCGTAGTGTTTCCTCTCAACGATTCCTCCGATTTGGAACGACCCTCCTTGTGATCGGCATAATCCGGGCGAGGAATACTAGCCGGAACCAGTCTCGGCTCCGACTGCGGGAAGGGTCGCAACTTACCGGTGAATGTGTAGTAAGGCCACGGATTGTACACGTTCTTATCCTCTTTACCCTCTGAAATAAACCGGCAAAAAAATGTAAACGGGGTTAATTGGATTATATCACCTTCCATTCCAAACATGACCGGTCGTCTGGTATTGAACCGAAATCGATTACTCACTCGCCAGCAGGTGAATCACCTTGTGTGCCTTCCAGGAACTCTTGAAGCAGTCCTGGCCGCAAAAGTACGATCCCTGGATGCCCATCTTGAGGCACACCGGACACTGGAGGGTGGCCGTTTTCTTACAATCCTCCGTTTCGCATTGATGCTGCATCTTTACGTCGTTCAATGGCATCTACCCTGCTGGTCAAATAGCAAAAATGCAAATTCCGGCTTAAACTTTGTGGCAAAAATGTCACACTACAAAGTCTTTTTATAGACAACAGGATTGATCCTATTTTTATATGAAACGCCACTGGTGTAGGGAGGAAACAAGAAAAAAAAATATCACGGCACGACGATTCGGAAGTGCCCGCGGTGGCGCAGAGTAACCAAAAACGCGGAGGAACTGTTTCTGTTTTGACTTTTGGTTTTGATAGAACTGAGATGAGAAGGCAAACGAGCTGTCATTAATTCTCATATCCAGCGTTGCCAGATATACCGATTTATCGGTATTTGTACCGATTTTCCAACTTCAAGCTGAACATTGCATTATGTAGTTTCTAAGTAACATTGACAGATTCTCTTCGTCAACTTTCTCTTTGTATCCCCACGGCCATGTAAAGGTAGTTTCAGCACACATATCGATACAAGAAGCTTTTATCTAGCATCTTATATGACAAACACAACAACAAACGGTGTGCTCAAGTTATTAACGAAAGAGAAAGTCGACGAAGAGAATCGTTCAATGTTGCTTAGGATCTAATGCAATGTTCAGCTTGACTTGATACCGATACCTCTGTCTGTTGCACGCAAGTTTGCCATAAGGCCGTTCGCAATGCTGTTGTATTTTATAAGGACTGTTTCAATTTGAAACTACACAGAAAAAAAAGTTGTTGAATAATACATCCAAACTGCTGCAACCAGGTCAATCCATGGGTTGTGTAATATAACGTTGTACGATGTACATCGATTTTGCGAACAAAATTACATCCATTAATGTAATATTGTATCTGCTTTTTGCTTTCAAAGTGTTTTTATGTTACTTCATACGCGAAGTTAGCGATTTTCAGAGTTGGTTGGAAATGCTAACATGAAGCTTTAGTGTGCTAATTTATTAACTAGAGAATGATCTTTAGAAGAGGGTAGGTGGATAGTTCCGTTAGAGTACGGCAGTATGAAAATTGAATAGAAGTTGAAAATGAGCGAAGGGCCATTAATGCGACAGTTTTTAAAGATAGACGCACATCTTTTGCCTAACGCGTATGATGTACGCAGAGATTTGAAGCATGTCTCCAAGTCTACAGCCAAAAAATAAACGTCCCTCTTTTCCTCATAAACTGACTGCGGCTGTGGAATAGTTCTAGCGACGTTTTCATCACTACCTAAAGCCACACTTTGAATGTAACAACTCAAGGCGGGAGTAGTAACCGTCAACAATGCTGATGATGGTACAGCACGCAACAACCACCCTACTGCCTTCTCTCTGAGATGACCAAGTTGGTTTTGCCTTCTTCTCGAGCAGAGATGCCAGATTTTTGTTTCAGAAGTCTGCGAAAAATGTCTGTGAATTTCAGAAATGTCTGTAATTGGACTGCACAAAATTAGCAGAAGTTTAGCGTATGATGAATATGGAGGGGGGGGGGGGGGGTGGTTGTTAAATAGATGCGAAATTTTACATGTCTGTAAAAGTCATGTTCGAGCAAAAAGGACCTGCCTTTGACGAATTCAACCTAATTGGAATTGGGAATGCATCCATTTACGCCGTATAGCAATTAATAAAGCGGTGCCGGTGGTGTAGTGGTAAGCGTGATTACCTCTCACCCCAGCAGGTTTGGGTTCAATCTCAGTCGGCTCCGCCGGGATGTTCTGAGGCATAACATCTCTGATCACGATCAGGGAAGTAAAGCCGTTGGTCCCCGGTTCATGAGTTGATGGGTCGATAGGTAGGGTAAGGTCCAGGTTTGGGAGCTGCCTTCCTGGCGTCGGTAGTATTGGTGCTCAGCACGGAAAACAAGATCGACGGAAACAAAATCAAGGAAAAAAAAAGCAATTAATAAAAAGATAAATTATGATTACACGACAAATGAGGTCAACTCAAAGTTTAGATTAGTTCACTCATATTCGTGAAAACGTAGTTAAATAGACTGAGTAAACTTCCCGAGCTTTTACAGGAATTTGTTTTCTAATATGAGCAACATCTCGATGTACATACGAAATTAGTACGCGGAAAAAAGTTTTCATGTAGTTTCTATTGGGAATGCACATCAAATTTTTACATTAACAAAACCAATGATATCTATCTGAATTTCACAATCGATAGGTGCCATCGATGCTGATCTTCACTGGATGCCTGATATTGAGGAAGTCTGTTGAGGTAGCGATGGAAATTAGTAATGACCTTGGAGATATCGGAGAATTTCCCAATCGTGTCATATGCGTTTCCATACTTCCTATAATGTGTGTTATGCGCTATACTATCACCTCAAAATTTCAAGAGCACAGCTGCCACAAAACATACAACAATGAAACTGGAAGTTCACATTTGATGCAGAAGCCAGGGAGTTCAAATTTCATGAGTGATGACACAACTGTGTCCGAAATTTGTTCCCTAGAAAACTAGAAGTGATAGGCCATTTCAGCCACCATCAGGCAATTTGTGGACTCTTCAAGGAATCACCATTAATGATTTTTGATCATACGATTTTCGAACAGATTTATCAACCAACAATCCTAAAGGGTGGATCAGCAAACATGTAATGACCTTATCTTGCAAACTGAAGCACGCCAACGCAAATCAATTCCACCATCGAATAGGAGAGAATTTTCCCTCTAGCCGACGGTATTGTTGATTTGGCAAGGTGAGCTTCGATTTGCGAGAAAAGATCATTACAAGATTTGATTACAAAAGCTGATCCGTCTTTTTGAATTGTTGGTTGAGATTTCACGACGTTCCTTTCTTATAAACAAACGACTGTCATCGTTACCTGTCATGATACTTATAGAAATGTGACCCGATACAAGAATATGACCGATAAATATCATTATTATTTATTTAAGAGAGATTTAAGCACGATTATATCGGATGAATCCGATAAAATGGATTTCTCCGACAGTAAATCAAACTTTAGAGTAATTTTTGGCAAATTTTGAATAAATCTTGGACTTTTGCCCCCTCGATTTCATTTACTTTTTCAGTGACAGTGTTTCTAAACAGTCAAGATATAGACCGGCCACTGGGAGTCGACGTATACAAACAAACCGTCAAATCATATGCAAAATGTTCGTTTTGGATACAAAATTGCAGCACATTGACAGGTCTATAACAATCAGCGTTACCAGAATGTTTTAAAGCTTATCAGTGTCAAAGGTTTTAAAAAATCGGTATTTATCGGTATTTACTATTTGAATTAATTTTAACTTTTTGCCGTTTTTGAAAGCGAAATTTTATATCTTTTGGACTATGATCGGAAAATTCCGGGTATATTTGAATTAGCTTCTGGAGGAAGCTGAAAACAACATCCAGAAAAAGTAGAAAGAAGCTCTCCTGGAGGAAATTTGAGGAAAGTTCTGAGAGAAGTCAAAAAATTATCCGCGAACTTCCAAGACATAAATTGAAAAACTTCTGGCGAAAATTTAAAGAAACATTCAGAAAAAATTAGGATTTCACATTCAAAGGAAGGCAGAAAAGTTTCGGAAATAGGAAATAAATTCCAGAACTAGCCATTTACAGGGGAAGCCAGAAAGAGCTAGGAAAAACCTTCCAATAGAAGTCAAAAAAAAAAAAAACCAACTGGACAAAATTCCAGAACTAGACGAAAGAAATTTCTGGGAGAAGTTTATTGAACTTCCTGGAGAAGACGGAAGAAACTTCCTAAGATAGATTGGAAAAAAAAATTCTGGAGGAATCGAAAAAAAAAAACAACGACATAATTCCAGAAGAAAGAGCTCTTGGGGATGTTCTAATGATCCAGAAAATTTTCCAAATGGTCATAAAACATCGCTGAAGACCCCGCAATGCCCCTGAAGTTTTTGGAACATTCCTGAAATTTACTTAGGAATATTCCATATTTCCTCGGGCTGTTTTGGAGAGCTCTGATCATCTTTGAAATACGTAGAACTTCCCTGATTGTAATAAGACCACCGGAATATCTCTAATCAACTTTGAAGGTCTCTTGACTTTCTTAAAGATTACGAAATGTTTTAAGTGCTCTTACAATTTTTTTGAATTTATTGTAACATCAGCATTGAAGTTCTCTGATCTTCCCTATTTTTCTAATTATTTAAATTTATCAACACTACAACAAAATGTTCTCACAATGTGATGTTCATGTAACTTCCCTTACGTTTCCTAAATTTGTATGAGCCTCTCGGAACATTGCTGAAGTGTTTGGAAATTGCCTGAGTTTCTCGGACCTCCTTTAAAATTTCAGCGATTTTCTTGAAATTTATTGATCTGTCCAGATGTTCATGTTCTCGGAGCTTCCTAAAGTTCTCTCAATTCTCCTGAAACTAAATTTTCCAGAACTTCTTTGGACTTGTGAAGTATCCAAAATATTCATGATGTTTCCTTAAGTTCACTGGAGTTCGCTGGACCGGGTTTTAGAATTTTAACAGAAGTTATTGAAACATTCTTCAATTTATCTCAACTTACTCAAAAGTCTGGACTTTTCTGAAGTTTTCTTAAAAGTTCCTGCAGCTAGTGTGGATCCGCAATCAAAATCTGGAAGCATCCCTGAAGTTCCGGGAAAGTTGAAAAACTGGCGGGAAAAGACGGAAGAATCATTCGAGCGAAGGTTGAAGAACTTCCAAGGGAAGTCGAAATAAGTTTCTGAGAGGAATCGTAAAATAATTTACGATGTAGGGTGGACGAAAATTCAGGAAGTTAAATAATGTTCAAAAAGTATTTCTCGATTCCCCGGAATTACCAGACATAGCCATCGACTGTTTATCGATTCATGGGTAGCCAAAAACGGTAAGCTAATTGAAACATTAATCGAAAGAGTATCCATAAGACATTTTAAAGATGATTTTTTTTTTATTTTAAAGGCTTAAAAAATTTGAAAAATTTTAAAAGATACAAGTCTCTAACAATAATTTTCTCTGAAATTCATTCATTTTGATTATTTAATAAAATCGGTATAAATCGGTATAAAAACTCAAAAATCGGTATTCTGAGGAACCTTATCTGTATATCGGTATCTACACACTAAGATTTTTTTGCCGAGATGGGCACCACCGAGCAGCTCGGCATTTTATTTTGCTGGAAATTCAGCAAAAAATATGTTTGTTAGCTGAGATCTCGGCAAAATTCCCGTTTGTTAGCTGAATCTCGGCAAGTTTTTCACTGAGATCCAGCAAAATAAAATGCCGAGCTGCTCGGTGGTGCCCATCTCGGCGAAAAAATCTAAGTGTGTAGTTCGGGAATCGGTATAAATACCGATAAATCGGTATATCTGGCAACGCTGATAACAATGAGCGTCTATAACAGTGACAGCTCGTTCGTGTGGTGGATTTGAAAACGCGCGAATTTCTAATGCGTGTTGCAAAATGCATCGCACGTGTTATTTGTAGATGTAGAACAGTGTAACACTATAAATTTTAAAATTTTCCCTTGATTACAAAAATCTGTAAATATCTATGAAAAACTAAAAAGTCTGTAAATGTCTGTAACGAAAAAAATGTCTTTGAAAAAAATAAAAGTCTGTAAATTCACAAACATGTCTGTAAATCTGGCATCTCTGTTCTCGAAACCAGGGCCGTTAAGAGCAGCGTTGTCAGATTGTTTTCACGTTTATTACGGTTAATGGTTTTAAAAAATCGGTATTTTTCGGTACAGTCGAATTTCCCTCGTTGGGCTACGTTTTAGTTGGGCTCCCGTTAGTTTGGCTGTAGCCCACCTAAATCGAAGTCAAACGTCATTTCTGACATTGCAGATTTAATTTCGAGGGGCTCATGGATGAACAATTTGGATAGTTGCTAAACGATTTTGATGATAATAGACAATGTGTGTGTCCGCAAGCAATTTTCAGCTTTGCCAGCTCAGCCCAACTGACGAAAGCCTTTCACTAAGTGGGCTATGGGTTTAGCCTAACGAGCGAAAGTTGACTGTATTTACTATTTCATTTTATTTTATGTTATTGTCATTTTCGAAGGCGAAAATTTAAGCTAAAAACAGCCTTTGCAGGGAAGTCGGAAGAAATTTTGAAGTGTTTGAATTAGCTTCTGAAGGAAGCCAGAAAAAAACCTTCCAGATAATGAATAAATGAGCTCTTCTGGAAGAAGTTTGAATAAAGTTCTAAGAAAAGCCGAAAAAACACACGGGAAAATAAAAAAAAATGTATTGAGGAACTTCTTGGAAAAATTTAAAGAAACTTTCGGAAAAACGTTTGAATACAGCTTGAGGCTGTATACATGAAATGAGTAAAGCGTTTACATTGTAAAAATTGTTAGTTGGCATATGATTAGATGTTTAGCTTATGTCGTTTGACCTGTAAACGGTCAAATTTGATCGATTATACGTCAAACGACACAACCTAAAAATCAAATCGAATGTTCCCTTCCAGAAACTCAACCAGATTGTAATTCAATGCATAATCAATGCAACATCAATCCGATCCTAAATGGATCCAGAACCCAGTAAAACAAAAAAAAAAAAAAACGATTCATACTCAATCTAAAGTTTATCCAAAATCAATCCTAATTTAATTCGAAATCAAATCAAAATCTAACTAAATCTAATCCAAAATAAATAAATGCTCAATCCACACTCAATCCATGATCATAAAACATCAATAATACAAAATATATGCAATATATATAACAAATCATTAAATTATCAATCCTAAATCATTCTGGAATCAAAAAAAAAAAAAAAAATCCGTACCTAATCCATATTCAATACAAAATCGGTTCAAAAGAAACCAGTCTTTTCCTAAATCTATCGAAAATCAACCCAAAATCGATAAAAAAAAAATCCAAAATCAATCTAATGTTAATTATGATTCTATTTACAAATAAAAAATAAAAAAAATAAAATACCAAACCAATACAAATCAATTCATCAAATCATACACACTAAGATTATTTTACCGAAATTTGTGAAATTTTACCGAAAACTTTCCTGTAATGTTTCAACGAATATATGTGAAAAAATCACAGAAAATCTGTGAAAAATCACCGAACTGTTTACCGAACGTTCAGCTGTTGAGATTTCGGTAAAATAATCTTAGTGTGTAGCATCCTAAATTACACCCTAAATAAATTCAAAAATAATTCTAAATCAATCCGAAATGAAATTTCCTAACCAACAACCTGCAAAGATTTAAGGCGATACAATCTTGAAGAAGTCTCGTTTAAGCTGAATAACCGTAGTTTGGACTTAGTAAACAACTACTCAGCTTTCGTTTGTGATTTTCTCATGATATCAGGTTCTGGTTAATCTAGAAATGAAACAAACCATCTGGAAAATTTGAAGTTATTTTATTAAAATAAATAAATTAGGTTTGTAAAATTGTCGCTTGTCACTAAAATTAGCTAATAAATAACATAATAAACATTCACTAGTTTTCTACGTAGAGACATAATAAATAGTTTGCTTGGCCATGAGTGTTACACTAGAAAAGTTGGAATTAAGCTTCTCCTAATGCGATCGGATGCGATGTATTTGTCCCAGGCGACTTCAATGCTTGGAAACCTGAAAAAAAAAAAATTCCTCACCACCGCAACAAGCAGGCTGGTCTGATAACTGACCACCTTCATCATGTATCCAGGAATCTGTGTTTAACACTATCATCATCCAACATAGTTAGCACCTTAGATGGAATTTGTTCATTACAGAATTTTGTATGACGGACCCTAGTCCAATCGGTGATTGCTGTAGTGCCGATAGAATTCGGTTTCGTAATCGCTGGTGCTTTCGGTCGCGACATCTTCGTCGACTCTGGCTATACTATCCGCGGTCGATTCTTCTTGATAGTCGTGGACCGGTTGGTTGGCCTCCGTCCCGACACTCGGTTCAGTATTGAATAGATTGGCTGCCTCCTCGTCGTCAGCGTAGTCGTAGTTCAGCTCGTCCATGCGCTTCTGGGCTTTTACCTGAAAGAAAAGACATGGTTTGTGGGTGGTTGCACGGTTCGACGACTTCGCTAGAACACTTACGCTGTTGGGATAGTCGTTTTCCGTATCGGGCACGAATATTCGCAGTGGGGTCGTAGTTGTCTGTGGTTCGTCAGTTGCTCGTTTGCTGTTTTGGACGTCGTTAGCCTGATCAAGGGCATTGGCAACGGCTTGTTGATGCTCCTGGTAGGCCAGCAGGTAATCGGTGGACTGTGTCGCTGCCGGTTGCTGTTGCTGTTGGTAGAGGTCCTGCTGAGCTTGCGCTAGGATCTTGTCGTTCTCTGCCTGCCTTTCGGATAGATCGTAGTACGGTTGCTGTTGTTGATATGGTTGTTGTTGATACGGTTGTTGTTGATATGGTTGTTGTTGATACGGTTGTTGTTGATATGGTTGTTGTTGTTGTGGTTGCAGCTGGAACTGTTGTTGATGTGGTTGCTGTTGTTGTGGTTGGTGCTGGAACTGTTGTTGATGATGTTGCTCCTGATCAACGTTGTAGTGGTAGTAATCGTTTGACGACAGTTGGTCATGCAGGTTGATGGTTCCATAGTTCAAAAGGTTAGCGATTTCGCCTTCGGTTAACTGATGACGGGAAGTCTTTTCATGTTGCTGAATGAGCTGTTGTTGTAGTTCTTGTTCAAGTTGGCTCTGCTGTGGAATCTGTTGCTGGTGGAGTGCAAGTTGCTCATGGCCAACGAGTTGGGCGTACGTGGGTACATCGTTGGAGTGTTGCGATTGGAGGTCATTTAACTGGATTTGACTGACTGCGTTTTGCAGTTCATTGAGTTGATCCTGGGTGGCGGAAAGAATTTGGCCTGTGCTTGCTGCCGGTTCTCCATGCTTGTACGAGTAGGAATTGAATACAACATTTCCGGGTTGCGTCGGTGGAGTTTGGACGGCGCCCAAAAAGCTTGTCTCCGGTTTGAAAAGATTCGTTTGCAGCTGCTGTTGGTGGTTGTTGAAGAGGTTATTGGACTGGGTCACGAGATAGGTTGGATTGTAGAGCTGGAATTAATAGGGGCAATGTTAGTTCGAATCATGGGACAATTGAATGGTCGGGCCACTAACCGAGACTGGCATTCCCTGCAACATGGATGTCTGTTGGAGGATGTGCTGTTGAAGTTGAGGCTGCGTGGCCAACGGGATGCCATAGCCTGGCTGTGGAGCAGCTGCGTTAACAAGTTCGTAGTATGGCTTCTGGACCAACGGGGCAGTGTTAGGCTGAGGAAGGTATTGGGTTTGGCCTTGGGTTTGCGCTTGGATTAGTAGGTCATTGGGTAGGTATTTTCCATTGCTGGGTTCACTCAGGGGATCCGAAGTGGGTACCAGAGTCTTGCTCGGAAGGGATGGATCGGGATCCGGAGCGAAGTATGTCTTGTGGCCGGAATACAGATCTTTCAGCGTTACGTCATTGTTGTGTTCTTCGGTGACCTGGTACTGGTGGACCGTAGCGGGTGGATACGGTGTCTGATGATGGTGATGATGGTGGTACGGTGCAAATGGCTGTGGCTGAATGAATTCGACAAAATAGGGAAAGACATATAGAGAAAGGTGTTTAACAATTTCAATCATTCCCTTTCAGCGCTTATGTTTCACTTTCTTTACGGCCATAAAAATGCATGTTGAACAGCACAAACGGCACGTTGCTTATGAGTATGATTTCGCGCAACGATGAACAGCCTAATGACGCGGTGGCATATCGAAATGACGATGATTGTGAGTGCATTGGCGTGACTAGGTAGGAGGTAGAGGAGTATTTCTTGTGATTCCGATTATCCTCTATAGTGGAAGCTCAAAGTCTTACCGAACATGAATAACAGAAATCGGGGTGATCTGCACGAAACAATCAAACTTCTGATTAAGACTACGGGACATAAATCGATTGGCATTTCATGGAAACGGGTAATTTGGATGGATCAATTAGTGAGGATCAAGAGTCATTAGGCATAATGGTTTAAAATGGAAACTGACAAATTGAATTTGATAAATTTTGAGATCCAGTGATGAGATCAACTAATTGCACACATAGTTAGCGGCAAATTTCCATGTTAATTTATTTATTTATTGCCGTCAATTAAAAAGACTACACAGCATCCGAGTTAGACCAGGTGAGGATTCATTTCGGTTCAGGGAATCAAATAAAAATTTATCTATTTAAACTTAGCTAGTGTACATGTTAACTTCTAGTATGTGCTGTAAATTTTGAACTTATGTGTTCGCCATGAGCTTCGATTACCCGAACAACTTTGCCCCCGACATCAAGTTCAGAAGTGGTCAGATACTCGAGAGCACATTTTAGGAGTTCATTTGCACACTAGGGTGCGTCAATTTGAAAAAAAGTTTGATTCATAATCCACAAAATACACGCCTGTGCACAACAAATGCAATGATTGATGAAGGTTTAGAGGTCGCGTAAATGGTTTAAATGATCGTTCACTCTAAATGCTATTACGGTGGGATTTTCTTTTTGAAGATTAGACCATTTTTTTAACGAAAAAAATAAAGAAAATAAATTTTTAACATGATTTTTCAGCAAATCTGCAAATTCTCATTACAGCTAAAATGCCGTTTTTTTTAAATTATGAAACTATGATATATTATAATGATAATTTTTAATTAGAAGTTGTGAGAAGAGGAGGTCAAGTTTGAGTATGACACATAACACCTGTCAATTTCGTTGTCAGAGGGCCACAATTAGCGATTTTATGATCGCGAACGCAAGCAATGAAAACCATAATCACATTACTTATCAAGGTGAATCCTGATCATACAAACCTAACCCTCCAACAAAATTTAACTCCCGTGATCTATGTGGGGATTCAGAGGTACACTCGGTCTCCTTTTACAGCAAAGATCACGCTCTAACATTCCCTTCCAATTCCCACATGATTGCAAAAACGTGGTCGGTACCGTTGTTTAACCTTAAATATTTGAAATAACTTAAAAAATGTACAGTGAGAATAAACGGCAACTCCCAGTTCAGTTGATACATTGTGCAATTTCACTGGTTTGGCTCAATCACGGGGTAGGAACCATTGATATGAGCGAGCAGTCAGTCTAAGCTAAACTAAGCTAAGCTAATAGCACTTATGTTCTACCTGATGTGGTGAGGATCTAGGAATTTTTAGGGATTTGTATTATAAGTCTAAACATTGTACAAAACATTGTTAAGTTTGGATCTCAATATATTTTATCATTTCGAGTATATATCTCACATGATATACATAATAGAGCTCTGTATAGCTCTACGGGTTAAAAAAACTTAATAAAGACAACGTACAATACCGCGTTGAGTTTGTAAATCCTCATGATCTTACCTTTTGGATGATTTAGAGACTCAAATAAATTTTGTAACACAACTATGTATCTCACATTATGTTATGAGGTCCTAAAATACTCTATGGATTTGTATTCTATATCTGGACATTATACAATACAGTATTGAGCCTGTTAACTTGAAACTTTGGAGACCCTGAAATATTTTTTTCATTATTACTAACTATTCCTCGTGATTTTATGAACACAGACAAACAGACGTTACTCTTCATTCTGGATCATCGTTCACGCATTTAACGATTGATTTGAATTTTATCATTTCTGCAAACTACTCACCCCTCATGTTTCTATATAAAATGTTTATCTTGCATGCAACATTGTTTGCGACTTGGCCTGCTAGCTTGTTTTGTTTTCCGCGAGAAGTTCGAGAGATGTCGTTACTGAGGTCATATTTTAAGGTACAATATTTTTAAGAAGAAGAATTTTTAAGAAACGACAAAATTTTGCCTGTCCCTTTTGCCTTGAAAAAAAAAATCTTCAAGAACCTTTTCTCAGCTTACTGCTTAACGAATGGGGAGTATTTGCTTCACATGATGTTATGGAGCTCCATAAAGCGATTAGGGGTTGTTCATAAACTACATAGACATTTTAGTATCTACGGTCCATAAAAAATATTCACACTTAAAAATTTTCGCCGAGATTCCAACTGCCGAGTGATTCTGCAATTTATTTTGCTGAGATTCAGTAAAACAATTGCCGAGACTTAGCTAACAAATAACGTTTTGCTGAGATATCAGCTAACAAACAGATATTTTGCAGAGATATCAGCAAAAGTAAATGCCGAGGTAATCGGCTGTTGTAGATTATACCGAGCTAGATTAAGTGTGTTGACAATGGTCTCACACTCTCAAAATCGGTCTACATAGTTTATGAACAGCCGCTTAGAGTTGAAAGATTCATTCGGTACAGTTGAGCCTGTAGACCTTCGAAATATTAACTCCAGAATGATTTGTAGAACTAGAAATGTTAGGTCAGCACAACTATGTGTTCCATAGAATGTTGTCGAGTATCATCGCTCAAGGAGTTCGAAAATTTGAGCGTTACATCGTGCAATGATTTGTTGAACCTGTAGAACTCAAGATTCAAACTCCAGGATGATTTGGCGAACATTTACTATCGCTTTTCTCGTGCTTCGTTCGATTGTATTGGTATAAACTATATATATTTTTTTAATATACAGAGACAACATTTCCTTGATTATATGCGAATTCATAATTGTATGACGTTTTGGAGATCTAGGTCAACAAAGGTTTTATCACAGACAAACAGACGTAACTCTTTATTCTGGATCATCGTTCGCTCATTTAACGATTGATTTGAATTTTATCATTTCCGCGAACTTCTCACCGCAGCACTGGCATCGGATCACTTTAATGTTTCTAAAGTCCATTCTATGTGCGCGAGTATCGATGGTCCGTAAGTGAGGATAACAATAACAAACCAAAATTTTTGGCTGGGGTGAAAGTGAGGAGAACAAACTTCGCACTTGAAAATGGGATTACGCAAGTGTGCATATTATAAACGTTAGAAACTTCAATATAATATGTTTATCTTGCATGCAACATTGTTTGCGACTTGGCGAGCTAGCTTGTTTTCCGCGAGAAGTTCGAGAGATGTCGTTACTGAGGTCCTTATTTAAGGTACAATGTTTTAAGAAAAACTTTTTCAAATAGTTACGTCTGTTTGTTTGTGATTTTATTTTGATTAGGGATTTTAACTATTGCGTCCATGGATTCGAACTTTTGTAGTATACCCTGTTTACTGCAGCATTAATTGAGTGATCAGCTAGCTGCCTTGGGAACGTGTCAACCCAGCCAGGTATGATGAGGTTTATGAAACCAATCACCTTTCCAGGATTGGCAGACTTCTTCGATGACCTGTACAAAGCAGACCGCTGGAATTTATGCTGAAGAAATCCCATCTAAAAAGCAGCTGCCAAAACGCATCACGGGAAAACCTCTCCGCGGCTGTAGCAGTAGCTCTTCGTGAGGTCCGCCAATACCAGGAGAGTAGGAAGCTACTGACCCGTAAGTTATATAGTCACTATATTCATAGTCTGGCGGAAAGAATCTCGGGAACCAATTGAACTGTCAAATAGCGGAACCAATCGAGCAAATCACGACCAACAACAGAAAAGAGCACATCAGCTATTGCGAGCAAATCTTAGAAAACCCTTTTCTCGTGACTCAAGGCTCGTCTACGCAAACTAACACCATCTTTAGGTTGGGGAAAGTTTTCTCTATTCGATGATGCAGGTAATTTGCGTTCGATTAGCAAAGAAAGAATAATCAACGTTTTGTTTATAAAAGTTGATAGTACCTTTTCAATTGTTGGTCTAAAATATATTGAATTGGTTCCGCTTTTTGATCGATCGAAATTCTATCCGCCAGACTTTGAATATAGCGACTATAGTAAGTTACCGTTCTCGGCAAAATAACGTAAGAATTCCATAAGAAACACTTATGAATTTTAGCCATAAGAAATGAGTGTGCATTTCATGGATTTGCATTATGAAAAATAATGTAAACAAAAAAATTATAAATCGAAGCAGACAGAAACCGGAAAATGGACGTTGAGGTTAGAAGGCCCGTGTGTTTACCACTCGTCTTTCAACGCTTGGGAAAATGAAATGGTTAAAGGCGTATAAGCAAAGATGAATACTAAGATAAAACTGTCGGAAGAAAAACTTTCTATTTTAGTGTCCTCTTTCACGGTCCCTTTCATTCAATGAATACCCCCCGTATTCAAGGTAATTTTGTGGTTTTGCTGCCCCCTCGGTAGAGATGAAATTTTGCGCTCATTTTTATCAAAACAATAACACCAAAATCAGAGATGTCCCATTTTTTAATTACTCGATTAACAACTAATCGATTATTTTTTGTTCGCTGTGCTGCCATTTTTCCACCAATGAGAGTGCAGCACATGTTGCAAACGATCGGTGATGATCCTGTGAAGATGTTAATGCTTATATCGGCATGATCTAACCGATTACAAATAGTTTACTTTTCGGTTCGTTAATCGATTAAACGATTATTCGAATGAAAATCGGCCATCACTAGATTAATGTGAAACGTCATTTCAAATATAAGGACCGTACATAAATAATGATACAATTTGGAAGGGACCGGGGCTAATCACAAATTTCGTCCCCACGGTAACTGAAATAAACACGAGTGTTCACCGGTTGGTATAAGAGCTACCTCATGTTACCCGAAAATCGATCATAAGTCACGGTTATGAAATTCATATTTGTTGTTCATAAGTTGAGCCTTATGCAATTCTTAGGTCTATTTGCCTCAGTGTTCCAGCGTCGTATGTAAAGGCTGACTAAAATCAAATTGGTACGCCCCTCGCGCACCGCTAGCACGCGTCTAGTTCCAAGCTGGCTAAAGTGCTGAAGATACCAGAAACAACAGTTTGTTGAGTGCTCAAAACCTACAAGGAAACCCTGAGTTTGGAAAGGAATCAGCGGACCTACAAAAAAAAATGGAATTATGGATCGTCAAGATTCAAGTTCGTGTTTGCCGACAAGTTCGTGAAGAAGGCCATGATTTGGCAAGCGATTTGCAGTTGTGGTATGAAAACGGAACCATTCGTCACATCCTCTACGATGAAATCCCAAGTTTACATCGAAGAATGCCTGAAAAAGTGTGTATTGCCGTTCATTCGGATGCATAGTGGCATAGTCATCTTTTGGCCCGATTTGGCCAGCTGCCACTACTCCAAGGTGGTTCTGGAGTGGTATGATACCAACAAGACCGATTTTGCCCCCAAGCTAATGAATCCTCCGAATTGCCCGGAATTTCAACCAATCGAAAAATGCTGGGCAATTTCAAAGCAGCGACTTCGATGAAGCGGCGGAGCAGTCAAGGACATCTAGCAAATGCGGGAAAATGGAAGAAATGCGCTGATCCCGTGTCCGCATCCACTGTTCGGGCGCTGATGGGCTCCATCAAGAGGAAGGTTCGAAATTTCGTTCGAACTGGAGAAATGTAACCATCTAATGCTGTAACCACAGACAGACGTAAATACGTTAGAAATGGTTTGCTCACTAGCCCCACGTAGGTTACTTATTGCTACAGTAGAATTGACAGATGCCACCCGCTCTTGCTATACCTTTACGCGCCTTAAAAAAATCTACACAGCACCGTTCCATGCGAGCTGTTTTTTTTTTGTTTTTCGTACTAACATCGAGACCCAAATTTATCCATCGGCTATGCTAAGGGTCTCCTAAAATGGTTCCGTTGCTAGATACTAACTATAGAAATTACTATCTGTGTACCATCAAATCTAAAGGTACACATTTTCACAATCACAACATGTAATAGCGCTGTAAGATGATGTACTGCTAGTTTCTAATGTTGCATCCAGCTTAAATCCCTACATCAGAAGTGGTTAAGTCCAATTCTCGGAAAAAAAACCAACCGGCGGCATTGTGTAAAATTGACCGCGAAGAAACGGTGCCGCAGCTTCGTTTCTGATTTTTGCACCCTGGACGCTGAGTAGATTTTAGTGGTACGAAATCAATTCAACGAGGACTCTGAACATGGACCCAACTGGGACTACTAGAACTAAAATTTCCCATACCCGAAGAAAGTAGTTTCACCTAAACAAACCAAATCTTTACCGGATGAAGCATCTCGCAGCTCTGTGCTTAGCGTCCAAGTTCAAGTCAAAAATGAAAACTTACTTCTGACAGGTGAATGAAAATTGTCGAAATGATAGCAAATCGTATTCCAATTTTGACGTTAACATCAAATTGAATTCTTAATTTGATTCCTGGGCATTTTCGCTAGGTAGCGCACACATTTGCCATATTTGCTAGAATTTCGCCGTGCATATTGCTTTATCCATTCCAATCGATAGAATTGTCCAAAACTGATTTAAAATACTTTTGCAACGCTCCAAACTTCTCAAGTGAGTATGATTATTGTCGGAAGCCTCTTTTTCTTCGGCAATCTTTTTATTTGATCTGCTCGTAATCTGCTGTTCTATTAGAAAAAAAAAAAAACTGAAAAAAAAATGCATTTTCTCAGCCATAAAAACCATATAAGATTGAAGCTGAAAGTCTAAGAAAAAACAGACATTTTAACCAGGTTAGCAAACAAGTTCGAACTGGTTTCAGTTACAGATATAAATTCCCTCTAGAGTTTACAGTTGCTTCACAGCGATATAAATGTGGAAAAGCTCAGGCGTCCACCTATTAGTTCGCCTTTTTGTCCACCTAAAATACCGTATGCGTGATAATGTTTGCACCATCGTACAAATAAGGTTCCCGTTTCACCTGTGCATACAATGCCTTGGTTTTCTTTGCATGCATGTAACCTATAGTTCATATCGTAGTAGGCTGTGTATAAAAGAAAATGATTTACTTAGTTTGACAGTTGCACCATGACGAAGTGGCAGCGTATTCGTGATTTGTCCCACGCGCAAATGTCGCAAAAAGACATTTCAATCGCCGTGGGAGTGTCCCGGTGGACCGTCAAAAGGGTTTTAGACCGAGAAAAGAAAGGACAACTATCCGCGAAGGTGGCCACAGGTCGTCCGAGGTCAGCTCGGGTTCCGAGGGTTATCGCTGCTATCAAAAGGAAGATCGGGTGAATCCAGTGCGTTCAATAAGGAAAATGGCAAAGGAACACGGGATCAGTGACTTTACGGCACGGAAGATCGTAAAGGTAGATTGCGGGACGAAGTCGAGGGCACGGAAAAAAACTCACATGATTACCAACCGCATCCAGGAGCTATGGGTCGAACGATGTAAGAAAATCTTGAACTTCCTTAAGCGAATAAATCCGGTAATCCTGTTCCCTGACGAGAGCATGTTTACCGTCGATCCCGTATCAAATTCCAGAACCGACCGGTATATTAGTTCTCTTCCGGTAAAAGACGTGGCCGACGAGCACAAGCACGTGTATCTGACCAAGCATCCTGCTAGCGTTATGGTGTTTGGATTGGTGGCTTCCGATGGCAAAAAAATGGACCCGGTGTTCATTCCAGAAGGCGACAAGGTCAACACGGAGGTCTACATCGGGATTTGAAGTAAGTATGTTCTTCCGTGGATCAAAGAGCAGTACGGTCCGAAGCCAAATGTTGTATTTCAACAAAATGAGGCTCCGTGCCACACCTCGAACCGCACTCAGAAGTGGTTGCAGGAACATCTTCCGTTCTGGGCGAAGGATATGTGGCCGCCATCCAGCCCCGATCTTAATCCGCTGGATTACTCAATATGGCGCGTTATGAAGGCCAAGGCCTGTTCTAAACACCACCCGAGTACAGCAAGCCTCAGACAAACATTGACCCGTACCTGGAGAGAAATGGATCCAGACTAAATTATTAGATCCTGTCGTGCATTCCGGAAGCGTGTTGAGGCCGTAATTGCAGCAAGTGGAAACTCGATCGATGATTAACATAGTTTAAGACTTTGAGAAACATCCCCCCTTTGAATAAATTAAAAAACTCGAAAACGAAATTTTTGAGGATTTTTTTAATTTTGACATTGCTTAATGGTGCAAACATTATCACGCATACGGTATTCATAAGTATTACAAGCAATCAAGAGTTAATGAACAATCAACTAAGCATCCTATTATACTAGCAACCCCGCAATCTGATGCTATCATAATTTTCAGCAATGTCAGGAATGCTCACGAACCCCCAACATTTGCCAGAAAGCTTACTACTAACTCAAGGTTTCTTCCAAATAAGCTTCAAAATTGCATTTTTTTTTATATCAAATGTTAAATTCAGTACTCTATATCCGTAATACGCGCACGAGGCTCAAACCTTTGTAGACTGCTTTTTTCAAATTAATCTACTATTTATTAAATCAAATATTAAAAATCCATCATCACCATCGTGGCGAACAGAAATAGTTTTTGCAGTGCTACAATAATTATTAAAAAGTCGTTATGACAGCTAAACATATAAAATAATCCATTAGAGATACTTCGTCAAGATACTTATTTTGCCAATTCAAAAAAAAACCACTGGATAACTGTTCAAAAGACAGTTTTAACGTGTGAAATGCAGTGTCTTTTAAATTAAGTGTTGCTGAACGTTTGATATGTCAGGCATTGAATTGAAAACATTTATTCCTTTATAATATAATGAATTTTGTGAAGCACAAGTCAAGAACCGTTAAATCGACCGAAACGACAGTAACATGAGTAATCATTATTTGCTACATCACAACATAAAATTTAGTTTTGCTCGGGATTCATCAACATAGAAATCACTTTTGCACACAGGCATCTTCTGCCCCTTTGATCGTTTAAATATAAAACAATTTGATGATTTCATGGTTAAATTGTCCTAGTTATGCCAATACGACTCAAAAACACAAATAGCTAATTACAAAATTAAGAAAGCCACTCACCGTAGAGAGAGCCGCATACGTCGGCGAGGGCGAAGCAAACGTGCTCTTGGCGGGGAATGTCGCCTTGGTCGGTTTGTGGATATCGATCTCCAGGTGGTTGCTGTCATCGAACGAGGTGATTTTCAGCTGGTGCACCGGTTTGGCTTTGCTGCTGGCCAGATTCGGTGCCGGAATCGTATGAATTGCTCCGTCCTTGGGGGATGTCAACCGTCCACTGGATTGTGAAATCAACTAAAGTTTTTTTTTTGTTCGGAAGAAACAGCAAGATGATAATCGTTTGCCCATTAACAATTCATTACTCGTTGTCGCGTGAAGACGCTGATTGCCTGCATGCCGTTCGTGATGTACTTACTGGTTTCAATTTCTCGTAGATGATTTCACCTGTTTTCGGCCCCGGCGGCGAACCCTGGAATTTGGGCTTCAAACTCAGATTCAACACGTATGGCGATTGAGATGCTGCTCCCAGGAACGGTCGTTTGATCAGCGGTTGCTTCAGCAGGGAGTACGATGGCGAAAAGACTGACTTTACCGGGCGCTTATGACTGCCGAGGGATTGAGAAAAATAGATATATGGTTAATTGAGTTATTAATTGTCATGGCAGTTTTGAGCGGTAATGAACCTCATCATCATTGCTGGCGCCGGTCGCACTGCTACCGGGGACAGTCGAGTGCCACTTCGCAGCTGTACCATGTACTGCTTGAGAGCTGCTTGTCCGGCGGCCTGTTTCGCTGCCCACAGCGGGTGTACCAATGGGGGCTTGCCGTAGCTTCCGCTGATCATTGGCTTGAATTGCGGGTAGTCGGCACACGTTGCGCTTATTGCTAGGAACAGAAGCAATGTTGTGTACTGAAACGAAAGGATACAGGAAGGTTGGTCAGGATAATGTTTCCTATTTGAAGAATTTTTGAAATTCTGGCATCACTAAACATAATTGGTGGGAGTCTCGATTGTCATTCATAATTTTTTGGGCAAAAATTGTATAATTATATTTCCAAACTAATTACGTACGGTTACGTATTTATCGTTGTAACCAATGCTTTTCTCTCTCTCTCGAAAATTAAAACATGATCACGCAAACGCAACCCCACAGACAAACAGACATAAAACTGACATATTTTTCCTTGAACACATTTAACGGTAATTTTTTTTTATAGTAGATGGTATCGCCGCCAATGTCAATTCCATTTGTTTGCCGCAGAACGCCAGTTTGCCTTAAATTGCTTCTCGCTTCCACCAGTTTTGTTGGCAGCTCAGTTCGTGATTCTCTGCTTGATCGTCAAGCAGTTCGGTTCGGTGTTAGCTCGGTCTCTCGAGTTGTTTGAAAAGTTCGTGGCGATAGTGTTCGCGCTCTCTCTTTCGCGGTTTGTCGTGCGTGTGTGTATGCCCCGAAATGGGGAAGCATCGGTCGCGAAGCCCAGCGAAGGTCCAGAACCCCGGTGAAGGAAGCTCCGGTGTGCCTACCTCGAACAGGTTTGCTGTTCTCCCCATTATAGTGTATGCCCCTCTTAACAGGGAAGCTATTATTGTAGCGATCAAAAAGTTACATTGTACGTAACTCATAAGCGTATGTGTAAAAAGCAAGCACGTAAATAAACGATGCGAGCAGGGTCTCGCTCTCTTAGTGCATAGTCTGCAGAACAAACAACAAGTGTTTCTGTAAATCGTATTCATCCTGGAAACCAGATTAACAATACCTTGTTAGACCGTTTTAGAATCTTCGTTATCATACATAAAAGTGGCGACGAGAAAATCGGTGCGCGTGTGAATATACCGGGATATCGATAGTGAAGAGGGAAAAACCTGTAAAACTTCATTTCAACACCGGGGGATGCATTTTGTTTTAACTGCAACTGTAAAGTTGTCCGCGTAGCTGGTTGGCTAAAGGACGAGTTAAAGGACTTCTACCGTTGAACACCGATTAGTGTAATTGCATTGTAATTGTATAGAGAAACGTGGAACTGAACAGTGATATTTAGAGGTGGAATTTAATCAGTCCATTTTGTTTGCGGTTTTGTAAGACCTGCATGTAGACAAGTTACTATAACAGAGGAGTGATCGAGAAAATTTTGTGAAATTTTATATTACCACTACCCAACTGGGCATGTTGTATGGCTGATGAACTGTCTGTCCAAGGTATGCCAAATTTAAAGAACTGTTGAGCGACAAAAACGAACATACATCAGCATTGTAAGGCGCCGATTGGTGCAATTGAATGTAATACAAGCAGTTTTCTTGTTTAAGGTAAACGAGCTGAGCTGTTTGGTGGCACGGTGGGCGAGAAGAGTGTTTTTTTTAGGAAAAAAATAAATAGTTTAAATTTAACGAAACGGTATGTGAATGACTGCAGCATTAATGTGCAAGGGCGCCATTTTTAAATGGTAGCTTCAATTTAATAATAAAAACACAAAGAGTGATATTAACATTGAGAGTGGAATTGCTTTTATACTGCTGAATACATCTACATTGAAATAATCACTATTATAATTTGACAAGGTTTGAAGAAAACTGTATTAACCCGTGAATAAGAGTGTTTTTTCTCCTATTTCTTTTGTTTAGGTTGACTTTTCAGAAATTTCTCTGCAGTTTGATGGCTGGTCATATTAACTAAACAATGAAGGAAGCAATGGCTATCTGTGCTCACAATCGAACAGATTCCTGCACGATGAAGATCGATGATGTGGTGCTGAACGTATCACGAACGGAAACTTCCGCATTTTGGGTCATCGCGGTTTATAACGGATGTAAGGTGAAAGCACATAAGAAAACATCCGGTTGCCGAGACCTAGATCGAGTTTATTGGTGGGCGATAAGGTTGTCGATACATGGTGAAAAGTGTTTTTGTGAATGCCAACAGGCAAAAGAAGATCGAAGATTTTTACAATACGAGAAAGCGTTGCTATTAAGTAAATACTATCAGAATTTTGATAAAGCTATCGCTGAAGTTAGTGTGCTCAAAAAAGCCAACTAGATCGAACTAAGCCAAATGGTAACTTAAACTTAAGCTCTAAATTAGTTGATGTTTTTTAGCTTAGATTGTTAATTGTCAAACCAGCAAAAAATTGAGAATTTTGTTTACCGTTTTGTAAAGTTCTGAAGGGGGGAAAACTATAGTGTATGCCCCTCTTAACAGGGAAGCTATTATTGTAGCGATCAAAAAGTTACATTGTACGTAACTCATAAGCGTATGTGTAAAAAGCAAGCACGTAAATAAACGATGCGAGCAGGGTCTCGCTCTCTTAGTGCATAGTCTGCAGAACAAACAACAAGTGTTTCTGTAAATCGTATTCATCCTGGAAACCAGATTAACAATACCTTGTTAGACCGTTTTAGAATCTTCGTTATCATACATAAAACCCATGGATGGGAATATCCAGCCAGCTGTGTTGGAAAAACGCAGCAAGAAGAGAAAGAAGAATCGAGGCCAGTCCGATGTCACTGCGACGAACGCCAGCGACATCGGTGATTTCGGCGACGCCATCGGCAACGAAAATTCTGCCGGCCCGAGTGCGGCAAAAGTGAAGTTACCTCCATTGGTAGTGAAAAATGCCCATCTTAATGAGCTCATCGCAGATCTAGCGACGCTGGGCGTTAAAGCCGAATACAAGTTGGGCAGAATCGGCACCAAGGTGGTGCTCCGTACCAAAGCGGAGTATGACCATAGAGGTAACTCTAAGACCACTGGGTCCCGAAGAAAATCATTATTATTTTTGGCTCATTCAGTACCAGAACAACGGTCCCAAGCAGTCCCAAGCTATTTCACTCACCCCTGCATGTTCTGCATGAATCCACACACCCCT
This sequence comes from Ochlerotatus camptorhynchus, assembly GCF_037179485.1. Lineage (NCBI taxonomy): Eukaryota > Metazoa > Arthropoda > Insecta > Diptera > Culicidae > Ochlerotatus > Ochlerotatus camptorhynchus. The sequence goes on along the minus strand of NW_027040756.1, from coordinate 3,395,962 downwards.
GATGTTATCTGTCAAACTTTCATAGCGAATCAAAACAAACATAGTGTAGTAATAGAATTTCAACTAGAATAGGGTACGTTAATCGTTTGCTTGGGACCAATAGGCTACTAAAGTGGTGAGCCAATTTAAAATCGTTAGTTTCGTATTGATTGTTGGTATGACTTGGTCGTCGCCCACCTGAGGACTTCCAAGGTGGAATTCTTCACCCACGACATTCCCGGTGAGAAGCCATTCAAGGTCGTCATTAGGGGCCTACCAAACTTCGACCCGAAGTTTATCGAAGCTGAAATCAGAGACCGGTACAAGCTGGCCCCAAGTGCCGTCTATCGGATGACAATGAAGGACGAAAATGTGAAGGCGTATCCGGATAGCCTTTTCCCGGTACACTTCCAGAAGGGAATGGTGACGCTCAATGCGCTGAAGGTCATCCGCTCCATCAATTCCATCATCGTCCGCTGGGAGCCATACCGTGGCGGCCATCGTGATGTGACTCAGTGCCAACGGTGTCTGAACTTTGGACACGGCACCCGCAACTGCAACATTAAGCCACGCTGTGGCAATTGCGCTCAAGACCACGCCACTTCCGACTGCCCTGTGGATGGAGCCGTGGAGTTAAAATGCGCCAACTGTGGTGGTGCTCACCAAGGTTCCGACAGACAGTGCTCCAAACGCGAGGACTTCAAACGCATCCAAAAACAGGCGGCAACTAACAACCAACCAGGACGCAAGAAGGACAAAGTCCCGGCATTTCGGACGGAGGATTTCCCGCCTCTTCGTGCTCCTCAGCAAAGGCAAAAGAATTCGCGGGTGCATTCCGCTCAAGCAACTTCTGGTGATTCTGCTGGCCAAAGTTCTCCATCCCCCCCTGGATTCTGGAAACAACCACCAGCGCAAAACAACAACCCCGATCTGTTCTCAGCGGATGAACTGATGGAAATTTTCGTCAACATGTCCGGTGCTCTTCGTAAGTGCCGCAATAAACCCGAACAGATCCAAGTGCTCGGTAAGTTCATCATCCAGTATGGTGTCTAAACCGCTAAGTATCGTCACCTGGAATGCTTGCTCTGTAAGAGCAAAAGAGATTGAGCTTGCCGATTTCCTCCGCAAGCACAGCATCGACGTGGGCCTTCTAACCGAGACTCATCTAAAGTCCGGCGACAGCTTCTGGTTGCCTGACCACAACATTATACGGCTTGATCGCACCAGCTCCAGGGGGGGTGGTGTTGCGGTCGTCGTCAAGAAAGGAATAAAATACCACACTCTGTCCCATATCCGCACCACTATCATCGAGGCCCTTGGTGTGGAGGTGGAGTCGTCGACTGGATACGTCCAGTTCATCGCCGTCTACTGCCCTCGATAGTGTGCCGCCAGCAGTGGACTAGCGGCTAAATTCAAGAAGGACCTTTCCACCATCACCCGTAACGGTTCCCGCTTCGTAGTAGGAGGAGATCTAAACGCTCGCCATGAGGCCTGGCTTAACTACAGGCAGAACCAGAACGGTCGTCTGCTGTTCGACCACTCACAGCATGGGCTGTACTCCGTTTGGTTTTCGGATGAGCCAACATTTATCTCACCGCCGGGCAACCCATCGACGCTAGACCTGTTCCTGACAAATATCGGCTTGTCCAAGCCGGTAGCCTTGAACGAACTCAGTTCCGACCACCAACCGGTGGTGTCTGAGCTGGGCTGCAACGTGGCTCCTGCCTCAAGCCTGCGCAGGGACTATCATCGCGTAAACTGGGCCCAGTTTGGACGCGTGGTAGACAGACACATCATCGACAACCCGCCGCTTGACACCGTGGAGGACATCGACCGAGCGTTGGAGGGACTCCACCAAGCCATAACCGTGGCTGACGAGGCGTGCGTCCGACGAGTTCCTGTGAGGGGTAAGTTTATTGCTATTGATTCCCACACCCAACTCTTAATTCGCCTGAGAAATGATCGTAGACGCCAGTTTCAGAGGACTGGAGATCAAGCGATGAAACGTGAAATGGCCGATCTGAACAAGGAGATTGCTTCCAGAATGGTCTCACTCCGGAACGAAAGTTTCGGGTGGCTTGTCCAGAATCTGGACGACCGCTTCAGACCATTCTGGAAAGTTGCCAAGGTCTTAAATACGCACCCTAAACCCATTCCGCCACTAAAAGATGAAAATGATGACGATCGGCTCATAATCACCCCTCAGGAGAAAGCAAATGCGATTGGTGAGCATATTGCCAAATCGCACTTGCTTGGCTCCAACATCCAAAGTCCGCTCGAAGTTCAGGTTGAGCAATGTGTACTCAACCTTGCTTCCTCCCCTTGTGCCATCCCTCCGAGGATAGAATCACAGTGGAACAGATTTGCTCAGCGCTGAAATGCACCAAAAACATGAAGGCACCCGGGTTTGACGGAATATTCAACCTAGTGTTGAAAAATCTCAGCATGAAGGTTCACTCTCTGCTGGCTGCTGTCTTCAACAGATGCTTGGAACTGCACTACTTTCCAAGTATCTGGAAGACAGCGAAAATCATACCTATCCGCAAACCCGGGAAGGACCCAACGCTAGCTTCAAGCTACAGACCAATCAGCCTCCTTTCAGCGCTGAGCAAATTGTTCGAGAAACTCATTCTCAATTGTTTGCTCAAGTTTGTCGAGGAAAATAACATTCTCCTTCCGGAACAGTTTGGGTTCAGAAAGGGGCACTCCACCAATCACCAGCTAGTGCGGGTGATGAATAACATCCGAAGTAACAAAGCTGTATCCAAGTCCACAGCCATGGCCTTGTTAGACGTTGAGAAAGCGTTTGATAATGTCTGGCACAATGGGCTTGTATACAAGCTCTGTAACTTCAACTTTCCATTACATCTGGTTAAAATCACCCGTAGCTACCTCCAGCAAAGGTCGTTTAAGGTATCGTTGAATGGTTGTCTTTCAGACACGTTTTCCATCCCAGCAGGAGTCCCGCAAGGCAGTCTGCTGGGCCCCTTGCTTTACAGCATTTACACTTCCGACATTCCTCCCCTTGGAGACGGTTGCGTGTTTTTCCTGTTCACAGATGATACCGCAATAGCCGTCGAAGGAAGGATGCCTCGCGAAATAACGAACAAACTTCAACGATGCCTTAACGCCTTTGCTGATTATGCCACCACGTGGAAAATCAAAATCAATGCTTCCAAAACACAAACAATCATGTTCCTCCATCGACAATCACCCAAACTAAAACCGGCTCCCTCTTGTACTGTAATCATGGATGGCACAAGGGTTGAGTGGTCCGCCGAAGTAACCTATCTCGGGATGTTGTTTGACGAAAAGCTCCTATTCCGCTCGCATGTGGAGAAAACCGTAGTCAAGTGTTCCGCCTTGGTTAGGAGTCTGTATCCGCTGATTTGCCGTAGATCCCGCCTCTCAAGGGTGAACAAAGTGGCCGTCTACAAACAAATCGTAGCACCTGCGATCCTCTACGCAGCTCCGGTGTGGAAATCATGTGCACAGACTTACAGGAACAAAATTCAGGTAGCTCAGAATAGAGTGCTGAGGATGGTTCTTGATCGTCCTGTCGACACTAGAATAACAAATTTACATGAAGAGGCAGGCATTGCCAAAATAGATTCCAAAATTAACGAAATTAAGACTAAATTTGCACAAAAATGTAATTTATCAGAACATGCTTTGATAAGCAATTTGTATATAGTAGGTTAGGTGTACATAGTAGTTGTAGGTTAGTTGTAGTTGTAAATGTAGTTGTAAATAATAATTAAAATCTCAAATGTACTAAAGTTGAAAAGACGCATCTGTGTCACTTAAAAAATTCATACATGTAAACCACACAATCACAAGAAATAAAGATCATTTAAATGGCAAAACAACCAATTTTGTTGGGTCTTCTTCAGGTTCCGCTTAACGATGGCCCAATATTTTTCGATTGGGCGAAGATCTTGCGTGTTGGGAGGGTTTTCGTCCTTGAGCACCACCTGCACTTTGTCGGCGGCGTACCACTCCATGGCCTTTTTTCCGTAATGGCAGGATGCCAAATATGGCCAAAACAGCACGGAACAATCGTGTTGCTTCAGGAAGGCAGCAGACGATTTTCCAGACACTCGTTCATGTAAAAATCCTGGTTGACGGTCCCGGTTGCATTAAAAATGTTGCTTTTCAAGCCACAGGTACAAATAGCCTGCCAAACCAGATATTTATTAGCGAACTTCGATAGTTTCATATGCTTGATCATGTCTGCAACCTTTCCGCTTCCCGTTGCTGCATAAAACTCCTGCCTAGGAAGCTGTTTGAAATCTGTCTTGACGTGTGCACGTGCAAAATTTGCGATGCGCGTTTAAAAATTTGATCCGTTTCTCCTCTTGCTTGGGCGCCATTTTGATAACTGAAGAGCAAATCTAGATCAACAATAGAAAAGGGCCCATCAGCATTTGTAAACAAACCGTTCCAAAGCCCTTTACTAACAAACCGAAGGCCACCCACGCAAACCAACACCATCATCGGATAGGGGAAACTTCTACCTACACGATGATGGTGCTGGTTTGTGTGGGCGGCCTTCGATTTGTGAGTAATGGGCTTTGGAACGGTTTGTTTACAAATGCTGATGGGCCCTTTTCTATTGTTGATCCAGAAATGTCAAAATGAGAGGTGTTCAGGTTTTTTAAATGCTCGATTAAAAGAAATGCGTTAAGATTAAGTCGATCAAATTTTGATCGAAGCACTCTTTACTACTTCGAATTCACTATGCTACACTAATATACTGTTTCGAGAGGTCGAATACCGAAAATAGGTCAACTCGATCTACGTAGATGTTTCAAAAGAGTGTTCGACACTGTTAAAACCTGGCAAGTTGAGTGGATTATTTTTTACTTGGCAGACCGTCAGTTCATCGTTTCGATCAATTACTTGAGGAGAACCACAGAAGTGTGCTTGGCCCATTGCTCAAACCATCCGGGATCCGAGCCACTAGAGCGATCTTCAATTAGAGATCTAAGAGTTGCTAAGATGTGCTAAGTTGAGGTTCAAGGAATATGTTGCACAGATAAAGCCTATACAGGTTTATTCGACGCTGCATCTGTCAGATATCTACGCACACAAATCATTGTTTTGTACTTTGATTCGTAGCATCTTGGCCTATGCGGCTTCCGTTCCGTACCACGTATCACTGATCATTATATTACTCCGACATATTATTTAGCACTTTGGGCTGGAAGTGCTCTGGAATATCTAATCAAGACTTAATATTTGCTTCGTTGAATTTATCTCACCAGATGGAAGAGCTATCATCACTATCATTTTGATAGAGTCTCACTATTGCAAGCCTTTAACAGTATAAATTGGACTGATTATTACCGTGTCGATTATGACATTTAAAGAATCTTCTTTTTTTTATCTAGTTCGTTTATTTGGAAGGCTCAATCGCGTTAGCTTTACGGAGCCGATAATTCATTGTTCACTGTGTGTAACAAGATTCACTTAATTCTATGTCTAGTAGGAGTTGGGCCGATTACTCGCGGCTTACTCGAGGTTAGAAGGGTACATTTTCGAAGGATAGGATCAGGGGAGGAGCTTGGGGTAGTGTTTCGTTGTCTCATCAGAGCGTTGTCGCCAGTATGAACGGTAGTGCTGTTCTAGCTTCGTCCGGAGTTCGACCGGCTATGGTGGGTGACCAGTGGGCGACGATGAGACTCATCGAGATGGGGGGACAAGACAAACAAAAACTAATAAAGAGAGACAAAAGACAAAAGGAATTAAATTCTTATACTAGACATTTGAAGAAAAACATAAACGGACTGCATATAGCAGAGATCACGGGTTGCCAACACGTCTCTGATAGGAACATAGGGTTGTCTTCCTTGGGCCTCGAGGGTATTCAAAAGTCGCTCTCTGGCGGCGTCATTATCCGTACATTGCCAAACTGCGTGTTCGATGTCATCGTAACCGTTTCCACACCGACAGATGTTGCTGTCCACGAGGTTTATTCTATTGAGATGAGCATCTAGCGAGTAGTGGTTGGACATAAGTCTACTCATCACGCGAATGAAGTCACGACTTAAGCCCAAGCCTTTAAACCACGCTCTCGAAGAAACATTAGGAATAATTGAATGTAACCACCGTCCAAGATTTCCAGTGTCCCAATCGGTTTGCCAACTCGAAAAGGTACTCTGACGCACTAAATGGTAAAATTCATCGTGTGAAATTTGCCTGTCATACAATTCGCCTTCCTGCGCACCCACCTTTGCGAAAGAGTCCGCCTTCTCATTGCCTGGGATTGAGCAATGTGAGGGGACCCATACAAAGGTAATCATATATGATCTTTCGACCAGCACACACATCTGCTCCCTTACCTTTGAAAGGAAATAAGATGAGTGCCTACTTGGTTTCATCGACCGAATAGCCTCAATGGAACTGAGACTATCCGAGAAGATGAAGTAATGGTCTGCGGGCATGTTGGAAATCATCCCCAATGCGAAGTTGATTGCTGCCAGCTCAGCAACAAAAACGGAACAAGGTTCCTGAAGTTTGCGGAAGGCGCTAGAGTTTTCATTGAAGACACCGAAGCCAGTGGATCCATTGAGACGGGACCCGTCTGTAAAATATCTTTTCATGCAATTGACTTGTTGGTACTTTTCAGTAAAAATACGCGGAATAATAATAGGTCGAAGTTGATCGGGAATCCCATGAGTTGCTTGTTTCATGGTCAGATCATATTCAATTGAGGAACTGCGATTGGTGAAGTGAACACGGTCTGGAGTATAACAAGGAAGACACATATCTGATGATATGTAGTGGTGGTAGATTCTCATAAATCGAGATTGTGTGTTCAGCCCAAGAATTTCTTCAAAATTAGCAATTATAAGTGTGTTCGTCACTCCGCAAAGAATATTCTTAACAATCATTTTATGGTGCTTCATGAACAGTATTTTCCTCCCTGCCCTTTGGATCAGTAGGGTGCGTTCTGCCAGGTGAGCTGCCAGGTTGGTCGAGGCAAATTTCATGTGTGAGAAAGTGATGAACATTGTTATGTGCAATTAACTTGAAAAGGTGCGTTTCATATTTCATCACATGTAGTTCCAAAGAGCCTGAACGAAATGTGGCGCTTGCGAAGATCACTTGAAGATACGATATGATGGAACATTGATACTAATTGTATAAAACACAAGTAAATTCTTCCAGAAATTAGTTAAGATAACATATTGAAATGTTGCATTTCACATCCGTTGAACCTTTCTGAACAGGCATCCCGTTGTGGTCTATCACATCATTGCCTATAATGTATATATCAATATCTTTTCCGGTACCATGGAGTCAACAAAGTAAAAGTGAAAGAAGAGATACAAAATGGAGCACATGCGATACGACAATGAAGTGATGCTCGTTGAGAAAATACCCGGAGACACTGTCCATTTTCCGCATTGGTGTTACGGTTTTGTAATACGCAACGAAGAACTCAAGATCACCATACAAAAATAGTGGACGTCGAAATATCGTAGAACACATCAGAAATAACATGGGAGACTTTCAGGAGACTAGTAGCGACTAGCAGTGATGCAGAGAATAGGCACGACAATTGGACAGAAGGGTGAAGAAACAGCAAAAGTTGGTGAGATCGTTTTAAATTTTTAATTTTTATTATTGCTCATATATACAAAACAATGCTGGGATTGGGAGGGACCATCAGAGCACCGGATTGAAGCGATTTGGATGGGAAGAGTGAAATTGTCAACTCCCTGTTGTTAACATCTCATGGAAAAAGGGCGGGCTCTTCTCCACACTCATTGTAGCATTAAAACATGAATGTCTTACGTTACAAGAATTGAAATAACGGAAACAACGCGCTGAAATAGTGACGATGTACATTGAAAACAGTCATCTGATCAACTGTTAGTCGTTTGGTGTTAAGCATGGGATGCACATGTCGTTCATCAATGACCAAGACGTACCAATATATTGGTTGCAGCGGTAAGAGAGAGTGTTACCTAGGACCCAAATAACCGCGCTCAGCATTTTGACGTCAGTGGAACCACAAAAAAAGGACTGAACGCTTAACGGTGCACCATGCCACACTGCAAACTAAACAATTCAGTTTTTGCAATGAAAATTCTCTGGACGTCTGGTATTGAAATTGATTGGCCACTCAGATCTCCAGGTTTGACGCCTCCAGACTATACTTTTTGTGGAGTTATTTGAAAAGAAAAGTTTACGCCATCAAGCCTCAGACCATTGACGAGCTTAAGGCAAATATTCGTGCCGATGGAAAACTTAGCAAAAAAGGCACATTTTACTGTGTCCAATAAAGGCGGCCACTTGATTGATGTTGTATTAAAATATGAGTCTAAATAAATTGAAAGGAACAAATAAAATAGAAATACCTCATATTTGAAAATCGGTTATTTCTTTCCAAGGTATTCAATGTTTACATACCGACATAAGATATGGCGCACCTTGTATGTCTATATTTTCAGATATAAGATAGTTAGATTTTAAATATGATTTAATTTGAGGACCACCCTAATGTTTACAGTAGGATGCTTCATTTTGTAAATGTGATAGATTTCTTATAGGTCACTCTCCAGTTTGATAACCCCAAAATATAAGCGCAAAATGCAAAAGTGATTAAGGTTTAGAGGTCATGCAAATGGTTTTAAGGTGAATCGCTGGGGAAGTTTTATTTCTGATTTATTTCATTTACACCTCACAATTTCAAGAGCACAAATATCAGCTCTCACGAAAAATACAACAAGGGAACTGGAACTTAGCGTTTGCTACAGTGCAGCAAACAGGTAATTTCAATTTGATGAACGGTGTCGTAAGATCTGTGCTCTAGAAAACTTGAACTGCCTATCACCAAATCAACCATCAGACGGCCATCTTTGGAGTCTTCAAAGAATCACCTTAATGGCATTTTAAATTGCACTTATACGGTTCTTAACTTTGGTTCTAGTTGTCTTAATGCAGAAAAAAGTGAATATGTAGTTGCTATGATAATGACCAACAAGCCTGTTGTTATTATAATAAGTTTGGCAGCAATTCAATAAAGATAGAAATGTGTAAAAATGAGTAAATAGGGTAAACTGAGAGTTGAATATGTACCAGACAACAACACCAATTTCACCGTACCAACAGCAGGCTTTTTGGTCATTGTCATGTCAACTATACATTCATTTTTTTCAACTTTTGGTCAACTAAAACCATAGTAAGAGTTAGAGCGATGTAAGTAAAATTCAATAATTTCCCATACTAATTCACCAAAATCTCCATAAAAAACATTTGTGCAAACCTTCATCAATCTTTGTCATTTTTTGCACAGACTAATTTTTTGGGGTTATAAATCAAAAAAGCTAAAAAAAGTATGCAGATTCCCGCTTCACCTTATTGAGTCCGAGCCATGTTTACTTAGGCAGTAGCCATGGATGATTAAATTCGAAACAATCTTTCCAGTATTATTTTTTTTTTATTTTTGAGTATTAATAAACAATCGAAGAAGATTAAAATTCAATCAAAAATTATTAAAATGGAATCAAAAATAATTTAAATTTATTCAAAAAAGATAATTTTCAATCTAATCAACCACAATTAAACTGGGTTTAATATCAGACGATTAGTTTTTAGAAGGAGAGTATTAATTTTTAATCATTCGATATGATTGAACTGAGTTTAATGTCAAATTGATTAAATTTCAAGCAAAATGGGAATAGTTTAATTTATCAGTGTATACATTTTGTTTCAGCACCATAGTTTACAGTCACCAAAAGAAGGGACCACATCCGGGCATGTTCCGGATACTCTCGAGGATGCGACCAGTTTCTGACGTGGACAAAAACTCATTATGGGACACATCAAATGGCATGTGAATTCAAAAGAAAATTATGATATCGCTAGCGTGCACAACGAGTGGGGGGTGTGTTAAGTTATGGAAAACTCGCAAAAGGTTACTCGTACACTAATGAATGTTCAAAGGCCCAAACACAGCCATGAAATGAATAAAATAACTGACTTAGTAGTTTAAGAGTTGTATGCTGCCTTTGCCTATAAATCACATTAATAAGGCAAGAGGACTTGCAATTTTAATTAGGAAAGGATCAGGAATAAAAGTTATTCATATTAATGAAAGAAAAAGAGGCATTATGTGGTGTAAGCTTCTAATAAACAGAATTAATTTGATATTAATAAATGTTCATGCACCTAATGTTAGACAAAATACATTTTTATCTAATTAAAGTGATTTAATATCAAAAGACAAACATAGAAAGAACTTGTTGATCTTGGGTGATTTTAATTCACAACTAGGAACAAAAGACATGAGTAGTGAGGACTATAAATATATGGGAAATATGATCGGTCATGATTTCTGTAACGAAAATGGAGAACTGCTCAAATTATTCTTGCATACATCAAAAATTAAAAACGTTTAATCCAAAATAGGGAAGGATATAAAAGTAACATGGAAATGTAGAGATAAACAAAGTCAAATAGATCATATCCCAAGTAACACAAATTCATAAAATTATGTTGAGTAAACTGCTATAGAACCAAAACCAGTCATACAAAGGTTGTATAAACTGTTAAAGAACATGTGTGTTGCTTGGGATTCTAGCTCCGCATTATAACAATTTTAAGATTACATTTATCAAAGGATATTGGACACAGGTCAAAACGGACAATAAACTGATCCAAGTTGGTATTTCATTTAAAGATGTAGAAATTCAAGCATCAAAAGCAAAATGATCCCTCGCATCTGTATAAAATTGTTTAAGGATCCAAGTATTAAAAAGAAATATCAGGAAAAAATAAAATAAATTAAAGTAAAACACACAAACAAATATTCAGTAGATCAAAGATACTCAAAACTAGTTAAAAAAGTTGAAAATAGCCGCTTCTAGCATATTAAGAGTAAGTAAAATCCAAAGTACACCAAAGCGGAGAAAAGCTTTTAATAATTTAAGAGATGCTTTGAGATCTTCCAAGAAACATCCTGACATGCAGAACTATAAATACAAATTAGGTAATCGCAAACAAGAGTTAGCTCAAGCTATAAAAGACCATAAAGAAAAAGAAATTATGTTATTCTTTAGACAATTAAACGATTTTGACGTAGGAATGCGAATAAGAAAAACATACAGTTATCTAAAAAACTTCAAAAAACAGAAGAACAATAAAGCGTCAAAATTAGTAAACGAGTATGGGGTAATATTTTGAAGGATTGTCAAGGGCCAGAAAAAGATTTTTGTAACGAGCACGATTACGTTCCGTTACCAAACCCTCCTACCTTAGATGAAATTAGATTTATAATCAATACTTGTAATTGATAATATATATAGAAAACATAATGCTCAAAGACTGGAACAAATCGACGCAAATTCCCATTCCGAAAAAAGGCAGGAGTTTCAGAAGCCGATCATTTTCGTAGAATATCTCTTTGTAATGTGGCTTATAAAGTATATGCTAAATGGATAAGTAACCATCTTTGGAAATTCACAGGAGATCCAGGGTTCCATCAAGCAGCATTTACAAGAAGTAGATCAACAGATGATCATATATTCATTGCTAGGTGAGTCATGGAAGAATATTGGAATGCAGGAAAAGATCTAATTGTTTTAGCGTTGGACATCAGTAAGGCATTTGATACAGTAAATGTGCAGAGTTTAAGAGAAGTTTTACTTAATTTAAATGTTCCATCTAGATAAGTCGACAGAGTGTTATTATGTGTTAAGGGTGAACTCACTAGAGTTTTATGGCAAAACCAATTATCTAAAGAGTTCCAAAGAGGTAAGGGAATTAAACAAGGATGTCCCCTGTCACCTCAACTTTTCAATTATTGAATACAACATGTTCTTAAAAACGTGACAAGAGATATTCCTGAATTAGACTTGATAGATATAGCACAGACAAACAGGCATTACATTTTGAATATTTCTCACTGTAAAACATCGTCGCTAAAACATTACCACCATCTGTAGAGTACACTGTGGTGGGTAGTAAGCTGAACAGATGGCGGTAGTGTGCGCAAGAAATCCCCCAACTATTGATTTGGTCTTAACTGATTCATGTCAACTTTGTTGCCAATTGGTTACCTATGCTGACTTCGGTTCTGATCACCTTCCAGTAACTTTTGAAATATCCCAAGAAATAATTTCTAATCCCAACAGCTCTACTTTCAATTACCATAGAGCTGATTGGGAGCAATATCGAACATTTATGGAATATAACTTCGATCCAAACATTCCTTTGCAAACCAAAGATGAAATTAATTATGCTCTTGAATCTCTGACTATTTCTATAGTTGAAGCAAGAGCTGCCTCAGTACCAAAATGCGAGATTAAATTGGATTCAATTATAATAGACGACGATCTTCAGCTATTGATCCGTCTTAAAAATGTCCGTAGGAGACAATATCAAAGAACACGCGATCCTGCCATGAAAGTTATCTGGCGGGATTTGCAAAAACAAATTAAAAAGCGATTCTCTGCCCTGGGGAACAAAACTTTTGAAAATAATGTTTCTAAATTAGATCCGAGTTCCAAACCCTATTGGAAACTAACAAAAATTTTGAAAAAAAACCTCAAAAGCCTATTCCAGCGCTTAAAAAAGGTGGTAAAATTTTGATCACAAATTTGGAAAAAGCTCAGAAACTTGCTAAGCAATTCGAGAGTTCCCATAATTTCAGTTTGGGTCTTACTAGTCCTATTGAGAATCAGGTTGCTCGGGATTTTCGGAATATTTTCTCTCGGGAAAATATTTTTGGACGAAGTAAGGTCTATTACTAAAAAGTTTCAAAATATGTGATCAGTAGCCACTGATTATAATAAAATCTTTAGTGTTGTAAATATTGTATATACCTAATCCTAATCTTAAGGCTAAAACTAAAGTCAAATCTTAAAACTAGTGATCTTAAACTAAACTACAACTAAATTTATATAAACATGAATTAACATTGTGAACCAGTCTAATGAAGATGATCACCGATTCTCACGAGAGAGAATGATCTCATTCCAATGGTCAATCATTGCACTTGACCAAACGAACCGAATTGTACACACATTGTAAATCAGTAGCAAATAGATACCCCAAGCGTGCGCAACCACATCTATTGTCGGTGTTCTTTTAAATTCTATTCCTCGATCGTCAACCATCCGTCGGTTGCAATAAATTAAAGGAAAGTGAAGTGGAAATCGAAATTTTGCTTGTGATCCGAAATCGATGTTATCGCGTCAGGGTGATCAGGTTTTGATCAATCGTGTGTCCGTGCGTAATTAACGTGAAAATCGCGGACTCCAACGTTAGTGGAAAGTGACTGACTGGCTAACTCACATCTTCTACTGGGAAGGTGGAGTAGCAGCAGTACTTTTCGGGTGCTAAAGTGCTCCTCTGGTTTCTGTGCGCCGTTCGCGGTACGAACGGGAAGAAAAACCTCCGAATCCCGGCAAATACAGAGCCCACGGCTCGAACAATATGAAAGCTCCAGGTGATGATGGAATTTTCTATATCCTCATCAAAAAACTCCCAGAGAGTACCTTGTCATTCTTGGTAAAATTATTTGACAGATGTTTCCATTTGGCATACTTTCCTGATAAATGGAAAAATGCAAAAGTTGTTCCAATTTTGAAGCCGGCTAAAACTCCAGCTGAAGCTTCTTGCTACTGTCCAATAAGTTTGCTTTCTTCAATAAGTAAACTTTTTGAAAAGATAATTTTAAATAGAATGATGCTTCACATCAATACGAACTCAATTTTTGCAGATGAGCAGTTTGGATTTCGCCATGGGCATTCAACTACTCATCAACTCTTAAGAGTTACCAATTTAATTCGTTCAAACAAATCTGAAAGCCACTCAACTGGAGTTGCTCTTCTAGACATAGAAAAAGCATTCGACAGTGTTTGGCATGAAGGTTTGATTGCTAAATTGGAAAAGTTTAATTTTCCACTCTATTTTATGAAATTAGTTCAAAATTATTTAACTGACAGAACTCTGCAGGTAAATTATCAAAATTCAAAATCTAATCGACTACCTGTTAGAGCAGGAGTTCCTCAGGGTAGCATTCTTGGGCCTATATTGTATGACATTTTCACTTCGGTCCTCCCTGATTTGCCTCAGGGTTGCCACAAATCTTTGTTCGCTGATGACACAGGCATTTCCACTAAAGGAAGAAGTCTTCGTGTTATTTGCAGCAGACTGCAGAAAAGTTTAGATATTTTCTCTTCTTATTTACAAAAATGGAAGATTTCTCCCAACGCTTCCAAAACTCAACTTATAATATTTTCACATAAGCCTAGAGCTTCGTTTTTGAAACCTAGTAGTAGTCACATAGTCACTATGAACGGAGTTCCAATTTCCTGGTCAAACCAAGTGAAATATCTTGGATTAATACTTGACCAAAAATTAACTTTTAAAGATCACATCATCTTTTTTTTTTTAATTGCCAAGACAGGAACAATGTAAAAACACTTAGATATATATCATAACAATTAAGGCTGGTAAGTTACTGTAGTAACTGGAGCACCTAGGTTAAAATGAAAGGTAAATTATTTTGAATTTGAAACAAATAAAAAGTTAAAAAAAAGGCGGTAGTGTGCAAACGTCAAACACAAGGGAATTGACTATGCGCGCCACAGGTGGCGGTACTACCAACTACGATACTTTTAAATTGTTCGTTAAATGCTTGTTCGATGAACAACTTGCGAGAGTTATGTCTTTTTGTCTGTGGATATAGATTGCTTAAAACTGCCGATAATTTTTGCATTTGCATTAGCCAGAAGTATAAATGAGTTAGAGAATATTCTTAAAGTACTAGAAGAGGAGCTATCCAAAGTATCAAATTTTAGTTAGATACCCAAATGACACAGCAGTACAGCCAAACGTATTAATGCTTAATGGAACTGCTTTTAAAACTAGTGAATATATTAAGTATTTAGGAGTTTGTCTGACAGCAACCCTAAACAGGAAATTAACCAATAGGCATAGATCTATAAACGCTTTGAAAACTTCATGATTAGTAGTAGATTTTTGTACAAGATTTCATCCGAGTTAATTAGGAAAGCTTATATATAATACAGTTTTGGCGCCAGCGTTATTATGCGGAATTAAGGTGGCGGTATTAACAAGGAAAAACAGGGTGGTACTAGCAAACTACGAAAAAAAATATTCTAAGGAACATTTTTAATAGCTGTAAAAACCGAGTTATATGAAATTTAATGCAAGAAAATTTTTAGCAGGAAAAACAATAAATAAACGAGTTAGGGTAGGCAGAATAAGTTATTTTGGACATATCAGAAGAATAGAGATGAATCATCCACTGCAATTAGGGTATAAATTCAAATTCAGCAAAAAAAAGGGGGTAGCCAAGCCTTACTTGGAGGAAATCATTAAATCAGGACTTTGATAGATATGAAGAACTTAATATAGAAGAATGGAAGAACTAAATAGCTAAGAACAAAGAAAAATTAAAAAAAGAAAGCGGAAGAAATTTATAAGAATGAGGATAGCAAAATTTCAGATGGTGTATCGACAGAGGAAGAAAATCAAGGAAAAGGAAGTTATAAACACTGGAAGAAAAAAAAAGGACAGAGAATGTGTAACAAGGACTATTACCAAAAAAAAAATAATCCTGTTTGTATCTCTTTTTCGTTTGCATGCATTCCAGGTGGTGAGCGAACATGATGAAGGAGAAGAAGATGGCTTTATCACAGAGCCCCGTCTCGGAACGAGTGTATTGTTGAACGAAATGGCCTACGATTCAAGATTGGTTTCTGTAATGATAAGTATCATGATCTTCATCGAAATGTAAGTATTATTGACAATAATCATAACAATCAACTCGTATATACATTGCAATACATAAATAAAAGGGAAGGGACGGTCCAACAGGGCACCCGATTAAAGCGATTTGGACGGAGAGAGTGGGAATGCCAACTCCCTGTTGATAACATTTCGTGGATAAAGGGTGGGCTCTGCTCCCCACTCATTGGGGCATCTTCCTGCTTGTTGTTTTTTTCTTTCTTTGGTTTGTTTTCCGTCGATCTTGTTTTCTGTGCTAAGCACCAATGCTACCGACGCCAGGGAGGCAGCTCCCACACCTGGACCCTACCTATCGACCCATCAACTCATGAACCGGGGACCAACATCTTTACTTCCCTTCCGAAGGAAGGCGTGATTAGAGATGTTATGCCTCAGAACATCCCGGCGACGCCGACTGGGATTGAATTGCTGGGGTGAGAGGTAATCACGCTTACCACTACACCACCGGCGCCGCTGTCTTCCTGTTTGGGGGCTTGTCTTTTTGACCAATTGGCTGATCAAGTTGCTGGAAGGAGATTCTTTATTGTTCCGTAAATGCGTATAGGTGACTTTGCCTATCGATCTACCCAATCCGTTTTTGGCCCTTTATACAGTGACATGTTGAGGACAATCAGAGATTATTAAGCTCGATCAAGACAAACAGAGAAGAGAGCCCACTGCTGTCGGACTTAATTTCCGTGCTACAATGGGTAGTAAACCACTATCATCATCATCATCATCATCATCATCATGTATACTGCCTGTGCCTATACCCAGCTATGTATCGGGAGCCACTTAGAAAATCGACGGAAAACAAATCAAGGAAAAAACATGAACAGATTAAGTAATGTGGTCGACGGACGGTTTTTAAAATAATTTTGTAATTTTTATGTTAGCTTATTTTCGAACAAAGTTTGCTTTCCTAATTGCATTGCTTCTAGAAAATCATCTCGTGAAGATTTTATATGAAAATATGCATTCTTGAAAAACTTGCATGTACTCTGTATTCCATTGCAAGAATTGCCATTAAATTTGTAGAATGAAACATATGCAGAGGATGTAATAAACCCAACCATACTTTGGATGTAAGAGAAATTTGTTTTGCATATAGCTCCAGTACATTGAGGAAACAATTTTTTTATCGATAACTATGCTAAAAAACATTGCTATTTATGTACACTTTTGCAAATTTGTAATAGAATCTTACATTTCCTGAATGAGGGGGGGGGGAAGGTTTGCTCACCCACGTTAATTTACCTCCGACAAACCGACATGAAATTTTAATTTAACTTCCGCTCGAAAATCTATAACGACCGATTCAAACGTCCTATGGTGAGATTTGAGTCAGTGTTCGAATAAACTTAAAAACTCAAATCTCATGCATAAGTTTATGCGCCTATGAGCCTTACAAAATTCAACATCGCAAAAATCACCGATGAGTTTTCAGTGGTTTTTATGAGTTTAAAGCTGGAATGATTTTTCGTCTTTGTGAGTGTGAGTTCGTGAATGTGCATGAGAATCTCTAGCGTGAATTTTGTTTACCACATTCTTACGCGAGTTTACTCTCGCAAGGAGGCTCAATGCATGTGATTTTAAAATGATTTTCCGAACACTGGATTTGTCCCTTTTTACTATTAAAATTCCAACATTTGTGATGCTCAAGTTCGAGAAGAGAAGCAATGTGTATTTAGATTGAATTTCCAAGGGCACCAATGTTCCCACATGCAAAAAAATGGCTCTTAAATTCAGTGTAATTTTGGATTTATTACATCCTCTGCAATCAACAAATGTAATGACAGTGTTTGCAAGAATGCAACGTACAAGCAAGTCTTTTCAGAGTGCATATGTTTGTATAAAATCTCGACGAGACGATTTTCTAGGCGCAATGCAATTAGGAAAGCAATCTTTGTTCGAAAATAAGCTAACATAAAAATTACCTGTTGAAGGGCAGTTGAAAACTTATCGTTTGATCCCGCCAGACTGCATAGCCAAAACCCGTACAAACCACCAACCAATAGTCGGAAAACCAAGTGAAAAAATTAAAAAAAAATATTTTAACAACGTTTAGACAACAAAATTACAGAATCTCTTCATGCCATGAAAAAACATTGTAAATTCTGCATACTTTTCATACAAATATGTAATAGACTCTTACATTTCCCAATTGGGTGCATACAATAATCTTGTTTTACACGAATATAAAGATCGTGAAAAAACGTGTTTAATAAAACCCTTTACATTTGTTGTAAGAAATATATTCACAGAATGTAAGAAATGTAACTGCGAAGCTCGATGCCCTTCATCGATTTTCTCTATTTTTTTCTACAAGTCGGTACGCTTAACATTCTTCGGTGCATGTGATGTTGCTTTTGCTAGCTAATCCAGCTGGAACAATGTCGGAAAATTGGTTCACTTAACTGCAGTAATCCGAAGAGAAAATCGATGATGAGAACCGATCATCGCAGATAGGCCTTATGATTTTGAATGCTAGAATTACATTTGATTTACATGCTAGGGGAAATGGATGTAATGTTGGCCTAAATGCCACTAATTTGGCCCCATACGTAAATTCAGCAATCGACTAAATTTTCAATAACGACCAAGAAATTTATCGTTTAGTACCGTCGCAATGACGCGTTTATCTAGATAAAATTGATACATAGCAGATTTTTAGCGATTGGCCCAATCTTAGATCCATAGGCCAACATTAGAGCCGTTTCCACTATTTGTTTTGCGTGCAGTTTCAATAAAATTACGTTTGAAGTCAAGGTTGCAAATGCTCATTTCGCACAAAATCATTCAATTTTGATTTCTTAGAGTCACAATCAGCGATTTTCCGATCATGAATTATGAATGTCGTGTTGTATAATACAAATAAAAAATATGATCAAAACATCTAATGACTTCATAATTCCACAAATTATTTTTTTATTCGAAATGAGTATTTGCGTCTGTAGTATATGTGATACAGTAGTAACACAAACGAAGTGACAGACGGAGCGGCTCGAAAACTTTGGTGACTAACCTGCTATTGCAATTTTTCAGTGTACCACATGGCAACACCACTACTACTGGATTGTACCACATGGCAACACTACTACTAGATTGAACTAGCATTTTAACCGAATGTACTAGAATGTTTTGGTTCTATCTCTTTCACTCTACTCAAAACTGAAATGCATAAAAAAATGACAAAATGATACGCACTCTTTGCACACTGTCAAAGAATCATTGTACACAAAATCAACTTTGTTCAAATCAAAACAAAAGCACTAACCCATCTGGTGGATGAAGGCACAAGCTTCCAAGAAAATTCTATTACAGTGAACCACATTATTTTAATGGATTTCTTCGCCAGTAAGTCGTCTGTCACTTCGTTTGTGGTAGTAATCAATTAATAATAAATTCACCTTTATTTAGTTTGAAGTCGGCAAGGCAAAGTGCATTTGGCAGCATTGGAAGTTGACATTCATGAAATAGAAAAATTACAGATAAGCTCACCTTCGATAAAAACATGAGCTTCGGAAAGCTTCGAATATACGAATACGATTCGTGTTATGAAAATCGAAGTTTGGCTACGAAACGATCAAAACACAGGACTCGAAGTAAGGGAGATTGGACGTATGCCTAACATGACGCTATGAGATAGAAGAGTGCGGAATGAGATGTATTATCAGATTCATGACGCTCATTCATGGCTCGTTTTAGGATTCTGTTGACACATTTTAAAGCGGATGGACGCTACGAACAAAGCGGGACAATTTGACAGGAATCATCATAGTGGAAAATGTTCGATGCTTGAAACCTCGAACAGGTCATGACAGCATCCTTGTTTGAAGTTATTGTCTACAAAAGCATCAGTTACAGCAATTTGACAATTGTACCAAATAAGGTATACCGTCAACTCTTCATTTCTCATCCATTGTTCTATACCCCGATGATTTGAGTAGCCTCTTCAGTTTCTCATAAATCTAGTTCAAGATAAAAACGATCGTTCTCTGTGTCGATGGTCGATAGAAATTGTTCGGGAACAAATTACTGTCCATAGGGTTAATATGATAAGAAGAGCTGGAATAGACACGAGTGACAAAGTCTTCAGGAAGTCCATCCAGTTTCTTGGCTTAAACGATGATTTCGACATCATTTCACGTAACTTTGAGACGATGGCAGAAACGTACGTCAGACTGAAGGTTGAAGCTTAGCGGATTGGGCTTGCCATCAATGCATCGAAGACGAAATACATGAGAGGAAGAGGTTCTAGGGAAGACAATGTTAGCCTCCCACCCCGAGTTCAGATTGACGGTGACGAAATCGAGGTGGTCGACGAGTTCGTGTCTTTCGGCTCACTGGTGACCGCAGAAAATGATACCAGCAGAAGAAATCAAAGACGCATTATGGTAGGGAATCGTGCCTACTTTAGACTCCGGAGGACGCTGCGATCGAATAAAGTTCGCCGCCGCACGAAGTTGGCTATCTACAAGACGGTGATTAGACCGGTGGTCCTCTACGGTCACGAGACCTGAACTATGCTCATGGAGAACCAACGCGTCCTTCGTGTTTTTGAATGGAAGGTGTTGCGTACCATCTAAGGGGGGGAGAGGTAGCTCATCGATTCTTCCGGTTCACCTCCTAGCATCGTGCTATAAGGTACCAGGCGATAACCAGGGTAGTTGATCGATAGCTCGATGACGTCATTTCGTTGGCGTCTGCAATGGGAAATTCTCATAGCAGGCGTTGACGATGGGACGTTGTCGAGTTGTTGAATAGCAACTATCGTGGTAACTCACCGATTACCTGTCGATTTGCCAAATTTGGAAAGACGTCTGCATTGAATTGTCTCATATAATAATATTCCGCCCACTATATCACAAGAAATTGCGAGTAGCTGAGTGGAATGGAGATAAGTTAAGCATTGGGTACAGGACCAAGTCTCCCCTGGGTGGTGCCAAAAGATGAGCGCAATAGAATCATCAAGTTGCCATAAGGCACGGATGAGACTATTGCATGGCTGGGTAGTCAAAGTCTTCCATTCGTTAGTCATTTCAGGTGGACTAGAACAGGTTTAGGTGGGCGTTGGCCAGATTTGGATTTTTCAGATGTAATCCTGGATAGGACCCTGTCATTGAACGTCGCGTGAAAGTGGAACTTAATGAAGGCCTAAGTACTTTTTCGTAGTTTTTAGTTTTCGGATTTGAAAGATCGTCGGTTACAGTCCCTCCCCATGGACATGGAGGTTGACGATACTGAAGCAAAGGGTTATGTTTAATTTCTTTATATTTGCAACGATGATGATTTCCACATATCACCTTCTTAATGCTTCAGTATGCCTCAAACGATTAATTCTTGGTTGTTAATAGAACTTCCTTGATGAAATGGGCTGCTTCATGCAGACTGAGCAATTCTGATTATAGTATCAGATTTGTTCTGTATACGGAGGAACTGGGAGGGCTTATTAGAAACTTCTCACCAATAAAGTAATGATTTTCTAGTAAATTTTGCATTTAATTATATTAATACTTTATTTTTAGCATACGATACAAAAGTGCTCGTTTTTGCGTAAAATAATCAATATTTATTTTGTAATTACGTTTAAAAGTTTTTTTTTTGTGATCTGAAAATTTTCCTAGTTTGGTTAGAAGTTTCGAAGCTAACGCATGTCCGCAGGCCTAATAGAAAGATAGGCAGAAAAAGTGATTTTCGGAGTTTTATTCGTTAGGTGTTGTAGTGGAGATTTGTGTTGTTGGATGCAGGAGGAGATTGGAGGACGGGAGTTTGACGCATAGAGCCTGCCAATTTCGCTTTCAGAATGTCGCAGTCAGCGGTTTCATGATTCGTGAGCGCTCGCGATTCGTAGAACCGTTGATTGTGACTGCAAGTGGATTTGGCAGGTTTTGTGAGTCGGACGTTTGCTTTTTGGCCTATTCTTGTGTCTAACATGTGCAGAGTATCATTATAGGGTCTAATGGTTTTGAGATTCCTGGTTGCATGAAATATATTTGTGAGAATATCTTTTTGAGATTTTAGTAGTCACGTTTTGTTTGTAGTTTATATTTTATTTCTTTCATGTAATTATCGTAAATAATAGTTATTCAATAATAGATAGTTCATTCCTATATTCGGACTTTGACGCGAAGCGCTGTGGATCATGAGATGCTTGATGACCCTGGAGGGATCGATTTTGCTTACTGAGCAAAAAATCATGGATTTAATTTCAAGCTCTTCCACAGCACAATAAATCGCCACCACCATTTGTATATTTGATATTGAACATTAATCTTGGAAACTATTTGCATATCAAGCGAAAACGTAGTCCTGTATTGTCGCGAAGCGTTATGGTTCTGAGATGCTCGATGACCCTGGAGGGATCGTTTTTGCTTACTGAGCAGAAAATCATGGGTTTAATCCCAAGCTCTCCGTCATGACTCTTAAAATTCATGATCACTAAACAAAATGAATATGTTCTTTCGATAGCCGGCTATCGATAGATTAAATAAACAACAAATAAACAATACATACTTTTGGTTGCATTGCCAACTTGAGGTGAATCCTAACCGAATACCCTACCCAACCCTCCAACTCCGTAGCACTTATGAGGGTGTCGCTAAGTCGGTGGCCTCTCGTTAAGTAAGTACTACATCAACATTTCCTTCCCTATCCCTAGTTATGGTAAAGATGGGCGTGGCCGGGAATAGCGACAGTCATGCTTCTGTTACTCTTGTTTTGATTGGAACCAATGTTTACTCCCCAGCATTATTCCTGAAAGTAGTCTTACTGAGAATTTCAGAAGAGACGTGAGTGTCGCTAGTATCCAATCTACGAAGTATATCATAACAACGCTAACGCTAACGCTAACGCTAAAGGTGTTGCGTACCATCTAAGGTGGAGTGCAGATGGACGAAGGAACGTGGAGGAGGCGAATGAACCACGAATTGCACCAGCTGCTGGGAGAACCATTCATCGTCCACAATGCAAAAATTGGGCGACTACGGTGGGCTGGACACGTCGTAAGAATACCAGACGACGACCCAGTGAAAATGGTTCTCGAAAGCGACCCAACAGTAACAAGAAGAAGATGCGCGCTGCGGGCAAGGTGGATCGACCAAGTAGAAGGCGACCTGCGGACCCTTCGCAGACTACGAGGCAGGCGACGTCTGGCCATGGATCGAGTAGAGTGGAGACGACTTCTTCTGCCTTAGCCTGATTGGTAAGGTGAGTAAGAGTTAATATCCCTAATGTCGGCCTAAGTGTCCCTAATATTGGGCCCATACATAAATTTCGAAGGAATGCATTTTTTGAAAATGTTTCACTAGCAACCAAAACTATCCATTTGTATTGTCCATATGACGCATTGTTCTACGAAAAATTAAAGAAAGGGTAATGTTTATCTATGGGCCCAATATTTTCATCCATAGGCCATTTCCCTTATGTCTAGGAAAAAATCTAGTTCACTTGTTATGCCTACGTAAGCGATCGAGCTTTGCTTTGGATACGGGATAAACCAATACAATTTTTGAGGCCAAAGTCCTTATAGAATCGTACTAGTAGGCGAATATCGTCCTGAATGTCAATGTCTCCCTATCTCGATGGGGTCCATTCAGTATCGATATAAGGAAAACTGACTGTAGTTTCTCTGGGAGCGACCCAGGCGCCAAAGTCACGGGTTCAAATCTCACCCCGAACAAGTCACGAATAACCCAAGAGCGTTAAAGTTACTATAATTAAAAAAAAATTGTTTCTTTATCATGATTTAAAGTTTTGAGAATTATAAATAACTGGGATTTGTGGGTGAAAATCACCAAATACCCCAAATTGCACTATCATGCACATGATGAAACATATTTAATTCGATCTAAGCCAGAACCGTCGCCTTTACATGTTTTAAAAATAGATATGATTAAGAATTTAGTAGTATGTTGGCTTGTGTTATTTTCAATTGAAGATTTTGCCTCCATAGTTGTTCCAATATAGTTCGTTTTTGTGTGTTTCGTTACAGTTATTGTCACCAATCGTCGGCCCGTTTACTTTGAGATCACTTGTCAAACTGCGGTGCATCTACATCGTTCAATAGACGAATACAACAGAACAACGATAATGGAGATGAAATCACAAATTTACTCTTTTGTTCTTTGTTCTTAGCCCTCCTTCCATATGTTTACCAATTGTTATTCCTAACCTCGAGTATGCTGCGAGTAATCGGCCCAGTTCTACTTTCTTTAGCTTTAAAATATTTTTTAATACATAAACTGATCCACGGCTCCGTAAAACTAATGTGAATGAGCCTTGGCAAAATAAAGTTTTATATAAAACCGACTATGTAATCAATAGCAGATTTTTAAACTAAAACATTTAATTGGAAATGTAGGAGCATAACAGACGGTTGATTTAAGGATTTTTCTTCTTCTTTTTCTTCGTGAGCATTACGTTCCAAATGGGGCTTTAATCCTGCCCTCAATTGTGTTAATTGAACATTTCTACATTTGACAGTTGGGAGTTTTCTATGCCTATACCATGATCTGCATACTTCATTTAAAGTTTTGCAAGTTGCACCATTATTCATGCTTCATTGAATTTCCTTTACCTTCATTTTGGCACTTGATGTTTCACTTCTATCCTTACTGCAACTTTTGACTGTTACACACCACCGATTTTTTTATTAATACTCCACTTGCATCTAACGGCTTTGTATGTTTCCTCCACTTTGTTTCACTTTTCAAATTTTTAATTTTTAATTTTTCACTTTCTTCAACACTTTAAATTTTTCCTCCAATTTCTCCCGGAAGCACTTTGCAGCACCATTTCATGCAATTTTTCCCTTTAAATTTCACATCACGTTTCACTCAGTGCCAATAGCTTCACTTGTTTGTACCAGATAATTCCACTGTTTCCCGCCTGTGTTTTGTTTCTTGTCCGACCGGACTGTGGACAGCCAACCAAATAACAACGCGTTCGAATCGATACTAAACCACCATCATCGGGGCCTAAACGGTGGTGGAGGCAGTTGAGAAAACTTAGCTTGCCATGCCAGCATACTTAGCACTGAACTTGAAAATTTCTCCCGCCTGCTAAGCCTGCCAGGCTTGCCGTGTACCGTAGGCACGGGTGGCTTGGGTATTTCTATACATAAAGAAAACTAATTGGCTGAAATGTGATTCCGAGTTTATCACCTTATCCAACAACATAAATAATCTCCAAAGTCACCCCAGCTCACGGTTGCTATCGAGCCGACGACGACAGATAGCAATTCCAAACACTTGATATGTTCGCATGGTTCGCCGCTGGAGGATCGATCGGAGAGAAAATTGAAAACTGAGAAAATCGCGATCGACTTCATACCTTGTGGAGTAGGAACTGTTCGGCTAACTTTGCAAGCGGGAGAAGGATATAGGCAAGCGTAAATGATTGTTAGGCGGTGAAAATTGTTGAATAACATTATAATGACTGCGGGGTTTATTAATACATTGTCACAGCCTGAAATCAACTGATTTGATCATTTCAGCAGATTGATATAATCGCTTACTAATCAAATAATGAAAATTCATGACGGAATACCTGCAGTCGAGCTCTTGATCCATGAAATAAGACTTTCCTTCCTCATTCCACTGCGCTCCATAAAAGCGGCTTAAGTAGAGTAACTTATCGAGTCGTCACGTGACGGTATGGAGTTCACTTGCTTGTTGTTTGCCTCCTTCCCCTAAGCGCATGCTGGGATGAACGATGGGAAAGCGCCGCTGCTGCTGGTCTCTGAAACGTGTTTCAACTACAGTTATGTCCACCTGACTGCAGTGCTGGATCCTGTACTTGAACTTGGCTTGATGTGGTGGTTGTGCGGCGCTAGATTAGAATGGGATTTCCGCGAAACGTATAA
This sequence comes from Ochlerotatus camptorhynchus, assembly GCF_037179485.1. Lineage (NCBI taxonomy): Eukaryota > Metazoa > Arthropoda > Insecta > Diptera > Culicidae > Ochlerotatus > Ochlerotatus camptorhynchus. The sequence continues at coordinate 3,370,347 of NW_027040756.1, read as the reverse complement.
TTGCAACGTACGAACGCGTTAATATAAATGCGGGACCGAGATCGTTTATCCACACTGATCGCCAAGAAAGTAAAGCCTGGCCAAAGTTGATGCCAGGAGGGAAGAAAGTTGTATGATTGTACATTTAACGAGTTGTAAAATGCTTGTTTTGATTTTTATGATGCTTGACAAGAGTGTTAAAATCGAAACAATAAAATAAGTTGCTCGATAGCGTAGACGAGCAGACATGATATTTAATGACTTGGATTGAAAGACATAAATTTCATCTCTGTAATTTGTGTTGATATGCTTGTATGAATGATGGATTGATCTACTTTATTCACTCAAGCGAACCCCACACGTATACGCGAAGGGGAATTATTGACAATAATATTGATGATGTGAATCAAGGGGTAGGTCACTACGCACACCAATTTTGGGTCATCTTTTTTGTGCCGGTCATAGAGCAAGCTGCGATTGTTTTTAAAATACCCAACGTGTCAACCCAATATTTCTGACACCTTGAATGTATTGGTTTGAAATCGCAAGGATAAATCGGTCTAGTGGCAACCAAGGAGAAATGAAATGTCTACATCGGTTGTAGATGATGCTCAAATTCATAGTATTCGTTCGTCAGTTGATAGACGATGCCGCGGGAAGTGGCGGGTGTTCGAAATTTTTCTTGTGTTCATAGAATAATAAAAGTCCTCAAAGGCAGACCAGAAACCTAGCCTTTCGTGATGTGAAAAGCAACCGTTGGGGAACATTATTGGAGACCGAATATAGAAGATGATCAATATGACTTCTGTAGTTTGTTTTGTGTGAGTTGCATTACTTGAATGAAGGGTACTAATGGGGTCTGATTAACTGCCTCTTTCTCTCGAGCCCACGCTAGATCCTACATTTCGTTCCTAGAGGATGTTCTTGAATACTTAAAAAAAATACCTTAAACGAATTATAACCCAAATCATAGAACTATCCAACAAATCGTTTGGATGATTTCCGAAGCACGACGTTATGCAAAATACCATAACAATTTTATTAAAGTGTGCAGCCAAGCAGCTCGTACTGCTGTGAATTTACAACAATCCAATGCTTACGAGATTGTGCCAGAGGTGTGCCGATTCCAATTTCGACACAATGTGCTGAGAGATTTACCCCTTGATGTGAATACTCGCGCAACACGAGAAAAGGACCTATCCTCGTTGATCCATGTTACCACGGCAACATAAACAAATTTCTCGCTAAGCTCGCAGCACAGTTCGACAGAAAATGATGTTAGCTTGCGCCTGAAACAACACACTGAAAGGGAAATTCATTTGGCGTCGGGTTATTCGCTTTAGTTTACCGAAGTCGGTCAAATTTTACTGGGTTTTCAAACAGCAGAGTTTTCAGTTATCAACCCAGTAGTTTTTAATTCAACTGAAAACTCCGTAAATCACAGAATCTCTGAACTGTCAAAAATTACTGTTAAAGTCAGTAAAGAAATTGCTGTCCATATCAGTAATGTATTTGTTTACATTTGTTTTCGCTGAGTTGTTCAGTATTTTTATTTCAGTATTTTGATGAATAAGTTAGTAAATTCATCAAAAAAGTTTCTTAACTGGTAGTAATGATTTTGTTTGGGTTGCATTCGATGGGTAGGATTAAAATGTTTCTAATTGTTTACGATTTTTATTTTGGGATTGAGTAGCGTTTGTTTAGCGCTTCCTGGTGGTTCGGCCGGTTGGTGGCTCTCTTCGTGTGCCGGATTGCGTGTCCATGTCTGGAGCTCAACAACAGGCAATGTTAGTTAATTGTTAACAGTAAAACATCTGGAAGTCGATTCCGTGTCAGTTTCTATAATCTTGCGTTGGCTTCCTGATGTTTCATTTATTTTCACAAAGATTTTCTATTAATACAGAGATTTCCAAACAAGTAAGTGCGCGATGTGAAATGGATGAGGATAACACAAGCAAGTTGACTTACGGGTGAGATCAGCAATTATGGAATTTCGTTCGATGACTGTTCAGTAAAACATAATGGATACTGTAAACTCGGTACTCTATTTTACTGAGTATTAGTCATTCACCGTAAAGCTGTCATTTTACGGAAAGTTCAGTACATGCTATTACAGTACACTCAGGTCTTTTTTTACCCGGGGATACGTACCGCGTAAAAAAAACCTACGAGATTTGTATTCAGAATTTGTCGCAAAAGCTACTGAACATCAGTAGTTTTATTGATAGTAGCTGAATGTTCGGTTTATTTTGTGATTTACAGTTGGAAAACTGTAGAAAAATTACCGAACAGGGAAGCCGTGATTAGGTGTGCACACTTAATTTTTTTTACAGGAGTCAAATAACCGTTACTCGTAAATATTCGATAAAATCGACAAATTTTATTTTTCATCATTAAACGGGGTCTACCGAAGTAAGTCTGTAAATTTTCGTAACACATTTTCTCAATTTTGAATATTTCACAGATTTTTTTAAATTCCATACGAATTGCACACAAGTAAATGAAAACTACTTTGGCCCGCTTTACCTACTTTTGGGTTCCTGCACTATAGTGCCGAGATGAGTGAAAAGAACTTAATTTTGGGTACTTTTTTTTTCTTACCGTGTACGAGTCGGAATTTTAGAGGACAGTAACTTAAAAACTATGTGGAAAATTTAAATGGAATGTTTAGGATAGGATAGGGAGTTCAAAGGATAATTTCAATCGAGAATTGAGAATTTTATGAAAACCAATGAAGAATATGAACGGACTCCAGTGGAGAAAGCAGGGAATTTAGGAGAATAAACCATGGCCCTCTTAGTAATGGAACAAAATTTTGTTTATTACAGCGCTCCTAGTTGACGTTTTCAGAAGCTTTTGCCGTCTATTTGTTCACAATAACAATAACAGTGTATTTTTTCAGTTAATAAACCACTTTTGTTTTGGAGCCTCATGCAAATGGACCGTAGAAAAAAAAATCGTGCACAGTCACCTGGAAAATCCATCGTGGTCCGCGTCCAAGCTGGCTAAACCAATTTGACCAATTTGAATTTTCCTAGGAACACACAGGGAAACCTTGACGATGAATCGAAAGCCTCAAAGTAAATTCCGGAGTGGAACTTCCAACCGTCAGCTCCATGGAAAGGTCGTGAAGTCCATCAGAAGCAACCCAGGTTGTCCGATCGCGATTTGAGTAAAAAGTATGATACCGCCCGTAGTACAGTGCAGCGAATTTGCTACCGCGAAGGCTTACTGCCATACCGCGCTAGTAGGCAACCAAATCGATTACTCAAGCAAAATACCGTAGCTAGAACCAGTGCTCAAAAGCTGTATGACAACCTGCTGACCAAGTCCCGTGGGTGCATACTTATGAATGATGATACCTATGTAAAGGACAACTTCGGACAGCTTTCAGGACCAAAATTTTACAAGGCAAAGGAGCGAGCAGGTGTCCCTGGCAGATTTAAATTTGTTTTTGTGGATAAATTCGCACGAAAATATATGATCTGACAGGGAACTTCCAACTGCGGTCAAAAGACAAAGTTTACTGAAAAAATGATGAACTCGGAGGTTTACAAAACCGAATGTCTCCAGAAGCGAATTCTGCCCTTCATCCAGTCACATGATGATTCGGTGACATTGTCACTACAGCCGGGAAATACAACAATGGTACAATGACAACGGAGTACAGTTTGTTCCGAAAACCTTAAATCCGCCCAATCGTCCTCAGTTCAGGCCTATTAAAACTACTGGGCAATTATGAAGAGGAAACTGAAGGTAAAAGGTACGATGATCAAAAGCAGCGCAGATGAATAATTGGTGGGATAAAATCGCCAAAACAGTGGACGAGACCGTTGTGCGCCGCTTGATGGGTCGTATGAAGGGAAAAGTTCGAGAATTCCTTCGAAACCGCGACAAATAATACGATTCGTATTTGTTTTCATAAAATTAAAGGAATAGTATGCACTTTAGTAAAACTCGTTTTAAAATCCGAATTAGACGCAAATGATGTTGTTCCAGTATTATTGGTTGCAACTAAAACTGGACTGCTCCAAAAATGCAAGAAGTGTGATAAATGTGCACGTTCTCGTCAAATCGTTTTTTGTCTTGGGAGCACTAATTTCTTGCTCCATAAGGAATAAGTGCACCCAAGCCAATAAAACGATTTGACATAAAGATGCACTTTTATCACACTTTTTAATAAGTAAAAACGCGCTAATTTGTCCATTTTCGTGGGAAATACGTAATACTAAGTGAGCCATGCTTTAGTTTATAAATGCAATAGACATCAGTTCCAATGGGATTGTGAAGAGAATTGCAGGTGATATTCATCACCATCATTTGTATATTTGTTATGGAACATTAACCTCGGAAACTATTTGCATATCAAGCGAAAACGTAGTCCTGTATTGTCGCGAAGCGTTATGGTTCTGAGATGCTCGATGACCCTGGAGGGATCGTTTCTGTTTACTGAGCAGAAAATCATGGGTTTAATCCCAAGCTTTCCGTCATGACTCTTAAAATTCATGATCACTAAACAAAATGAATATGTTCTTTCGATAGCCGGCTATCGAGAGATTAAATAAACAACAAATAAACAATACATACTTTTGGTTGTATCGCCAACTGGAGGTGAATCCTAACCGAATTCCCTACCCAACCCTCCAACTCCGTAGCACTTATGAGGGTGTCGCTAAGTCGGTGGCCTCTCGTTAAGTAAGTACTACATCAACATTTCCTTCCCTATCCCTAGTTATGGTAAAGATGGGCGTGGCCGGGAATAGCGACAGTCATGCTTCTGTTACTCTTGCTTAGATTGGAACCAATGTTTATTCCTGAAAGTAGTCTAACTGAGAATTTCAGAAGAGACGTGAGTGTCGCTAGTATCCAATCTACGAAGTATATCATAACAACGCTAACGCTAAGAATTGCAGGTGATATTCATGGAGAAATCTGAGGAGCATTTCAAACGAGTTTTGACTAGAATTCCTAGGTAATTTAGAGGAGAATTCTTAAGGGCTGTTGATAAACTAATGATTAGGGTAAAAGCACTTATAGGTGAGGTACGTTAGTGCAATGTGTTCCTATAGTGGCTTATGGAGGTGCGTTTACCCTACGTAGGCAGTTTTCGAGAGGTATTAGACCCCCTTCCGTTGCGTAGACAATGATCTATACACATTAGACTGGCCCAAAATTATATGGGAGGATTTTTTTTAACTTTTTCAATAGGTCAGCGAACAGTCCGCATCGTGCTCTCTTGCCGTGCGGGTCTATTTGTTTTTGCTGAAAGAAGTGTTACTGCACTTAAAGCTTCACAAAATTTGAACAGCACTTTTCAGTGCTCAATATTATCCGCAAATGTTCTACCTTGTTCGACTATTATTCCTATCAGATCCTTGTTTGGACCATATCCGAGGTGATCCTGCTTGGATATTGATTTGGAAAATTCCTTTTCGATCCAAATTCTTATAGTAATCTGCTTGGAACGCGATATTGAGAAACGTTATAGTGAAGTACAATCTCTTAATCCCCCTTCCGATGAAATGTATTTGATCAATCAATTTCAAGATGGAGATCCATCATCCAAGCAAAACTCAACTAAACTTTCCCGGCTTAATGTCAAGAAGGAAAAGGTTCCCCCTATGGTGATAACCACTTCCGATTTCCATGTTTTTTGCACGGAACTTTTGAACTTCGTTAATTTAAATTTTCACTTCATATTGGCCGTCGGGGTGCATGCCGTGCATGGCTGAAACCTTGGACGGATTCAAACGTGTTCTCAAGTATCTTACTGAGAAGCAGCATGAATGTTTTACTCGTATTCGTAATTACGTACCCGTATGTACAAACTGCTCCCCTGCTTCAAATTTTTCATCCATAAAGCAGTTAGTCAATGGCAAGTGAATGGAGCAACCTATGTTGCTAGTGCAGCTGGTAGAAATCAAAATCAAAATTCTAGCCATTATAATTCTAACGAAAATATTAATGATTTCGACTTAGGTAGCATAACTGCTCTTAAAATGGAATTCTTACAGAAATCATTAATCGATATGACTACTGATATGCTAAAAACTAACTCCATGTTTGATGCTATTCAAACTGGAGTTAAATTTTCGAACAATGTCGTCATGACTTTGAAATTCAGTAATGGATTTTAAATCATTAAATATTTTGAATTGGAAAATTTGACCTTAATAATGAAGACGAGATATTTAACTTTTTGAGAGTTCATAACGTGCATATGGCCGTTATAACTGAAACGTTCTTTAAACCATAAGTTTAAGAAGGACACAAAATATTTTGTTTATCGAAATGAGGGTTTTAATGGTGGTGTTGGTTCATAGACGTATCAAACATCATTCTTTTTTCATTTTTGAAACTTTGGGAATTTTTGACGAAACAAAATTTGGACAACCTACGTTTATGGCTACCTTTTTCCCATTCCAATACGTAGGCCAACAAAATAAATTTCCCAAGGATGACCTTGAGAAACTTACTCGTCATTGGTCTAATTTGTTCATTATCGGTGATTTTAATGCAAAACACAGCTCATGGAATAATGCTCAAAGCAATTCCATTGGTATTATTCTGTTAGATGATTGTTCTGCAGGTTATTACACTACTCAATATTTGGTCGTAGCTAATTCATGTCAACTTTGTAGCCAATTGGGTACCCATGATGACTTCGGTTCTGATCACCTTCCAATAACTTTTCAAATATCCCAAGAAATTATTTCTAATCCCAACTTTCAATTACCATATAGCTGATTGGGAGCAATATAGAACATTTATGTTATAAAACTTCGATCCCAATATTCTTTTGCAAATCAAAGATGATAGTTGAAACAAGAGCTGCCTCAGTACCAAAATGCGAGGTTAAATTCGATTCAAATATAATAGACGATGATCTTCAGCTCTTGATTCGTCTGAAAAATGTCCGTAGGAGGCAATATCAAAGAACACGCGATCCTGCAATGAAAGTGATCTGGCGGGGTTTGCAAAAACAAGTTTCGAAATAAGACCCGAGTCCCAAACCCTTTTGGAAGCTCGCAATTTTTTTGAAAAAAAAAAACTCAAAAGCCTATTCCAGCGCATAAAGAAGGTGGTATAATTGTGATCACAAATTCGGACAAAGCTCAGAAACTTGCTAAGCATTTCGAGAGTTCCCATAATTTTAGTTTGGGTCTTACTAGTTCTATTGAGAATCATGTTGCTCGGGATTATCCGAATATTTTCTCTCGGGAAAATATTTTAGATGATTCCTGGGGGACTGATTTGGACGAAGTAAGATCTATAACTAAAAAGTTTCAAAATATAAAAGCAGCAGGTGATGATGGAATTTTCTATATCCTGATCAAAAAAATTCCCAGAGAGTACCTTGTCTTTCTTGGTAAAATTATTTAACAAATGTTACCATTTGGCATACTTTCTTGACACTTTAAATCTAGTTGCTAAAGTTCTCTTGGTTTGTCCTACATATACTTTGTTACAATGATTATTGCTTATTTTATATACACGTGCTTTACCTAAACCATTAAATGGGTATGGTTTAGGTAAAGGAAGCGATCAATCATTTGGAGGACTGGCTTTTAACACAACGACTTCCTTTGTAAGGAAGAGAACTATTTTTTCTTTCCGAGGTAACTTCTGCAAGCAGACGAAAATAGCCCCAATGGGAGACCCCCTATCCCCCTTCCTGTGTGAACTTTTCATGGCTAACTTGGAGACAAACCTGGAGGAGAATGAACTATTACCAAACTGTTGGTGGACGTTTGTCGACGGTTTCTTCAGCGTAGTTAAACGGGAAGCCCTTCCACAAATTTTAAATGAGATCAACAGAATTCACAAGGATATAAAATTCACTCACGAGGTAGAAGAAGACGGAAAACTCGAATTTCTCAATATTTTAGTCAATAGGGAATCGTCATCATCTTCTTCGCTTGTATACGAAGTTTACAGGAAACCAACAAGCACCAAAAGAGTTATCCCCTACACTTCCAACCATTCGTTCCGGCAGAAAATGGTCGCCTTCCATTACATGATTCATCGGATGCAGACTCTTCCACTTAGCGAAACATGAAAGGTTAAGGAATTGCAGTACATCTTCGAAACAGCAAGACTCAACGGATACAAGGATACTTCAATCCAGGTAATCATCGATATAAAAATGAAAATTCTACAAATGAGATTCTTCACAACCCTCACCGCAGCATTTGGACCCTTGAAACGAGTGTCCGTTCCATTTGATCAAGATATTACTTGTTAGCTAAAACCACAGTTACACAAATTCGGATTAGATTTAGTTTTCACTAGTGGACATTACCAGTCAAAATCATTGTTAGGATCCACTGAAACTCAGTTAATGTTTTAGGTAAAGCAGGTGTTTACAAAATAAGCTGTACTCATTGTAAAAAATCTATATGTAGGACAAACCAAGAGAACTTTAGCAACTAGATTTAAAGAACATATAGCGGAGGTTAACAAGGCCAAAAAGCAAGAGGAAAAAGGTCTAACATATGATTTCTAATCAAAGGTTGCAGAACACATCTTCACAGAGGGCCACTAACTATCGACGGAGGACATCACGATTTTACGGACCGTATCTACACCATGGAAATCGGATGTTGCAGAGAGCCTCGAGATCAACAAACAACGGACTTGAACTTTACGCGCAATTCCTCGACGCAGCGTTGCCGGATGAAGGAGAGCTCACCAAAGCCCCTCTTGAGGACTGCTGGAACAACGTGAAAACAGCCATTAACGGCGCTGCTGAAGAAGGTGCCATTGGGTTTTTGGAGCGGTATCGAAGAAACGATCGGTTCGACGAGGAGTGTCAGACGGTTTTGGACGAGAAGAACGCAGCGCGGACGAGGATGCTGCGCCAAGAAACCCGTCAAAATGTGGAGCGACACAAACAGAAGCGAAGACAGCAAAACCATCTTTTGCGGGATAAGAAGCGCCGCCTGGAACAGTTGGAGTGCGAAGAAATGCAGCAGCTGCATCGTTCTCACGAAACGCGTAAATTCTACGAGAAACTCAACGCATCCCGCAAAGGCTTTGTGCCTCGAGCCGAAATGTGTCGGGATAAGGAAGGGGGTATGAAAGGTGAGAGCAGCACTACAATGAACATCTGAATGGCCCAGAGGCAGAGGACTAAGGCAGCAGGAGGAATGGCTTCGTCGGTATAGCGAATGAGGGGGACATGCCAGCTCTCACGATAGGTGAAGTTAAGGATGCTATCCGACAGCTTAAGAACAACAAAGCAGCTGGTAAAGATGGTATCGGAGTAAGTTGGCCACTTGTCTGCACCGGCTATTAGTCAGGATCTGGAATACATAACAGCTACCGGAGGAGTGGAAGGAGGGAGTAATATGCCCAATTTATAAAAAGGTGACAATGTGAGAACTTTGAGCGATCACTATTCTCAACGCGGCCTACAAAGTGTTTTCCCAGAGCATCTTTCGCCATCTATCGCCGCTAGCAAGTAGATTTGTGGGAAGTTAGCCGGTTTTGTGGACGGGTGACAAGAACGGACCAAATCTTTACGTTGCTATAGATCCTCGAAAAGTGTCATGAATATCAAGTCCCTACGCACCACCTATTCATCGATTTCAAGGCCGCTTATGATACTATTGACCGTGAAGAGCTATGGAAGATTATGGACGAGAACGGTTTTCCCGGGAAGCTGACCAGACTGATCAGGGCTACGACTGATCAGGGCTACGATGGATGGTGTACTGCGTGAAGATACCGGGTGCGTTATCGGACCCGTTTGAAACTCGGAAAGGACTTCGACAAGGCGATGGTCTTTCCTGCCTCTTGTCCAACATTGCACTAGAAGGTGTTATGAAACGTGCGGGCTTTCACATCTTCAATAAGTCCAGCCAGTTCATCTGCTTCGCTGACGACGTGGACATTGTCGAAAGAACGTTTCGGGCCGTGGCGGAGCAATACACCAGGCTGAAACGTGAAGCAGAGAAAGTTGGATTAAAGGTGAATGCGTCAAAGACAAAGTATCTGTTAGCTGGAGGAACCGAGCGCGATAGGGCTCGCATAGGCAGAATCGTGACAATCGACGGAGATGAGTTCAAGGTGGTGGATGAATTTGTGTACCTCGGATCATTGGTGACGTCGGACAACAACTGCATCAGAGAAATTCGTAGGCGCATAATTGCCACAAGACCCTTAGGTCGGGTAAACTTCACCCCCGTACTAAATGTACCATGTACAGGACGCTGATAAGACCGGTAGTTCTCTACGGGCACGAGACGTGGAAGATGCTCGAGGAGGACCTTCAAGCACTGGGTGTTTTCGAACGACGAGTGCTTAGGACCATCTTTAGCGGGGTATGTGAGAACGGTGTATGGAGGAGAAGGATGAACTACGATCTGGCGCAACTCTATGGCGAACCCAGTATCCAGAAAGTCGCAAAAGCTGGCCGGGTATGATGGGCGGGACACGTTGTAAGAATGCCGGACAACAATCCCGTAAAATGGTGTTTGCTTCGAATCCGGCCGGTATAAGACGCAGAGGAGCACAGCGAGCAAGGTGGCTAGACCAAGTGAAGCAAGATCTAGGAAGTGACGCAGGTGCAATCCTGAGGAACGTCGGATTAGGAAAAGTAAAGTAAGTCAACAGTGGACACATCAACGAATAAGTAGTGGAGTGTCTGCTTCTACAGGAGATTAGTTTTAAGTTTACCTAGCTTTCAAGTGAAAATGTACCTAGGTTAATAAATATTCGGTAAGTTGCGATATTTTTTTTCACTCGAGTACTATACTGCCAATAATCGCATATCAGTCTCATATGGGTTTTCGTCAATTTTGAGATGATAACGCAATCCACTGTCAGTATCTACTTTCATTTTATGTGATAAAACTATGGACTTTGATCATGAAAAATATAAAAACGACAGAAAGTCAGTTTGTTCCATCAAGCAAAGTAATCGGATATCAGTCCCATCCTGAAATTTAATCGTCCATAGTTCACATTAAAGTTCTGCTTTTCGAATTGCCATATTTTTCACAGATATAACAAAACATGCAAGCTTCATTGTGACAGAATTTAACTTGAAAAAATTGTCAATAAATTTACTATTATTTTAAAATATTTACATGTGAATTGCACTTCGCAACTTTGACTGAAATTTTCTCAATGCCTACTTTTTCCATATGGGACTGATATGCGATTAATGTCAGTATAGTACAAAGTGCAGAGCAAGTCTGCACATTGTAGACGAAAAACCGGTCAAGGAAAAGCTGATAAAGTAAGGAAATTAAATAGAAATTACTAATCCTTCTCTCTATCATTATACAGGTTTTCCACTAAGACACCCACATTCATCAGGATTGGCTATGGAATGTAGTCTATCTTATAGTAAAATCAACTATTGTTTCGAGTTATCTCTAAAACAATTGAACAACATAGTTGTTTTGAACGAAAAATAATTCTAATATACGTTGTTCGCCGTGTGTGGTTTTTGAGAAAATTAACCTTTTTTAATGTTTTTAAAATTTACGCAAATTTTATTTTATACAATACAATTTTCAACAATCCGCTTTTAGACTAAATTTGTGTATAGTAGGTCTTCTTATTTTAAAGTAATTATTTTTGGTGCGAAAAAACATTGAAAACAAAAGCCCTTTTCAAATGGTAACCCACATTTGTTTCAAGGAAAACAAGTATGCAAAGTGGCTTCCTCTACTTAAAACCTGTACATCCACCAAGTTTCATTGGAATTCTAAAGGATACTGGTAGTCAATTGTCATGCTGGAGTGAAATTCGTCGCATCTACGAATTGCTTACCAAATCAAGTATTTTAGCAAATTTTGAAAGTAATGGTCCCAAAATAGAAACCGCGATTAAATCCCGAAGATATGAAGGGTTGGATGCAACTGGAGTTTGTTCAATCCAAATGTTCGACCGCGATGTAAAATGTCTAAATATGCAATTTGCATTTTTGCCGTCCCTGCCAGTTACTTATTTCCCTGCATGTGTCGATAACCTTTCCGGCCGAGTCCTTTCAACCGGTGTTGCTGTTTTTCACGTTTCATGCGAATGATATCGGATTGATCGAGAGCAAGCGGCCAGTTATATCAACAAATTGTAACATGCATTACCACACGGTTACACCGCGGTAACATCCAAAACAATCAGCAAACTTGCTCGCCATAGTTTCGAACCAGTGCCCATTGATGGATGACGAGAGGGCCTGCTTGACAGCTTTCCTTTTGCTCGATTTTACTATTATTTGCATCACTTTATGAGTGCACTCAGTGCACGCGTGCTCGCTCGCGGACAACATCATTAAACTGAATAGCCAGCCGCCGATCTTCGCGCCATGCTCGAAAAGCGCGCGGCGATGCTCCAAAGCATCAGATTTTCACTTTCGCATTCGTTTGCTGAGCTGAGGCAAAAATCTTGAAAATTTTTAAAGCTCGCCACGAACACCGCCCAAGCAAGGCCAGTACACAAATTGTTTCTGCAGTTTGAGAATCACGAAATGCATCTCTAATCGAATGCTCATATAAACCATACAACCGGAGTTCATTTGGGCTCTCTTCAACCAAGGAAAGATGGAGGCAAAAAACACTGCGATTGTAATCAATGCAACAAAATGATAATAAATGAAGCAGATCAATTGGTTCAACTTGCAGCAGCACGAGACACACCATCAGTAACCGTTGAATCCGGTACCCCGCGCATGGGATATGGGTAAGAAGCGTGTCGTGTGTGTCTCTTCTCAGAGCCTGCAGCGGTTGCAGACGGCAGTCACTAAATAGTGCAAGATTTCTATCGAGTGTGGTAGTTTGGCCGGATCAACTGAACCGGTAGAGGCTATCTTCCACGTAACTAGATGGCGAAAAGTAGGACGATGCATCGCAGCTTGGCTAGGTGTGCTTCTTGGCGCGCAGATTAGGAAGAGCAGTGCTGCTGCACCTTCCGTTATGCACTCCTGTTTATTTGCTACAAATATTATTAAAACGGGCTCGCCACGCCATGCACCTCCCATGCGGAGTGGAGCTTAGTTTCTGATCCGACCGCATCGGGTAGGTAAGTATAATTTTTTACGCTTCTGAAGTCAGGTTTTTCTTGGAATTTCTGTCTCTGCGTCGATTAGTTACCACAGTCAGTGTGCGCAGGCCGCTACCTTCCAACTTGTATATTTAGTGTGATGAAAATACTTGAACTTGTTTCTGAACTTGCCAAGTTCAATAGCCGCATGGTAAGTAACAGCATTGGGGACGAAAGTGGAAAATATCGTTGATAACTTTTCACAATTATTCGTAGTACAGACTGTTCAATATAGTAGAAATACTGTGTTAAGGCTGTTAGCTTTTGTAACCCTGTTTTATACCGATTTTTGAAAGTCTTTATTTGTTACAAATTCAAAGTAATTAACACCCATTTTTAACCTGTATAGATGGACCTCGCATTGCAAAGTGGGATGGAAAAGATAGGCAAAATGTAAATGTAACGAGTTTTGTGGTTGTTGTAAAAAGATCTAGAAAATCAGTAACAGCAACTAACCAATTAATTGTCCGGTCATTGTGATTAAACCTAAAGAGTCCAAACAGACTAGCGAAGACACTCGTAAGTTTTTGAAAGCGCAGTTGGATCCAAAACCACTCTAACACAATTTTAGGAATGGTAAAGATGGCTTTAATATTGTTAAGTGTGCAACAGGAGATAATCTAAATTATGTGAAAAATGATATTGAATGGAATCTGGGTGAAAACTAAGGTGCTGTTGTTCCCACTTCGGTGCCAAGATTGAAAAAAGGTGGCCATGAGCGAATAGTGGGCAAATAGTCGAAATGAAGACATCGCTATAAATGATGTAAAAGCAGTTAACATGATTGAAAATCCACGCTTCACTAACAACAAGCTTAGTGTTGGTTGTTTATTATGTGCGAAAAAAGTAAATGTAGGGTTAGATCGGTGTTCGATAATTCCCGCGATTAATAAGTTGAGATTGAAGCAAAGGAAAATTTGGGAACAAGAGCATGGATTGCAAAAATTGTTAGAGATGCTCTAGGTTCAGCCAACAACAGAAAACGTCGGAGTGTACGTCAACTGTATTGAAATGTGTGTATAAAGGCCGGCGCACAATAGATACGTTTTGAAGTTTTTTGACAGTTAGCCCATGCATTATCTGTCAAAAAACCCGAAAACGTATCTATTGTGCGCCGGCCTTAAGGGTTTGTACCGTCGGGGTTAACCTCAATCGGATAAAAGTTCAGTGATGCTGTTTACGTGGACTTATCAATTTTTTTCTTGGGTAGATTTTCTCGATAATTTTTTAGACTTCAGTGAGATCAACAGACAGTTCTAAAATGTCCGAGAGCAACATAGTTTCACCGCGCATTTCCTCTGCATTTTTCAAATTAAAATTCGAAATTAAAAGAAAATCGAGCAAAAAATTCCAAGTGCTTGTAAACAGTACCACCATAGAGGTAACTCTAAGACTAGAAGGTCCCGCAGAAACGTGCTCAACTTTTTGGCACAGCTCTGGTACTCTCTTCGGTTCCAAGCTAATCGATTCACCCCTCGAAACATAGGAAAAACCAATAACCCCTCATTTTATCTGTCAAACTTTCATAGCGAATCAAAACAAACATTGCGTAGTACTAGAATTTCGACTAGAATAGGGTACGTTAATCGTTTGCTTGGGACCAATAGGCTACTAAAGTGGTGAGCCAATTTAAAATCGTTAGTTTCGTATTGATTGTTGGTACCACTGAACGGTCAAAAAGCACAAACGAAGTGACAGACGGAGCTGCTCGAAAACTTTGGTGACGAACCTGTGTACCACATAGCAACACTACTACCAACAATCAATACGAAACTAACGATTTTAAATTGGCTCACCACTTTAGTAGCCTATTGGTCCCAAGCAAACGATTAACGTACCCTATTCTAGTTGAAATTCTATTACTACACTATGTTTGTTTTGATTCGCTATGAAAGTTTGACAGATAACATCAGGGGTGTGTGGATTCATGCAGAACATGCAGGGGTGAGTGAAATAGCTTGGGACTGCTTGGGACCGTTGTTCTGGTACTGAGTGAGCCAAAAATAATAATGATTTTCTTCGGGACCCAGTTGTCTTAGAGTTACCTCTATGATTGTACTTGCATTTTCACCAAATGTCAAGGGGTAAGTCACTCATATTCTACACAGCTTGGGCACATCCATCGGCACATTTTCGGCACAATCTCGTAGGCATTAGATTGTTGTAAATAAAATGCTGGACAACTGTCATTGAAGTCAAATTCGATTTACTGAATTTAATTGTTTAATCATCAAAATGCTGCCAAATGTCACAAATTTTTAATTACTGAAAGATCAGTAAAGAAATATTACTGATTTTCAGTAAAAGGTTTTCATTTTGACAGAAGTTGGAGTTGCTGAAAAACTCAGCAGCATTATTTTGCTGGAACGTTTGCTGATCTTTCATCAAGTCTAAAATCAGCAAAATTTGGCTGATGTTCAGCGATTTAAATTTGGTGTGTACCAGAGGAACTCAGCCCACCAGTTCACTTATAGATCTAAATACGAAATGTAGGTTCTAGAGTGGACTCAAGAGGAAGAGGCAGTTAATCAGACCTCATTAATACCCTTAATTCAAATAATGCTGCAAATCACACAAAACAATCTAAAGAAGTCTATTCATCACCCTCTATAGTTGGTCTCTAACAATGCTCCCCACCGGTTCCAACTCTTTCCGGCCGAAAGGCTAGATTTCTGGTATGCCTTTTAGGGCATTATAAAATCCTAAAACACAGGATTTTTATTATTTTGAGAACACAAAACACCATAATTTCGTACTCCCGCCACTTTCGACGTCATCCTCAATCCGATTTATCATTGCGATGTCAAACCAAAACATTCAAGGTGTCAGAAATACCGGGTTGCCGGGATGGGTATTTTACAACAATTGCAGCTTGCTCTATGACCGACACAATCGGCATACTTAAGGCACACTGACAAAAAAGATGACCCAAAATTGGTGTGCGGAGTGACCTACCCCTTGCCAAATGTACTAGAATGTTTTGGTCCTATCTCTTTCACTCTACTCAAAACTGAAATACATAAAAAAAAAATGACAAAATCATACACTCTTGGCGCACTGTCAAAGATTGCTGACACTAAATCAACTTTGTTCAAATCAAAACAGAAATACCATAGAGGTAACTCTAAGACCACTGGGTCCCGAAGAAAATCATTATTATTTTTGGCTCACTCAGTACCAGAACAACGGTCCCAAGCAGTCCCAAGCTATTTCACTCACCCCTGCATGTTCTGCATGAATCCACACACCCCTGATGTTATCTGTCAAACTTTCATAGCGAATCAAAACAAACATAGTGTAGTAATAGAATTTCAACTAGAATAGGGTACGTTAATCGTTTGCTTGGGACCAATAGGCTACTAAAGTGGTGAGCCAATTTAAAATCGTTAGTTTCGTATTGATTGTTGGAAATACTAGCAAGGGGTAATCAACTCTGCACACCTCAATCTGTGCCGAATGTTTTAGCGGTGCCAAGGTCTGCCAATCAAGTACCCCATGAGTTTGGCAACACTGAAGTTTTAATGACTTTTGTGATTGTGCGAGAAAAAGAAGCGTGATGAATTGATGTATTCAACAATCACTGCTGCAGTATGGAAATTCTATCCGAATAAGAAAACTGGGCAAAGTAAACCAAATCTGTTTCAAGATTCGGACCGTTCATCACCACACTGTGATTGTAGCGGAAGCCGGTTCCGAAGCCCAACTCCGGCGGATCCTCATAAATCCGGAAACGCTCATCAACGAGTACATCATGACATAGTTCGAGATTCTGGTGGATTGCGGTAAGCTGGACGTGGTTCTTCGTCCGTGGCGTTGATTATGAAGCAGTATGACAACGATAGAAACTGCGAGGCGGTGCTGGAACTGTTCAATCAGCTGCAAGCGGAGGGCGGGTTCTTGAAGATTAGCGGGATTAGGGACTAGGGATCTTGCAAAAAAAAAAATGTTCTATTTACTTCGGGTGAACAACTTTGAGGTGCCGAATGTGGTTCTGTTGTATGTCAAGGGAAAAGTTTGAAGGGCTTAAGGATCGGGTTCAAGTTGTCAGAATGTGCTTAGTTTGTTTTACAGAAAGTCTATCTAATAAATTGTCTAAGAATGTACAATTGGGTATCATAATATTTATTGAAATAATCCTGATTATTTAAACAAGGTGAGTGACTAGCAGTGCCGTAGATGCTCATCCGGGAGGAAGGTACCTGATTTGTATGACGCTATGTATCTGGCCACCCTGTGGCATTGGCCCATGTGAACCGTGATTACCGATATTGGAAACTATACCGGAAACGCCAAGCAAGTGTTCGTTGCTGAAGTGGATGACCCTGAGAGTGACCTAGTTATTACTGTTGCTGGTGATGATCTTGGCGCTGGTATTTATTTATCACTCAAACTTTGACAACTCTTGCAGGGAATTGAACGACGTACAGGCTGCAGGAGAAATCCGAGCAAAGTATATGTTTGTCTTTTAATCCGGAATCCGCCACCAACCACCATGAGAACCAATTTTTCAATCTTTCCTGGCAGCACTGCCTAGAGCCAAGAATGTTTACATTCGTTTGATGCCCTTTTTGTTTTAGTTGATTTTTTTTTTGAAAGAGACATCTTCCTCCAGCAATCGGTAGTATTCCAATGAGGATTCCACAGAAAATTGATCGGGACATGGAAGTAACACTCACTCCCGCAATTGGGACATTGAAAAAACAGACTATATATCCTCTAAAACAAGCTAAAATATCAGCAACTGTGTATGAATGAAGGAGCGGATAGTAATGATCACGTCACTTATTGACTGATAGCTGAAGAGAGATATGTCTTTCTAATTTGGTAGTAATTCCTTATACACAATACCAAATCAGAGAGATCCATCCTACTAGCTGCAGCGTACAAAAAAGTTCGTATTATTTGCGAAATTTGGATCCAAAGATTGCAGGGCTTGAACATAGAGGTAACTCTAAGACTGCAAGGTCCCGAAATAACGTGCTCAACTTTTTGGCTCAGCTCTGGTACTCTCTTCGGTCCTAAGCTAATCGATTCACCCCTCGAAACATAGGAAAAACCAATAACCCCTCATTTTATCTGTCAAACTTTCATAGCGAATCAAAACAAACATTGCGTAGTACTAGAATTTTGACTAGAATGGGGTACGTTAATCGTTTGCTTGGGACCAATAGGCTAGTCAAGTAGTGAGCCAATTTAAAATCGTTAGTTTCGTATTGATTAGTGGCTTGAATGCGACTGGAATTCGTTTGGGATGGATTTGAGAGGGGTTTACTGGTTTGAGCCAGGATCTCAAGCATGAGAATTTGACGGCTGAGGGAGTACTTTTTGAGATCGGAGTTGGATATATCCAGCACACTCTTTTAGATAGGTGATGCGGATGACGATCAGGGATGAGAATTTGAATTCTTGTAAGTTGTTTACGTTGACGTGTGCTTTTTACAGGGATTCCATGCTTAACTGTGCATTATTAAATTGGTAATTTTTTGGTGAGAGCAAAAAAAAAAGGATTCTGTTTGTAAACAAATGTGGATGTAATGGTTGCCAGTAATCATCAATTTTCGCTCAACGTTTTGACAGTTAGGCTGACATGTAGAACAAACACTTTCCGACACCTAAAAACACACAAGAAACACAATCAACACAGACACAAGGTGGCAGAGTGACTTATCGTTTCATGTTGTCTCGTGTTTCATATAAAATTAGGTCCCGTTTTTCCTCCCGCTGCATTAGAGAGCTGTTGTAGCGTATGGATTGTATGGTGGAGAATTGACAGAACGCCGATGTTACAAAAAGAACAAAAAATATTAATTTTCTTACCGCTAGAAGCAATATTTGAAAAGAAACCGAAGATACCTCTGTAAAATTCTAATATCCCAAATTTCGCAACCAGCTTAATGGGAATTAAGCTTACCGCCACTGCCAAAAAATTCACGTTTAGATTTTTATAAAAATATTGAAAATGATATAAAAAAAAATCTGTAAAATATCAGTTTTTCCAGCAAAATTATCAAATAATCTTACTATCTCTTACAAGGAGGGGGGGAGAATGAGGTGTCTGAAATATTGGAAATCATGCTTGCGTAATTATTGAATGGCTTCTATGGTAGAAAGAAAAAAAGAAAATAAATTACATATTAGTTTGATATTATGATATTAAATTTAGCAATCTGAATGTTTATCAATAATGACTAATATCAATAAATGTTGTAAAATATAACGGTTTTTTTTTATCTAGTTCGTTTATTTGGAAGGCTCAATCGCGTTAGCTTTACGGAGCCGATAATTCATTGTTCACTGTGTGTAACGAAATTCACTTAATTCTATGTCTAGTAGGAGTTGGGCCGATTACTCGCGGCTTACTCGAGGTTAGAAGGGTACATTTTCGAAGGATAGGATCAGGGGAGGAGCTTGGTCAAAATATAACGGTTAACATCATTATTGTCTTTATGATAAATGTGGATTTTTATAAAATATCAAATTGTGTGTTTATTATATTTTTTAGAAATATCAAAATAATATCATAATATGAATTCAACCGAAATTAAAAAAATCTATGTAGGGGAAATGGATGTAATGTTGGCCTAAATGCCCCTAATTTGGGCCCATACATAAATTCAGCAATCGACTAAATTTTCAATAGCGACCAAAAATATCCATCAGTACCGTCCCAATGACGCTTTCATCTACACACTTAGATTTTTTGCCGAGATGGGCACCACCGAGCAGCTCACCAATCTATTTTGCTGGATCTCAGTGAAAAATTTGCCGAGATTCAGTTAACAAACGGGAATTTTGCCGAGACTTCGGCTAACAAACATAAATTTTGATGAGATCTCAGTAAAAATAAATGCCGAGCCAGCTCGGTGATGCCAATATCGGCAAAAAAATCAAAGTGTGTAGATGAAATTGATAAATAGCAGATTTTTAGCGATGGGCCCAATCTTAGATCCATAGGCCAAAATTAGAGCCATTTCCCCTATATAAAAATGAATTTCTTTCTGTCTGTCTGTCTATCTGTCTGACCCTTATAGACTCGGAAACTACTGAACCGATCGGCGTGAAAATTTGTATGCAGGGGTTTTTGGGGCAGGGAAAGGTTTTTATGATGGTTCGAGACCCCTCCTCCCTCTGTAAAGGATGGCTTCCATACAAATTAAACAGAAATTTCTGCATAACTCGAGAACTAATCAAGCAAATGGAACGAAATTTGGCATGTGGAGGTCATAGGGGGTTGCTCCTTAGGTCATAAGGGGGGGGGGGGGTGGCTACGTACAATATAGCATGCTTTTTTTAAATTGGCGCATAAACTCAAGCTAATATTGAATCCCGAGCACACTCAACTAGTAGCATATAAAAATATGTTATCAACATGATTTCAAAAACATAATTTGATAGTATTTTGATATCCGACTTTGCTCGGGTGATGCACCGAGCGTTTATTCCGGGTGGTGAGCAAACTTGAAGAAGAAGAAGAAGAAGATGATGACTATACAGGATGAGTGGTATCATAGAGCCCCTTTTCGGAACGAGTGTATTGTTAATGGACCTGGTCTACGATTCAAGATTGGCCTCAGTGATGGTTGGTATCACATAAAAGGTAAAATAGGTAGATCTTCATCGAAATGTAAGTTTTATTGACAATAATCATAACTATATGAAATGCAAATTTATATGATAGGTAACTGGATCAACTATATTTAAACATCCCAACAAACAATTTTAGCAGCCGACCAGCTTATACAAGCAAAAATTAGCTGCATAAGGCAAATTGCAAATTGCAGCTAAAATTGTTAGTTGGGATGCGCATTAAATCTCGACGACTTCTAATTTTGCATGCCAACACCTTTGACTCTCCTTTCTCTTATCATACACCTACCGTACGCGTGATAATGTTTGCACCATTAAGCAATGTCAAAATTAAAAGAATTCTCAAAAATTTCGTTATCGAGTTTTTTTTTATTTATTCAAAGGGGGGATGTTTCTCAGAGTCTTAAACTATGTTAATCATCGATCGAGTTTCCATTTGCTGCAATTACGGACTCCACACGTTTCCGGAATGCACGGCAGGTTCTAATAATGTAGTCTGGATCCATTTCTCTCCAGGTACGGGTCAATGTTTGCCTGAGGCTTGCTGTACTCGGGTGGCGTTTAGAACAGGCCTTAGCCTTCATGACGCGCCATATTGAGTAATCCAGCGGATTAAGATCGGGGCTGGATGGCGGCCACATATCCTTCGCCTAGAACGGAAGATGTTCCTGCAACCACTTCTGAGTGCGGTACGAGGTGTGGCACGGAGCCCCATCTTGTTGAAATACAACATTTGGCTTCGGACCGTACTGTTCTTTGATCCACGGAAGAACATACTTACTTAAAATCCCGATGTAGACCTCCGTGTTGACCTTGTCGCCTTCTGGAATGAACACAGGGTCCATTTTTTTTTGCCATCGGAAGCTTGGTCAGAAACACGTTCTTGTACTCGTCGGCTGCGTCTTTTACCGGTCGGTTCTGGAAGTTGATACGGGATCGACGGTAAACATGCTCTCGTCGGTGAACAGGATTACCGGATTTTTTCGCTTAAGGAAGTTCAAGATTTTCTTGCATCGTTCGACTCATAGCTCCCGGATTCGGTTGGTAATCATGTGAGTTTTGATCCCGTGTTCCTTTGCCATTTTCCGTATTGAACGCTTTGGATTCACCCGAATCTTCCTTTTGATAGCAGCGATAACCCTCGGAACCCGAGCTGACCTCGGACGACCTGTGGTCACCCACCTTTAATGAGTTAAGCCACTTTTCTTCAAAATGGGTCTTTTTCAACCATTAATGGGTACTTTCAAGTTAGCGTGCATGGTGCAACTGTCAAACTAAGTAAATCATTTTCTTTTATACACAGCCTACTACACGGTAAGAAAAAAGTACCCAAAATTGAATAAAAAAATACTCAACGCTGGGTTCTAACACTTGAGGTCCACCGTTGAGTAATTCTCAAAAATGTTCTGGTTAAATTTTACTCAACTAATGAGTAATATCAGATGAACTCAAATTTGAGTTATTTTTCTGATGAAATTCAATTCAATAATCATTATTTATTTAAGTGTATTGAACGCACACATATGCAGTATTGGTTTGTTTACAATCTTTTACTGCCAGCTGCTCTAACAATTTTAGTCGAAAGAATTGTCAAAAATTGTTTTGAAACGCTTTTACAAAGCTCTAATCTTCTCTAGTGAGAGCGAGTATTGTCGGCAACCAGTTTTTCTTCGGCAACCGTTCCATTTGAACTGCATGTAAATCTGCTGTTCTATTATCGGCAACTCGAAATCAGCTACAATTTGTAATGCGTGTGTTTAATTTCAAGAAAACCTTGCTAGATTACTTTTTCTCAGTGGTTAAAATATAGTCAAATTGAAGCTGAAAGCATAAAGAATCGTTTGCATGCATTCAGCGAAGTGTTTTTGTAAGAAAATCCAGTGAAAATAGTGTTTCAATTTGGGTTGCCGAAAATAGTCTGGCATGCCGAAGCCGTCATTTCCCCTAGTTTGGATTTATGCATGTTTTTTAAAAGTACACCATCAAATAATTGTTAAATAATCAACTAAAATATTTTTTAATATATTTAATTCACTGTGATTTGAAGTGAAAATAAACTCAAATTTTAGTTAAAATAACTCAACCGGCATGTTCTCACAGTAGGATGAATGGTTGAGTACTTTTAACTTATTTTTGGATGAAAATTGTAACAGCGCTTCGATTATTGGTGCTGCAGCCATTGCTGGCAGTTCATTGTTTGCGATTGCCTTAGTCGTTCCCTAATAAAAAAATAACCATAAACGAACGATAACCCAAATCATTGAACTATTCCACAAATGGTTTGGATGATACCCAGAACACGTCGTTAAGCAAATTAACCATATAATTTTTATTAGGGTTCACCTACAGTTAAAGTAATTTTTCGTCCTTGTTAATGATTGAAAAAGTGGCTGGATGCTTGATAGATTGAAGGTAAGCGTTTTTATTCATTCTGTAATGTGAATACTCCCAAATTTATTATATTGTATCGATCCGTACAGGTTGTAATCAAAGAGCTGTCGATATGGATAGAATAATCCGAAAATACTCAACAGATAACACCGCTAATCGGCTGAACATCCAGACGAGACGGATTTCACCCGGTCCAGACGGGACCGATTTTGTCGTCCAAACAGGACCGGTTTTTGTTTCGTACGGCCAATCGAAGATCTTCACAGATGCAAACAAGTGGATGGTGAACATCAAAATGTCCAACGGATCCATACAACTTTAGACATTGAGCAGTATTCGTGCCCGAGAAGTGAAAATATTATGGTGTTTGTTGAAACCATCCATCCACATCCAGAGTTTGCTGAACTATGCCAAGAAGAGGGAGTGATCTGCATTAGTGCATCTGAGGTACTGTCTAGATTTGATTTTTGAATAAATGCATTAAATTATATGCCCTTTTCCACAATTTCGTTTCTTCTTAAATTTAAAAAAAGAAAAATATTTCTTTGCTAACATTCTGTCATTTTTCTCCTCCCGACGTTGAGTAAATTTCACCTACTTCGTTCGATAATCAAGTAGGTTGTTTTCACCCATTGAAGCCCAGATCGAAATCACTCAAAATTGAGTTTTCTTGTTTAACTTAATTTTACCTCCCACTGAAGCCACGTGTTGAGTGAAAGTAACTTAATTTTGGGTACTTTTTTCTTACCGTATACGTTATGAGCTACGTGCATGCAAAGAAAACCAAGGCATTGTATGCACAGGTGAAACGGGAACCTTATTTGTACGATGGTGCAAACATTATCACGCATACGGTATGTATCTACGCTTCCATCTTAAGAATCAACTTGCATATTTTTGTAGACGTTATGCTTCTGATTATCTGATTAGTATATATCAAAAAATCGGGATGTGGAGGGACCATCAGGGCACCCAATTGAAGCTATTTGGATGGGAAGAGTGAAGGTGTCAACTACCTGTTGCTAACATTTTGTAGATAAAGGGCGGGCTCTTGTCCCCATTCATTGGGGCATCTTCCTGTTGGATGGCTTGTTTTCTGACCAGTTGTCTGAACAAGTTGTTGGAAGGAGATTCTTAACTGCCCAAAGAAAAGAAAAGGCGAATTGCCTATCAATCCATTCATTCGTTTTTGGTCTTTCATGATTTGCTGATGACAAAATTTGTTTATTATTTTCCTCGGGTACTAACCTCAAAATGTTCCCTGTGATTTGTGTATGCGATGATTGTTTTGCAAATTTGTATGTATGGGGAAAATATTCCTAATCCCTATACGGATTTTTCGCGACAAAATACGATATTTTCTCCAAAATGTATTAGTAGACCATTATACAGCCACCCACGATTTGTACAATCGTATATGCTGAACTAATGCTATGTTTAAAAAGTTTAACCGATTGAATTGTTTGTCATTGAGGTAAACATTTAAAATTCAGCTAACCATCCCTAATAGCATGATCTCTAACAGTTGGCAAATCCAAATTTTGATACGAATATGTATGTGTCATACATGACTATCGTATACTTTCCCCAATAACGGCTCCAAATAACTGAGCTGCATCCGCGCATGTTGTCACACAATATCCGCTAGCGACTAGCCAGACGAGCACTCTCGTCTACTACACCCACTTCATCCTCCAACGATATCTGTGAGGTAAGCGTAAGATAGGCATAGTACCCACCTGTACACTTGAGTAGCGAGAGCATTTACGGATTATGGAAGCTCAACGAGTACGTGAATGAATTTAATTTTTGATCGACTCTTGTCAACCTGATGGATGATGGTTCATTGTTCGCTGGTTTCACTAAATGCTGTAAGAGATGGAAGTGTGGACATTGTTTTCACGACAAATGATTGAGTGTGTCGGTGTTGATCGACGGAACATCGCCGCCATGTGTGCGATTGCATTCCCGTCACATTTTCGAATCATCTGTTGTTTTTCAAACCGCGGTTGTCATTTGAATCAATTTGTATGTATGATGTGATATCAAAGTCCGAAGATAGCTGTCCGTCGTCGATGACAGTGAGAGTAACGGATTGTGATTGTGATTTTATCTGTTTGTTTTTTTTGTCGTTTACGCAATTACTCCGGCTGTGATTTATGCGCATGATTTACATGATTGCAACGAAAGTGAGAGTGCTTGACCATGCAACAGACGATTAGCGCTGGCGTCAAACGGACATTGGTTCCCGGTTCAACCTTTAAACTTTTCCCGGTGATTAATATTCAACAACAACTATTTATTCGACTATCTAAGACCACTAGGGGAAAAGTTGGCTTCGGCAATACCTTAACCTATTATCGTCAGGGGGTAAACAAAGTCCTAGAGCACTCAAATTTGGCCAATAGATGCTCTGAAACATAATGTATCCACATGCCAAAATTGAGCTCTCAAGGACGTTGTTTACCCCCCTGACGATAATAGGTTAAGGTATTGCCGAAGCCAAATTTTCCCCTACAGAAATATTGATTTTACGTGTGAAGAGATGTTCTACTTTTTGAAAGTTTCATATGTTCATATATAAATTGCTGCAGTTTAGAAAGGGAAAGAATTTTCAAGAATTTTTATAAAATACCATTACCGAACGATAACCCAGAACTATTCCACACGTCGTTAAACATAAAAACAATTTATTGGGATGGTTATCGTTACATTAGTTCTCAAATGAATTAAATTAATTATATTTGCCCTCCACAAAATACCAACGGGTTCAGGGGAATCAATTAATTTAGGAGGCAGCCTGCCTCCATTCCCTGTCGTGGAGAATGATTTCCCTCCATTAGCATCAGATATAAAGTCCGTTCTTTATTGAAATCTCGATTGAAATTACATCGCCATTATCAACTTGACGATTCCACCTTCATGAACCGCTGTCAAACCAATTTCTCATACCCACCAGCATTCACATCAGCATCATTTGCAGAAATAAAAAATATGAGCAGACAGCAAGCGGGGTGTCACATCTAAATCGCAATTCTAGATGCTCAAAAATCCTACACTTGCGAATCAATCTACGAAAAATCTTTTTTCATCTACTTGCATAGTGCATCATATTTTTGCAGGAAATCTTCAGAATCGTCATAAATATTCTTTCTATCAACTCAGCATGCGCGCACACGCTAACTCCCATTAATGATTAAAATTTTACTCACTTTCAAGAAAAGTGGCTTAACTCATGAAATGAGTTAATGAGTATTAAACGAATACGTCAAAAATTGGTTATTTTTCCGAAATGTATGAAAAGTACCCATTTTATTGATTTGCTTTTTTCTTCATGGGATAAACCTGTCATCAAAAATAAATCGTAAAAAACAATTCATACTCCTTATTGGACATAATTATTAGCACAATATCACACAAAAAATCAATAGCATCCACTGGGCATCGGTCTACGATGTTTGCTGCTCATAGACTTTTCTGAAGTTTGTGAAATGCACAAGTATTAGTGCAGAACTCGGAGTAAATTATAAGTATGAGTGCAAGAAAACCTTTGAATTTACCCCGAGTTCTGCACTAATACTTGTGCATTTCACAAACGTCAGAGAAGTCTATTGAGCTGGTTCGGACCGATTTCAATTATACAAGGTCTGGTCCAACCGGCTTATTGGTATAAGTAAAATGTGGAAATGTTTAGCGTAGAGTCGGTGTATAATGCTGGGGGACGTGCTGTCAAATCAGCCTACTGATCATTCTTGTATAAAACTGGTTCCAAACGTAAACAAACGCTGTAGGTTTCTTATGGCTTTTTTACTTTTGGAACCAGTTATGCGAGGTAGGCGACGATTGTTCGTATTTGACAGCCACGCGTATAATGAGTCACGCGAAGAGTGAAGCCAAGTCTACCTATTGAACCGTCAAACCGGCTACCTAAGGGGAAAGTAAACAAACATTACGATGCTATGAAAGGTTCACGAAAGGTATTGCAATAAAATATAAAATATAAGTGAAGAAATGATCATAAGCACGCAGTGAGCATTAAATTGTCATGGGATACGTTCGGTAACGATCAGTAATGAGAATTTCTTCTATATTTTTTGTTAAGATAATTTGACAAAATCACTGATATAATGATTTACTACAGCCGCACTTTTTTTCTCTCGCTAGAAGTAATTTGAAGTTGTTGTAGAAGTCCTCTGTTGCCAAGTGAAAAGAATGGGAATCTTTCGAAAACCGTGATGCGAGTTCAACTGTTTTTCTCTTGGCGTGACTCATTATACACCGACTCTAGTTTAGCGGTGTTCGTATTTCATCGCAATGTTTATCTTTTTACACGAAACAGCTGTTTTCTATGACGACACGTCTGCCATTCGTAGTATGGAATGTTGTGATGTCGTGACATCGTCATTCGTTTGCTAAGCAATGTTTACAACATTTTTGCTTCTAACACCAGCAAGCTGCCTGTTGTTCCAGACCTTGTATGATTGACAGCGGGTTCGGACCTTTCTGTAAACTGGATTCTTCCTCTTTCTGAAACGGAGCACATGTTTAGAACACATACAATTTTCATCATAATTGCACATACAATTCTTACCTTGTAACAATCGGTATCAGATCATGTCCGGGAATGCTGTGCTGTTCTTCAGATTGGTTTGGAATGTGACAAACAATTAAACTCGCAGACGCAGCATATTTTCACGTCAATCAACATTGGTCGGCTCGGTTGGAACACAATTTCATACTTCTTCGTATCGTCACGTAGACGATGCACGTGAAATTCACGAATGTTCGTAACGTTCGGTTGTTCAAAATGATAAAACACTCTGCGCTTCCAGTTTGTCAAAGATGTCTTGACAATAATTGAATGTACATTTTTACCCATTTTAATTGCAGTAGATATGTTCAAAAATGGGGAAAAAGTACCCGGTTTCCGGTTTTCGGAAAAACCAATTTTTTGACATTTTTAAATAACTTCAAAAAATGAGTACAAGGTAGCATGCAGCTAACCACAGCAAAACAAAATTGTTCCTGCATCGTAGATAGAGTCACCCCCCTCGGCAGACATCCGGAGAACTTCGAGATTAGGGCCTAATAATTTTTGTAAACAAACTTGACTTCAAGAGCAAATTTTCATTACGTCGAAAGTGAAAAAGGTAAACAAAGTCGAGCTATCAGCACAAACGAAGTTCCAGACGACTAACTGGCGAAGAAATCAATTAAAATAATGTGGTTCGCTGTAATAGAATTTTCTTAGAAGCTTGTGCCATCATCCACCAGATCGGATAGTATTTTTGTTTTGGTTTTGCACAAAGTTGATTTTGTGTACATTGATTCTTTGACAGTGTGCAAAGAGTGTATCATTTTGTCATTTTTTTATGCATTTCAGTTTTGAGTAGAGTGAAAGAGATAGAACCAAAACATTCTAGTACATTTGGTGAAAATGCAAGTTCAATCCAGTAGTAGTGTTGTCATGTGGTACAATCCAGTAGTAGTGGTGTTGCCATGTGGTAAACTGAAAAATTGCAATAGCAGCTTAGTCACCAAAGTTTTCGAGCCGCTCCGTCTGTCACTTCGTTTGTGCTATCAGTGCAATCGATGCACCTGCTGTTACACTATATACTGTCCGAATATAGGATCACATCCCATTTTTAAATTTATTTGCCAGTCAAATTGCTTTTTGACGTAATCACCTTCCGATCAAAATAGTTTTCGATGTTACTTAAGTAACCCGATTTCTATGGAGATGCCGTTTGCCTTAAGTAACAGCGCTGAGAAACCCGTGAAAAGTGTACGTTCGTCGTTTCGCTTTCTCATTATTAAAGTGAATAAATCGTACTGTTTGTTGCTAAGATGATTTCGGTGGTCCTAAAATGATGAATGGGCTGCACGTAAGGAGACGTAATTGACAATTCTCCGGAATATCCTGGTAAACACACTTTGACTTAAGTAACAATAGGGGCCACCAAACGACGTATAATAATTTTTGACTAAAAAACCAGTATTTTTTAGCATGAAAGCTAGCGATTTGCTTGTATGATGAAAACCCTGATAAATATGTTAAACGTAGCTATCACTATGAGATTATGTGTGTTTAATTGGAAATAGGAATAACTTTTCGGTCATCAAAACAAAACTTTATTTTTCTCGGATTGGTGCGAATGTTACCTACGACATAATGAAAATTTGCTCTTGACTTGTTTGTTTACATAAGTAATTACGCCCAAATCTCAAAGTTCTCCGGACATGTAAACCGACAACAACAACAACCAAGGGGCAAGACAGCTGTACTCCTCACTGTACTCAGAGTAAAATATAAAAAAAAATTTACTCAAAAATGAACACGAGACTATATTTCGTAAAGTTCAGGAATCCCTTCATCTCTTTTTTGTCATGCTACTTAGAATTGTTCAGAATCCCCCATTTGGGATGACTGTAGTCCTCCCTGATATTGTCTGGAATCTCCCTGCACGAAACAAAAATCAATTATTTTATTCATAGGTTCTATAAGAATGCATAAAAGGTATGAGTGACCGCTTATACATTTCATTTGACGCATGATCTTCATTAACTTTTTGCAAGGCGTCTGCTTATTAGTTGACTTTGGGATAGACCAACATTGGATTCAGGTTTAATTGGGAATTACGCCGCTAGAGGCGCTTCACTTTTATGTTACTATGGCGCTATAATATATGGATCATAGGTCCAAAATAGAATATTTCGTGATCCTGGTCATATAGAAAGTTACTGTCTTGAGCAAAGTTGTTCAAGTGATCAAGTCCTTTCGGATGGTGGCCATATTATTTCAGAACTCTCTCACTACGCAGCGCTAGTGTGCATATGAGTTTGCTACATAAGCTGTATCTCAAAATCCTGGCCATATTACCATGTTACTGTCTTCAGCAAAGTTGTTCAAGTGATCATGTCCTTTTGTATGGTGTGCATATTAGTTCAGAACTCTCTCACTAGGCAGCGCTAGTGTGCTTGTGAATTTTCTATATAAACTGTATCTCGAACCTGGCCATATAGAACGTTGCTGTCTTGAGCAAAGTTGTTCAGGTGACCAAGTCCTTTCGGATGGTTGTTAAGAACTCTAACATTACACAGAATTTTTTTTTGTTGAATATTACATCCAAACAGCTGCACAGAGATCATTCCGCCGGTTGTGTAATATTACGTTGTACGATGTACATCGATTTTGCGAACAAAATTACATCAATTGATGTAATATGGGGCCTCCCTTAGCTGTGTCTGTAAAGACGCAGCTACAAAGCAAGACCATGCTGGAGGTGGCTGGGTTCAATTCCCGGTCCGGTCTAGGAATTTTTCGGGTTGGAAAATGTCTCGACTTCCCTGGGCATAGAAGTATGATTGGACTTGCCACACAATTATACCAATGCAAAAATGGTACAGGCATCGAAAGCACTCAATTAATAACTGTGGAAGTGCATCTAGAACACTAAGTTGAGAGCACGCAATAAACTAATATGCGATATGCAATAAGCTTGAAATGCGAAGAAGAAGAAGATGATGTAATATTGTATCTGGTTTTTGCTATTACATCATTATTTCATACATCAGCTTGAATTACGTTGATCGATATTACATTTTTTTTTGCTGTGTACGCGGCGGTAGTGTGCACATGAACTTCCTTAATATGTTATGTCTGGAAAGCTTGTCCATGTAAGATGTTGCTGTGCAATGTGATGACACGAAACCGAATAGAGATAACGTGTAAAGAAGCTGTAAATCGATTTCGGATGCCATTTTGAAATCCAAGATGGCGGTCATCGATTCCAGAAAAACTTTCAAATTGTAACCCTCGTCCAGGGTGACAATTATAAACCACCCTTTTGCCGTGTTTGCCATGAGCGTGTGTCTTGTCTGTTATAATTTGTTTTTGTTTTGGTCACACGCTCGGCAACATACTCACCACTACCTGATATGTAAATATTTTAATTTGTTATTTTCTTTGTAGATTTTATTCGGTTTTTTATGTTGTTAGTTTAGCTAGATAGGAAAAAAATTATCGTTTATTAATGTATCGCGTCTCAAATAAAGTTAGGTCCTGATTCTCCTCCCGCTGCAAAAGAAGGCGAATCCCATAAACAACATAAAAAGTCGAGCGCGGTTGCAGGAGAACGATGGCTGTTTTTGTTTTGTTTTGTGACGTTGTGAAAACAGAGAGAACAGTTCGAGCCACGGTGGAGTCTACGCGGGTTTTTCGTTCGGAGACGTTTTTTTTCTTAGTCCCGAGAAAACGGACTTTACCTGGGAAAAGTTTGCCCAGCCGCGACGCGAGTGCCAGTACGCATCTTCCCAGTGCACCGCGAGTGGAAGCCGGCCCCGTGGCTGCGAAAATTAGTGTTGTTGAGTGCAACAGAGTGTCGGATCGCCATTGTGGGAAGCTAACCACAAAGGATCCGGTAGACACTCGCCGTCCTGACTGCGGTGGCTCAGCCAATAGAGCCAGTCTCGCCACCGCAGTTAATCGTCAAGCAGGACGAAGCAGGCGATACCAGAGGTGAGTTCGCCTGGGCAGAAACACTGCGGTGTCTGCCAAGGTTGCCTACGGCGAGTAGGCAATCCGGTGATTCGTCACCAACGTCGCCGGGGGGGTTCCAACAGACGAGCCCAGCTCATCCCCCCCGCTAAGTGTCAAGGACAGCTGCTAAGCAGCCGAATAAGCAAACCGCTCAGCACAGTCCGTGCTTTGTAGCAGCAGAACCGCCGCCATACCGTCGTCGAAGGGCCCCACCGAAGAGCAGCAGCAGCAACAGCGAGGAGGAGAGGGCAGAGATAAGTAGCGAATAGACGTCTAAAATTGCATTTCTTTTTGTTGTTTTGTCCCACCCAAATCCGGACGTCTTTGGGGGAAGTACCCTTGCTCGAGGCCGCCCCGCCGGGGTAAAATCGGGCCAGCTATAGGCTGGCAAGTAAGCCGTAGCTTACAATTGGCGCCCAACGTAAATATACACGAAAAAATATCTTCCGATATTTTTTCCATCCGAGCGTGGGGTACTTCCACCAAAAGTTGGATTTTGGGTGGAATAAGGATAGTGGTGAGGCTTTTTCCGCAATAGGCGCGGTTCGTTTTAACATTTTTTACATGTTTGTCTTATTCTAAATCGGCTAATCGACTCTTGTTGCCTTCTGTAGAACGAGTTGTCATATCCGGCGTTGCTTCGTTCTCAGAAGTTGACTTTCAATTCCCTCGAGCCGATTTGGATGGCATTCGGACGCATTTGGTTACCTAAAATTTAAGGAATCGTCAGTAAATCAATTAAGGTACCTTACCGTGTCCATACTCTACACATTGTTTGTGTCGTTTTGATCCTTTTCATATTTGGCTTCTTTGTGTCATTCATCCTATCAACATGGCTGTTGAATCGTTGTCGCTTGACGATTTCAACGCTGCATATTTGCAGTTGCGCGTTGATTATTTGTGTTGCGATGAACTGGACTACGAGTTGAACTCTCGTGGTGTTATTATCCCTCCTGAATCGGATCCAACTGGTGTCCAACGATGTTGTCGTTTGTGGGAAATGATGAATGACGAAAAGGAGAAATCCACTAAAGTTGCTCGTCGTCTCCCAGGTAGTGCGGTGGATGATTTGGTGTTTTGTCAGGGGAAGTTCTGTTCCATTAAGGAAGAACTTCACCAAAGGTGCCCGAACAAGGAAATTTTTCGGAGTAGGTTACTCCATTTGGGTGCCCGACTTCAAATTATCCAACATCACGTCATGGGTCAGATAAGGGAAATAACTTTACAATTCTTTCAAAAAGTGTTTGCTTTATACAAGCAACATTTCGACAAAAATCACAAAAACATTCCTTTATCTGATCCATTGACGATTGAGGAAGATGGAGAAAATGAGGATGACTTGCTCGTTTTGGACACTACGCCACAAGATCAATACAAACAATGGTCTAATGTGGAAGACTCGGGAAACCGAGGCGTAGGAAATGAAATTTTCGCTATTTTACTTGAAATTAGGGCGGAGATTCAGGATTTGCAACAACAATCCGCACAGAGTGAAGCAAAGACTTCTCTGAGGAATCAAACTTTTGAAGAATCTCTTCAAAAGTTCCACAGCGGGATTGCTACAATCAACTCGATGACCTCTGCACTGAAGAACACACTTTTGGAAGTCAAAACACTTCGCAAAACGGTTTCTGATTTACAGATCATCGTTCACAACATGACTCCTAACGTGACTGGCCCAGATCTAAACACAAAACTGGATGATCCGTGTTTGGTGGGAGAACCAACCGGTTTTTCTAATATAGACCAACACACGTTAGGAGGGTTTATAAATCCAGCGGATTTGCAAAAGCGCTTTTCAGAGCCTGCAAAAAGTCCAGGTATTTTTAAACCACACATTTTTATTGATTCTGGTATGGTGAACAATTCTAAAACATTCGGTAATGTCGGTCCTGGACATTATTTTCAGAACTCCGAAGTTCATCCTTCACTCCCGATCTTTACTTCTCCAAACTGGAAAAGTAAAGAAACGGTCGAGTTCCCCGCGTTCTGTCGTCAGCACCAACGGGTGGCTGACTGGAAAATCCAAAAATACGCTGGGAATGATGAGGGGATCGGACTTAACGAATTTTTAGAAAATGTTCACCACTACGCAGAATCAGAACAACTTTCCGAAGAGGAACTCTTCAACTCAGCCATGCATCTGTTCACTGGAAATGCTCTGGCCTGGTTCCAGACTATGCGGTCTCAAAAGCGCCTTTTCAACTGGAATCATCTCGTTTGTGAGCTCAAGGCGAACTTTGTTCACCCTGAACTTGACGCTGCGCTCAAAACAAAAGCATCTCAGCGTCGCCAACAACGAGATGAATCCTTTCAGGAATATTACCTACAAATGGAGAAAATCTTTTGCGCTATGACCGCATCGCTAACACGAAGCGAAAAGCTCGAAATTTTAAAGCGGAATCTCAGAACCGAATACAAAGAGGTTCTTATCTTCCAGCCGGTGAACACGCTGGCCGAGCTAATAAGCCTCGGGAAATCAGTAGATGCTTCAAAGACACCCATCTACCAAAAGGTATTTGGGAAGTTCCGAGAAACCACAACATCTGCGAAACCGGCCTCGGATGGCTACCAAAGAGATAAGCCACAGCAGGAGAATCGCAGAAACAATTCTAAAACAAAGATTTTCTGGAATAAAAGTGGACGACCACCTTCACCAGAAATCAACAAACCATCTGGTAAACAGATAGGCCAGAATCTCCCCAAGAATGCTCATAAAAACCTGAAAACAACACAGACACACAAATCGGTAACCCTATTGGATTGCCTTGTGGACGTATATCGTCCACCAGACCTTGGAGTCTGTTATAACTGCGAAGGAAGAGGCCACGATCATGAATCGTGCCCCCTACCCTCGCGTGTGTTCTGTGTTATCTGTGGATTTGAAGGGTACGAGCATTCTCAATGCCCTTATTGTTTGAAAAACGGGATAAGATCCGACTAAAAATAGTTTTGGAATCTTATCCCTTCAAAAACTTCATTATAAATTAATTCTTATTAAATTTGGAGCTCACCTACTTTTCAATTTTCTCAATGGAAAAATTCCATATTCGAGCCCAAACATTTTTTCAGCCTTCGCGGCACCATCCAAACAGGAATAAGCTTCCTCATCCACCGGGATTTGATGAAGATGACCTAAAATGAAAAATATCAATTAGCATGATTAATTCTAATTGACTTACATGCAAAGTACTTACCAACAACAGTACTTTGTACCGAAGTTTCATTTTCCGTCCAACAGCGAATCATCGTCAACCGGTCAACAAAATAAATTCCTACTGCTTCCAAATCGTCATCAGTACATCATACTCGGTACTCAATTGGGAGTCTCGGGATGGAAAGTGACGATTTCGGAAGCGAATTCATCACCTATATGTTGCCGGTTGACTTACCTCCAGATTCCTCTAGATGTTTGGGAGTCGGAATCACCCAAATAGTCGATCAAGGACCGTAAAACTTAAAAATTGCTCCACAGGGAGAATTTTCTTCTTCAGCACCGTCAAATGGTTCATCACAGAACCAAAATATTACCCGTTGTCATTCATACTGAATGACGGGATTTTCACAGGTCGATTTTCGACCTTAAAACGGCCAATCCGCCGTGCAAATTATTTTCCTCCACACGGAGAAGGACACCACCAGCAAATACGATCATCACCAGAGGCTTTCCCGACGGCAAAAGCCTCAAAACTACCGAAAACGAGGTAAAAATTAATCGAACCGCGATCGACAATTTCGCGATTCGATTGTTTTTGTTTACATCTCGTTTTCATATTCTCTTTCGCCTCTTCGCGAGGATGACGCCATCAACGGATTGACAGTTTCATTTATCGTGCGTTCCGCAATCCGTTCAGGATGGGTTACACTTTTGCGCGTAACACCTCAGTGGGAATACACTGAGAAAATTTCTCGCCGTAATTTTGGCGCGCGCAAACACCAATTTTAATTTGTTTTTCATAATTTTTGTTTTCTTTCATTTTATGTTGAAATCAGAGTAATTAGGCTAATTCTTCATAGAAATAGATTTTAATTGACTGGCTTTCACATTCGGGGTCTTGCTCTTGTGTTTTTCTTCGGAAATTCACTTGATGTATAGAAGACCTACCGATGTCCAGTATGTGTCCAGTTGTTTGATTACTTTATGTGTGTAATATGTCGGGGGTTTAATTCGGAGTACTCACGTTACTGAATAATGAACGCGTAGGCCAAATGAGTGTTGATGAATGAGTGAGACATTAAAGTATGAATTTGAAAAGAATTAGAACCCCAATCGATATTTAGAGTATGGATATCGTCAGGGCACAAACTGGACAGTCAAAAAAAAAAACTGGAATTGACAACCGTTCCACTGCAAGTCAAAACCGTAACTGGGACTTGCAGGGTTTTAGGAAGCGAATGCTTCCGAGTGTTTATTTGAATTGGCTCGGGTGGAATTGAGTCTTCATTCACCCGTTGCAACCCGGATGTGATAATGGTGGAGTTGACGCATCTCGGAGACCCAACTCTGGTCTACAGATGGGTGAGAATGTCGAGGCACCGATTTATTAGTCCGGTCATTTCTCTGTCCCTGATTGTGACACTTTTTATTGTGGAAAAAGTTGTTAGGATTAGGCAGATTTTTTATTTTTTTTCTTATTTATTTTTTATTTTCATTTTAATTCGTTTATTTATTATTGTTCACGGTGTTAGGTGTTAGGGTTAGTAAAAAAATGGTTGCCATTTTTTTTCTCCTCGGTGTTGGCGAGATTGTAACCCTCGTCCAGGGTGACAATTATAAACCACCCTTTTGCCGTGTTTGCCATGAGCGTGTGTCTTGTCTGTTATAATTTGTTTTTGTTTTGGTCACACGCTCGGCAACATACTTACCACTACCTGATATGTAAATATTTTAATTTGTTATTTTCTTTGTAGATTTTATTCGGTTTTTTATGTTGTTAGTTTAGCTAGATAGGAAAAAAATTATCGTTTATTAATGTATCGCGTCTCAAATAAAGTTAGGTCCTGATTCTCCTCCCGCTGCAAAAGAAGGCGAATCCCATAAACAACATAAAAAGTCGAGCGCGGTTGCAGGAGAACGATGGCGGTTTTTGTTTTGTTTTGTGACGTTGTGAAAACAGAGAGAACAGTTCGAGCCACGGTGGAGTCTACGCGGGTTTTTCGTTCGGAGACGTTTTTTTTCTTAGTCCCGAGAAAACGGACTTTACCTGGGAAAAGTTTGCCCAGCCGCGACGCGAGTGCCAGTACGCATCTTCCCAGTGCACCGCGAGTGGAAGCCGGCCCCGTGGCTGCGAAAATTAGTGTTGTTGAGTGCAACAGAGTGTCGGATCGCCATTGTGGGAAGCTAACCACAAAGGATCCGGTAGACACTCGCCGTCCTGACTGCGGTGGCTCAGCCAATAGAGCCAGTCTCGCCACCGCAGTTAATCGTCAAGCAGGACGAAGCAGGTGATACCAGAGGTGAGTTCGCCTGGGCAGAAACACTGCGGTGTCTGCCGGGGTTGCCTACGGCGAGTAGGCAATCCGGTGATTCGTCACCAACGTCGCCGGGGGGGTTCCAACAGACGAGCCCAGCTCATCCCCCCCGCTAAGTGTCAAGGACAGCTGCTAAGCAGCCGAATAAGCAAACCGCTCAGCACAGTCCGTGCTTTGTAGCAGCAGAACCGCCGCCATACCGTCGTCGAAGGGCCCCACCGAAGAGCAGCAGCAGCAACAGCGAGGAGGAGAGGGCAGAGATAAGTAGCGAATAGACGTCTAAAATTGCATTTCTTTTTGTTGTTTTGTCCCACCCAAATCCGGACGTCTTTGGGGGAAGTACCCTTGCTCGAGGCCGCCCCGCCGGGGTAAAATCGGGCCAGCTATAGGCTGGCAAGTAAGCCGTAGCTTACAAAATATCCTACAATACGGGTATTTTCGGAAAGGGAACGACGAGTAGAGGCTGGAAATCGATGCCAGACGCCATTTTAAAATCCAAGATGGCGACCATCATCAGACCACTGTCAAATACGTTACAATTTGGATATTTTCGGAAAGGGGATGACGTGTAGAGGCTGCAAATCGATGCCAGATGGCATTTTGAAATTCAAGATGGTGGCCATCAGTTCAAGAAAAACTGTCAAATACGCTACAATAAAGGTATTTTCGGAAAGGGGATGACGTGTAGAGGCTGGAAATCGATGCCATACGCATAGGAATCCAAGATGGAGGCCATCGGTTAAAGCTGTGGGTATCCTTATTCGCGGTTCCTTATTCACGCCCCTGTTACCCCGGCAATAAGGATTCCTGACTGTAATTGTCTGCACCGGTGTATGGATGCTTCGGCAAGCACCAAAGCCGAGTGTTTCCGATTTCGGAAAAACACGCTTGCTGCTCGTAGGAATTTTCTTTGGGCGACTTCTGAAAGATTATCGTCTTACGCAAGGTAAGAAGTGGGTGATTTGCGTATTTTTAATAATCCTGGTCCCTTGGATGATCCCTTGCTCTGATGTCCTTAGGTAATTGTTATATTGAGTATGTTCTGTTTTCTACTAAAGGTAATTGAGTTACATTTTTTATATTTCGTTGTAGCATACAGATAAAAATTCTGAATTTTAATTGTGATGTAAACATTCATTCACGTAGACTTGTATTTCATTTCACGCAACCGAGCAGATGGCAAACAATGTTGTTTTCAAATATGGGCTTTTGTATACAATATTTGCTACATTGCATGAAATGTGTCAGAACTTTACATGATATATAATGTAAACGTATATGATATGTGACGCTCCATTTATGTGCATCATATTGAACAGAAATTTACACTACTTTTTCGAACTGTGCATTCTTTTGTTACACCAAGAGTGGAATATTTGTATTTCAGTTTTGAATGTGCTGATGTCTTCGGAATTTTAAATTTCTAAAAAGAAGTTTAAAATCATGAGCGTAAATTAAAACTTTAAGTTTTTTTTTATAAATTGAAGAGGTCCTAAATGAGAGCGTTGTTGGACTCCCGATGTGACTTATAGGATATGATTTTTTTTTCCTTTTTGATCGCAATTGGTTAGATACGATTCAAGCCATTTGAAGAGTTTGAACTGGATTCCCATCTTTTGCAATTTAAAAAGAAGAATGGGTATGTAGACACTTCTACATGGTTTCCGTTATCCATTACTTCCAGAGAATAATTAATTAAATCTAGTAAATTTGTGGTCGTCGAACGACCTTTAAAAAAGCCTGGTTGCATAGTAGTAATTATATTTTTTTTTATTTGGATGAATAATTTATCATTGGCAATCGCCCTAAACAGTTTTGGGATGCAAGAGATAATGGATATACCACGACAATAACGTATGTCAGATTTTCTACCAGGCTTATTAATAGGCACTAGAAATGAGCTTTTCCATATTTTTGGGAATGTATAGCGTCAGGT
Source organism: Ochlerotatus camptorhynchus (assembly GCF_037179485.1). Classification (NCBI taxonomy): domain Eukaryota; kingdom Metazoa; phylum Arthropoda; class Insecta; order Diptera; family Culicidae; genus Ochlerotatus; species Ochlerotatus camptorhynchus. The sequence continues at coordinate 3,331,390 of NW_027040756.1, read as the reverse complement.
TTATCAGTGATTTCAACAATTTCTATGAGATTCCACATTTCCAGGTCCAAGTTCTCAACCATCTTTCAACCGTTGAATTTCATGCGAGAAACTTATGGCTTTCTCCCACTTACACATTTATTAAGTAACCCACATTTGCTATGGAAATTCCTTTTCCCATATGTGTTATTCAACGCGGATCTACCGTTGACATTGGAACAAACAGCACAAATCACGTACGCTATTACCACAATAAGCTAATGAAAGCTTTTCTATAGATTGCTTCATAATTAATCATTCAGGCGACAACCGAAATCGATCAACTCCATACCTTTACTATTCATTATTTTCACCTCCCTACCCCATTTTAATAAATGTGCACATTTCCGCATGGTTCGCATTGTCGTTGACGGCAATTTGAAATCACTTTCAGTATACCTACCTTACGTAGGGTAATGTGAACACGGCGACAAAAGCCAAGAGCCGATGAGAATTGGCAAAGCGAAAGCTCTCACTCATTTGAGTGCGATGTTGGTGGTGGTGATGGTGATGGTGATTCGCTTCAATCAAAAGTGGTGCATGTGCAATGACCGCGCGAAAATTCGCAGCGAAGCTCCGGATGGATTGCAGAAGGGCTGTGATCTCTGGGAAAGACAAACATGCGCGACCGTTGATGCGGCTATTGATGTTGACAAGATGATTGGGATGAGGGCCTGATGATAATAGCCGACAATGAGAGAAATAGCACGTCCATCAAAGGTAGACACATCTCGTCACTCGCAAAGTGTCCACTATACCAAGTGCTTGGGAAAATCGCAAGTCAGATCGCTGGTTGTCGTGCCATTAGCATCAAGGGGATATCGAGGGTCTCTTCAGCGGATTGCGATTATTTAATAACTGTTGATCGGAATTACACTCGTTGAATTATCTAATCGGATGCTGATAGATAATCAATTGAGAAATTCCGAGTACTTGGAGAAAATAAATCCAAGCATCTGGATAATTAGTAGAGAGTGAATGCTTTCGGATGATTAATAGATTTAGTTTGTTTCAAATGAAGATAACAAAAACAACAGTTTTATTTGCTATGCATCTGCTCATCAACGCATTTCTTGGCAGACAGAATAACGTCATTAACCCCAACACCATCGTATGATGCACCGCATAATCCCAGAGGTAGTTTGTGTTCCCGAATATACCTTCGAATGCCTTCCACACGCTTCTGGTGTCCAACCACGTACTGCGGAATACAGTTTCTTAAAATGTTCACTTTGTACGCATCCGGTGACACCTGAATATCCAAAATCTTATTCACATTCTTCAATGCCACGTCCAGTAGCTGTTCCTCACTAGGATCGGTTCCGAACCACTTCTTGAACCAGGCACCCCCCATCATCACCGTTAGAACCGTATTATCGTCCATTTCGAAGCAACAGCTGTCGAAGATCACTCCCAGAATGGGTAAGTTCTCAATCGGTGGAACTAGAAATCCAAATCCTTTATGCTTCTGTAGATCTGGACTTTTGTAGCGTAGATTGATCACGGCAACATCTACGAATGGAATTGCAGCTAATTCCTTCGATAATTCCGGATGCTGTCCTGCTACCCGTTTGGCAAGTTTGTAGCTTGGGATACTGCTTATCAGGTGATCAACGACTTGTTCCCTCCCATCGACCTTCAGCTCAACCTTACTCCCATGAAACCGAATCTCTTCGAACTTCACGCCAGTCTCAATCCCAACGCCACTCTTCTGCAAAATCGTTCCTATTCTATCGGGCAGTGTCTGCAGTCCACCATGAATCGAGTAAATGCTCCAGTTCTCCGACTTTGCTCTCCTCGCCAACGCCGAAAGCAACTCTTGCTTTGATTCTTTCTTATCCTTCTTATTCAACGCTTCCTTGAGCATCCCTTTTACCACCCCTCCATGTTTTTGCTCCACGTCGAACAAACTCTTCATCAAAAATTTTACACTAATCTGCTTTGCATCTCCGGCACAGATTCCACACAGCATCGAACTCACAGCATAATCGGCAATCTCTTTGCCAAATCTTCGATCAACGAAGCTATACATTGTCTCGTCCTCAAGGGGTATCTTCGACCGTCCCGCAAACAAATCTTTAAACCCAGCGAAGAACAACGGTTTGGTAAATGGTGGAACTATTTTCAGCACCCCCGACAAGCTCGAGGGTAGCATGTTGAGTTTTCCCTTGGCATAGATCATCCTATTCCTGGCAGCAACGTGATTCGAATAAATCGGATACACTTCCTCGGCGAGTCCCACTTCCTCAATCAAGTCCAGCGTGTTGCTGGCCGCGGGACCCTTCGGACGAATGGTGCGCGGACCAGCTTCGAATACGAATCCATCTTCGTTGAAACGATCGGTACGGATCCATCCGCCGATGCGGTTGCTGGCTTCGTAGATCACAGCCGGATTCGGGAGGCCCTTTTTCAGGAGGTAGTACCCAGCCGATAGGCCACTGATTCCGGCACCCAAGATGGCAGTCATTATCACAAGCGGTTGTTTCTAAGGGACAACTTTGTCAGTCATTGGCAGGATTGGCGATGCGAGGATCTGGAAGAATAAGAAATAAAATGTTATTGATTGATCTGTGTTGGTTCCTACAGGTATAATAATCCGCTCAATTGTCAGAAAAGTGGGACAAATTTCCAACCCGAAAAGATTCTAGACTGAGTTGACCCGTTTCACAACTGGGATCCGTTTTCCTTAGTATAATGGTTTAAGCAGCTAAATTGAGTGTTCCGAATTGTCAGCCAATAAATAATAATGCCCAACCAGGCTATTCGCAATGGGCCAATGAGCGTGGCCATAACCTCTAGCATCGTACAGAATTGCAGTCTTCGACAAAGTTGTTTAGTTGGTGGTTTATGATTAGTTCGTATTCCTACCGAATAGGTGGCTCTCGGATATATATTTTGAACGAAGGGCCCTACAAGGATGGTTTAAAGTTGTGCATTTTATAGTTCCGAGAAATGTTCAGACCTGTTCAATGATCTCAGACTCTCGGAAAGTGAGATATCGGCTTTCTAAAAAAAAATCCTCAAGAAAATAATTAACACATTTTTTATTTGTTTAGCTCAGAAGTGTAAGCTTAATACGTGTTACTTTATCAAAATGCTAAGATTTTCCCAAATATTAAAAAAATGTGGTTCCACATATATTTAAATTATAGTGAAATTGATTGATCAAACTACACACTTAAAAAAATCAATGTAAATTTAGGTGTTCTGAAGTTGACATATACGAGCGTCAATTTTGACATACAATTGAGCCATACTAGACGCGAAATTCAGCTCAATCAAACGTACTTTTCGTCGAGTAACAAACTTTTCAGTCTCGGAGCACTTAGTTTTACATGACATGTTTGTTTACGTGTCATCGTTTATGTCAAAGATGTATTCTGTCGCGTATAAAATTAAGAATTTCTAAGTGTGTAGGCTTTAATTCGAACACTAGGCTATTCACTGAAAAATATGATGTTTCGCTAATTTCAAACGTCTGTTCAAAAAGCCTCGCGTTGCCCCACTCATATTTTTTCATGAACATAAAATTTAAGGTCTCAACTAGCCACAATCACAAACCAAATTTCAGCTGCCTCCGTCTGCAACTGAGAAAGTCATTCACATTTTTGTAGAGTATATATTAAAAAGAAATTTACACTACATTTTCGAACTGTGCAGTTACTTACACACACAGTTCGAAAATGTAGTGTAAATTTCTATTCAATATATTATATTGCCTTACATTGATCCGACATCGGGTCGACTTGTCTGTTCGGGACCATTTTGTTGGATTTCTTCCAAACTCCACTGTCGTATATCAAAAGATAGTGAGTGACTCAGTTGGCAGTGACGATGAGCTTCAAATGAGAAAGGGGCTCTTGAAATTATGGTAATGTGAGAACTCGTTTTCACAGAATTGATTGAATGGTTATATTGGTTCATGTTCAATCGAATGATATGAAAATTAACAGCACTGGTGTGTCATCACTGAACTAGCCTGATTTAAGCTACGCTTCGCTCATTACAGCTTCGATAGAATTCTTCTATCTATAGATAGATATAGCGATCTAGATTAAAACAAGTGATGTCAAAAGATAAGTTTTATCCACATGAACAACTTTGTTGAAAGTTATCCGCTTTCCATCCAACAACCTCGAAGAGTCATATTGCGAGACTTGTTACTGAATATCTCGAATTAATCAATGTGCAATAGAGTGATGCAAAATTTGAAATTTTCGCTCCACAATACTTAAACGATCCCAAATCAGATCCTGACTAGCCTCTCAAAATTTGAACCCATTTAGTGAGAAACTGAGATGGCCAAACCATTTGAAGTTTGTATGGGAATTACTATGGGAAAACCAAGATTTTTGTTCATGTCTATCTAATAATTCACCATACCGGTCTGCTTTAAAAACTTTCATTTGTACTTGTAGGAAATTTTCCCAGCTACAACTTTGCTCAAGACCACTTTTTGATTAAATGCAAGGATCGAAAGTTATCAATGGTTCAATACGCTGATGTCTTATGATCATGCTCAATCAACTGCTCAGCAGGCAACATTGGTGTTTCTGGGGCGTTGAATAGGACACAAAAATCATGGCTACTATGTCACACTGCATAATACAGTGTTGCCTACAGAGCAGCTGCTTGATCATGTCATAAGTTTACCAATCTCTTAAATAATTAATAACTTTTTCCTGTCTCGTTTTACATAGAATTGGTTTTCAGTAAAGTTGTAGCTGAGAAAATTTTCAATAAGAGTGGCTATCGAACTGTCTCGCAGCTCAATATGGAAAAAGAATAGAAGGCAATGAACAAAAAGTTGAGATTTGCCATAGTAATTTACATGTAAACTTCAAATGGCTTGTGCGAAGTCTGTTTCTAACCAAATGAGTTGTAACTTTGGGAGGCTAATCAGGACCCGATTTGAAACCATTTAAGCACTGTGGAGCGAAAAAGTCAAATTTTGCATCAGTCTAATGTGCAACCAAAGGTGGTGAAACTGGGTTTCAAAGGGGGAGAACCTCAATACGCGTGGGTTCGTGTCCTTTGTAGCCGTCACTGGTCGATCTCGGATAAGTATGCGGCTTAAGCACCACTCCGGTAAAGGAGACCGCATGTCATGTTGAGTTTTGCCCGGATGAGACTGCCCCAGGGCGAGTCCAATAGTAATCTTCCTAAAAAGAAGAGATCGAGCCAGCTTCACTCCCACCGAAATTGAACGGGTAGAAACCCCATTGCAAAAACAGCATAATCTCTCACACCTCGAAATATTTCCCCAAAGCTCACGGTAAGAGAGCACACAAACCTAAAACGACGACCTATTTCCGCAACATAAGGTCAAACTCCGACCACGCGGAAGACAACAACAGAATTACATGGACCCGAAACAACGTGAAGACACTTTCTTCCTCTCATTCTAATTTTTAATAGGACAACATTATATACCTACATCGAAATCAAATCAAACATTTATTTCACAACGGAAAACGGTAAGCTTAGATTTTCTTATAACTAGAGCGTGCTTTCACGAAATTTCCATTGCTTTTATTTTTCTACTGCTCTTTATTATCTTTCTCTACCTAGTCCTATTCTTGTGTGCGTAACTACCTTCTATCTGTGCTGTGCTCTTGTGTTTCTTCCTGACGAATCCCACGACGATGCAGCAAGCGGGGAACGGCAAAGCTTGGCACCCGGGTGTCTAACATTGATGGGTTGGGTGGGCATCCATATACGACGATACGTGCGCACGTTTGTCTTGCCGACACCCCAACCTTACAATTGGCGTTGACGGCGACTCTGTAGCTCTTTACTCCTATGAGAAAATCCATAAGCAAACGTCAGACTGTGCGTGAAACATGGCGGACTTTGTACTATCCTTTCGCTCCACCGAAAATTCCCATAAGAAACTGTCTACATTTGCTGGAAGAGCAAATTTTTCGACAGTGCCGTCAACGCCAATTATTGGACTAATCCAAATATTAGCAATTCATGCTCTTCGACCTGACCTTATGGTCGGCAATAAAGGTCCTCCGTGGCGCCCTCGCCGGACGCCACACTCAACGAAAAAAACAGAACGGACTCACCAGTTGATTGAGCTGCTGATGATTGCTGCGCTGCTGTTACTGGCGCGGCGACGATGTTACCTTCAATCGATGCGCGTTCGACCGTTGGTGTTGAACGGCCAACGATTTCCACCTGGGTGGACGAACCACAAAGCCCCGCTCAGCGATGTAGATGCGGATCGCGTTCGACCGGACAAGGTGACGGTTGCCGGGATTATTCGCCCCGGGGATGCAGATGATGACGTTGGAAGCGTAAACGTAGCCGTCGGCTGGTGAAAAGAACATTAAGCACAATGCACAGATTTTCTTTAACGATCACATTACCTAGTCTAGCTTATTTTCCGCGCACACTACGTATTGATTTATAATTATAGCTAAACAATCAACGAGGAGAAATTAGAATTTAAGTATAAAAGTACAACAACATTGCTTTAACTCACTTTACAAAACGTAACTATCACGCGAACAAAATGAAACACTACTACTGCAATCTGGGGTTCGGACGAAAGTGAAGCGAAACCGTGACCCTCAGATTAGGGAAGGTGACCTCGGCCGAACTTAACGGAAGTTCGATTTTCCCGCGAACTTCTTCGAACTAGATCGGCAATGCGAGAGATTATTCTGATCGCTGGTCCTTCGTTCAAAGTCGGGTGTAGCCACACTCTCTCTTTTCCCAACTTTCCCGAAGCTTTCACTGGACTCGGCCTTGGGAGAAATTGTACAAGATCGAGTGGCTTTACTCACGAGGCATTCTATTTTTATAGTAAATCGACCAGTGTCGTTTTGCTACTGGCATAGTTTTTGGCGTATGGATTCGATATATTTCATTCTTATTTTATTTATGACTAATTTACTATTTACAACATGGAGTGACTGTTACACCTTCAAAATAGGGTTAAGTGACCAGTTGAAAGAAAAAGCATTGTCCACCAAATCCTGGCCAGAAAACATCAGTTTTTGAGAATTCGAGGATCGAGCAAAAAACGCCCCGAGAGGAGTCAGTCTATCTTCGAGGGATGCAATAGATTCGTCAACGTCGGGCGCATATGAATCTATTTCTTGAATACCGCGACGCACATCACAAAGCGCTGTAGGAGCCATCAAGAGCTATTACAGACGTCATCAATTCAGCTAGCTGCCATCGCAGTCGTCCTGGTCCTGTTTACGAGTGTGTGGAAGGGGTCGCCCAGCCTGCAATCTTCTGCCCCTGATGATTTACAAAGTTTCAGCCCAAACTCCAACCCAACCCTGGCTACTAATGATGTGTGCTCACGAGGTCAAAGTCACCTTGATCTTGTGGTCGATGGTAGAACAGAAGCCGTCCAAGGTGATGCTTTCGGCAACATAAATCGTACTACGAATCTGCATACCGTCGTCCGAGAATATCATCTCATCGTGGGTGCCATTGCTACTTCAACTCAACACTCTGCAAGTACTACTCAAGCTATAGGACGCAACAAGGTTAGCTCTAAGGAAGCCCATAATCATTCCACCACAGTCGAGCACACTCCATCATCGGCTAACAGTCGTCCTGACTCTGTGTGTGGTTATGGAGAAGGGGTCTTCCAGCTTGTCATTCAAGGCGAGTACGATGCACCCTCCGATTCCAGCGCGACCAAGCTTTGGAACGTACTGGCAGAGATGCCAGATTTTTTTTCTATGCAATTCCGTAGACTTATTCAAATCTATGGATTTCTACGGATTTTTTTTTAGTCGAAGGTGATATTTTTTTTTAGTTCCAATGAGTTATTTTACGTTAAATGATAAATCGATGAAAGAACTTTTGAAAAACTACTAGGGACAGCCCTCTGGGGTATAGATACTATAGATTCCATAGATAAGCGGAGACAAAGTAGAATGTAGCCAAACGAACTGTCAGTTAGTGTAGCCAAACGAGCATGACGTCATCATGGTGTTGTTTGAGGGAGAAGTATTGTAATATTATGAGCACAAAACGCTTTCCACACTCCACGTTCCGATTTATTTCGCGGACAACGGAAGAAGGAAAGATAAAGCAAACTATTCCTCGATTAATTGTTGCAAAGATTTGCTTTGCACTTCATTTTGAACTTTTATGCACGAAACAAAACAAAACTGCACAACGAAGAGCTCTATGATGGCATGAACTTTTTTCACGGATACCAGTAAGATCATTTATTTTTCATGGTTGCCAAAACAACTTTTTGTGCCTCCGCTTATCTATGGAATCTATAGTATCTATACGCTGGGGTTGTACGCAATGGTGACGTCGGCTTACGTGGTCTTATATAATAAATGTTATTTGTTAACTGCAGCAGGACTTGTGTTTTGTGTGGGAATTGGAATTTGAGAAGGGTTCTCTCTGCTTATACTCTTTAGTATGACTATGATTGCCATGAAAAGAAGCTGTTGATATGAATTTTAGTTGGGACATGTTAAGAAATTAAGAAAAACAGGCATGAATACCATGATACTGTTGCACCTGTAGTTTTTGACATACTTTCACTGATTGCTTCTCGGGGATCCTTGTTAAGCCATAGCAAGATGTGCGCGTGAGGACTTCCACTGTACTGATATTCAATCGTGTCAACCAGCTTGATGAAGTACACACAGCACATGACTGGATCATCATTGACCAGAGTTGCTCTTTGTAGTGCAGTCAGTTCCTGGATGGGATCTGTTAATTCATTTCCATTGTGTCCTTCTGACAATCGATGTAGGAGATTCATCAAATGGGGCCACTTCATCTAATTTGCACTGAGTGTGAAAAACATCGTAGGCTTTCCCAATTGTCGCATCATGGTGAACAAATTTCTCTTCCTTTGTTGCCAATACTGACTGAATGGTATTGATTTGAGGAAGGATAGATTTCGCACAATGCACTGCTCCATGAATAAGGCGGTTCTTAAGGTTGACACGTGTGATGTTTACGGTCCCGGGAACTTAAAAATGCATTGCAAGCCTTCGGAAACTCTTAGGCGAAGAACTTTCATTGTCATATACAACAAATTTTGTGGTTTGACCACATGCCTGTCTTGACGGCGAGTTTCACTGGATGCAATCATGAAATATGTCACCCATATGTCATTCCAAAGGAGTGTTTCCTGTTGCCCAAGCAGCAATTCTGACTCAATATCCACGGCAATGGTTTTCATAATGGATATTTTTGGTCGCCATTGAAAATTTAGTCGATTGCTGAATTTATATATGGGCCCAAATTAGGGACATTTAGGCTGACATTACATACATTTCTCCTACATACATTCGTGACGGCCTTCGGTAACAGTGTCGTATGACAGAACCTTTCGTATGTCATTTCAGCTTTGTACTGTAATTTGAAAGCTTGTTTTGCAAGTGTTGGTAAATCCGAAGAAAACCGAAATACTCTTCGTTCAATCGAAACTCAATACAACGAACTACTGGCCGCTAGCTACGAAGAACATGTTCAACGAAGACATTTAAACCTGAGACAAAACCCATCGAAATTCTGGAAATTCGTGAAGTCGCAAAGGATGTGCAATCGCCTACACAACACAGTTGTTCAGGACGACGTAACCGCAACATCCCCGGAAGAGATCGCAAATTTGTTCGCTACGTTTTTTTTTAAGGTGTTTATGGTGCAAGGCAAGCTCACCTTCCCGCTTAAGGCCTGTATAGAGATCGAAGCGAAGCGAAAACCTCATACAAAATACTAAATTTTTCACCTGCGTGAAAAACGCAATTGGCAAATTTTTCACTTCGCTTTGAACTGTAAACAGATACGATCCAGCGAAATCTAATGTTGTGGATCGCATCTTTTTCGCTTACGTTTATTTTTTTTTCGCGCATGCAGCGCTCGCGAAAAGAGCAGCAGCTAAGCGAAAAGTTGACGTTTCGGGAGAGCGTATCTGTCAGATTTTCACTTCACCGGAGGTGTAAACTGATCGATTTCATTTCACATAAACTGTAAACTGCGAAAAAAGGAAAGTGGAAAATGTTCCACAAACATTTTTTCACAACCTTTTCCGCTAGCGAATTTCATGATTTTTTGCGTGCTTCAATTTTCGCTTCGCTTCGTTACAGTGTCAACAATCGACATGACAATTCAAGCTGAACATTGCATTAGGTCCTAAGTAACAATGATCGATTATCTTCGTCTTAGGACCTAATGCAATGTCCAGCTTGAATTACTTTGAAAAACTCATCTCTGAAGTAAAAAAAAATCAATCAAATAATTTAAAACAATTAGCCATGATGTTTAAGTATGCAAATGTCTCCTTAAGATACTGCTGAATGCTACGGATAAATCACTTTAAATATATTTGGCTCAGTATTCCCATCCAGCAAGTATTTGCAAAATAATTTTCAAGTTACTTTGAAGAACTCATCTCTGTATTAAAAAAAAAATCATTAAAACTATTTTAAAACAATTAGGTTTGATGTCTTAATGTTTAAATGCCTTGTTTTAATATTCTGGAATATTCTTGGCGAAGAACTGGAATGGTATTTCACTTGGTTTTTCTAACATTCATGGTTAAATTACAAGTAATATTATTAATGGTTGATAGTTTTGAATTTGCTTAAGACACAATATCTAGTACAGGAAGCCATCCAGAATGTATCATAAATCAACTATTGCATACTTCATGGCGTAAATTGAGCAATTATTGCATACTATTACAACTATTGCATACTTGGATGGCTTCCTGTACTAGATATTAGTACATGCTGGATGGTATGGTACTGGATAACTTCATTGACAACAGAATGATTTTGTTAACACTTCGTTTAATAGCATAGTAATTTTTTTTCTTTCTTTTGGTTTGTTTTTTCCGTCGATCTTGTTTTCCGTGCTGAGCACCAATGCTACCGACGTGCCAGGAAGGCAGCTCCCACACCTGGACCCTACCTATCGACCCATCAACTCATGAACCGGGGACCAACGGCTTTACTTCCCATCCGAAGGAAGGCGTGATCAGAGATGTTATGCCTCAGAACATCCCGGCGGCGCCGACTGGGATTGAACCCAGGCCTGCTGGGGTGAGAGGTAATCACGCTTACTACTACACCACCGGCGCCGCTAGAAGTTATAGTAAAAATTGAATTGGCCTGGTTTCTATTATGGTGAGTGCATGTGTCTTGTGTTAATACTTCACGGGTCATAAAGTTTAGAATTGACCACTTTGTCAAGCAGTTTTAGCGTGTCTTTCTACCAGCGATTTCACAAAACTGGACCAACTAATTTCTATTTTTCTTTCAAACGCACAAATTTTGGTTACTTTTCTCGTGGTTCTAGAAGAAAAAATCTCAAAATAATGTTTTACTTCAAAGTTCGAGTGGTAGTAAACGTCATTTTAACTGCTCGAATGAAGTGGTTAATTGATCATCATAATCTTTTTTAGAGCTCAAATCCATTCTTGCAGCTTACTAAATATGACTGTTCCAAAGCTACTACTGCTTGTTAAATATATCATTTGTTAATTGTACTGGTCTGTGCTGTGCAAAATAATTAGAGTAAACGCACCAATAGTGAAGGTACGTTGGTGCAATGTGTTCCTATAGTGGCTTATGGGAACTCCGTAAGCCACTATAGGAACACATTGCACTAACGTATCTCCACTATTAGTGCGTTTACCCTACTAAGTTGAGGAAACTGTCCTATTGATGCGATACGTTAGAAACGTTAGGAGCCTATTGCTGCGTATGGAGACCTCCATACACAACAACTAGCTCCTAACGCTTCTAACGTACCGCAACTATTATTTTTGGCACTGAAGTCTAAAGTGGGCGCAATAATATTAACACAGCCTTATATGAACATATAGCTATGACTGGTACATTCACCCTATACTGCCCATAGTCGCATAGCAGTTCCATATGAAAAAAATGGCATTGAGAAAATTGCAGTCGAAGCTACGAAGTGCAATTCTCATGTAAATATTTGAAAAATCAGGAAAATTTATTGATAATTTTATTAAGTTAAAGTCAGTTGAAATGAAGCTTGAATGTTTTGTTATATCTGTAGCAGAACTGTAACTACTCCTCTGGACGATCGACTTTCAAGATGGGACTAAATGCGATTACTTTGGTTGATGGGACAAACTGGTATGATGTTGTTTTCACATTTTATATATATGAAAGCAGATGTCAATTGATAGTGCATACTGTTGTTATCTCAAAATTTAAGAAAATCCATATGGGACTTATATGCGATTATAGGCAGTATAGGTTAAATAGAGTCAATATGTTTTGTCACTTTGTATGTAGGTATCTATTCCATGCCAAACTACATTCTGGTTGCAGCACATCTAGTATTGATGAATAAACTAACAATCAGGCGTGAAAAGCATGAATATTGCAAAACAAATACTTACTTGTTAATTACGAAAATAATTGGTCCAAGCACTTAACTGAACTTTACGTATCTTCTGTTAACATTAGTCCAAAACTGTCCAAAACAAAACGCACTGCCCATGTATGCAGAAGGTACGAGAAATGATGCACGTAAGACTTCTCATGCAAAATAAATAATACACGCACAACATACAACCCGACAAGAGCTGTCAAAACCGGTGTTTATGCGCAAGTCAATGAAAGGTTGATGTATATTTGTTGGACGGTCAGCTGTAAGCTGCGTGCAAGTTTAAGTTGAATTATACCCAAATGATAATTTTAATGTTTCATTGTAATACGAATTAGTACTTTGGAGATATTAGCATAACAATATTCATACCAAGATCATGAAGAATTTAAATGTTAATAAGGCTAAATTGCTTTGTCTTTGACGCCTTTTGACTGGATGCCGGTTGGATGGTAACTTGCATGCAAGTTTAAATACTCGTTCGATACTTATTTGAACTGGACCCCTCGGTGCCAGTTTGTTGTGGTCACCAATGAAAGAAAAATAAACAAAACCAAGGAAGTCGTGAAAAAATCCATTTTCTTGATGGAGGAAAAAACATTGCTGCAAAATTCATTAAAAATGTAACAAATTAAATATCACAATCATCTAGAAACGAGTGATGACTTCGAATCGTGACTTTTTGCGTGCGAATAGTCACGAGCGAGGCGACGAGGATGATGATGAGGACGACGATTCGGATACACTGACGGAGTTGTCCTTTTCAAGATCCCCAACCAGTAGTCTGGGGAGAAGCAGCACCGGGTCGATTCCATGGGCGGAGGATGCCGTGAAGCAGAATCAGTTGGAATGGGAACGAATCGAACGGATGTTCTACGGTGAGGAGGAGCTTCCCGGCGATAGCAAAATGCGGGAGGAGCTTCTCGAGTGGATGACCGCCTTTCCCCATCTAAGGGTGCTCGGAAGAGGTGTAACGATTGATGAAAGCCCCACGGCAAAATGCTCGGATTCATTCCATGAGGAAGTGCTGGCAGCTGATCCACCACTAATGAGCCGAATCCGATCATCTAGGAGTGGTAAAAACGCAAAGCATAGCAAGGAGAGTGAACTGCAGCTTGTTCCTAACGATATCGAAAGATATCTTCATATCAGTTCTGGTCAAATCATGCGAAACAATCATAGAAATGCCAAAGAGTTTATTAAGAATACTAGCGATTCCATAATTTCGTTCGTAGATACTGTTGACAAACCGCCTAAGCAGAAAGCTTCAAATAATTTAATCATACCTTCATCGAATCAATCATTTGGAATTTTAATTAGCAACAACTATAACTATTTAACGTGCAACGAGCTATCCTTGAGCCGTAATAGTAGTGCACAATCAGTTACACGCTTCAACAATAGTATTATGCACAAAAGGTTGGCCCCACTCGGTCAAAGACCGCAACCGAAGGCATCCGTAGTGCTGGAGAAGCCCATCCTCTCCTCATCGGCATCGGCAACCAACACCCGGATACCACCTCTCGGTACCAACATTAAATTCATCGTCCGAAATACTGGCGTTCCTGGAACTCTCGGAACAGACATCGATCAGCGTCATGCAAAATTCAACATGGTTAAATCCGCTACCTCCTCCCGGTACCCACTGTCCCCGACGAAGAACATCATTACACTGCCTTCGCTATCCGTCTTGGATACGCCAGAACGAACTGGCACGATTCCTCGCGGGTCTCGGAGAGCTGCTTTCAATTCGCAAATCGTAGGACGTTCGATTTCGGCAGCAGTAACTCAGAAGAATTTTTCGTCCAAATCCAACGGCACTGGAACCAACGGAAACGCTACCGGAGCACCCAAGCTGAATGTCATTCACTTTCACTAGAGCGTCGTTGCCTCGTTTTGAACGCAAAAATCAAGCCAGAATCGCTTAAATTTTGTTGTGCGAAATCGCTTTTCTTGATATTGGGCCACTAGTCATATAGGGTCTCTTTTGTAAGCAGAAGATTAGATGATTAGGTATTTTATGTTTGGAAGTTATACTGAATAAAGTGTGGTCTGTGATTTTGCAGCTGAAAAACTTCACAGATTATGAAAACTAGTTGTGTTTTAACTGATGTGATGACCATAAGCCCTCTAATAAGCTCACCCGATTTGAAGTTCGTCACTTCGATTTTCTACTAAGCATTGAAGTCTCTGATCTCGAAGCTACTGTGATCTTGATCTTGACCACTTTCAATTTGCAGAACATTTCACAACCCATCTGGATGTTTGCGACAAAGGAGACAGTTGTAAACATCTTGTGATTTACGTTGTACATTAGGAATAATCAGTTTCGTCACAAGTATAAATTAATGCAATGGTGACTTTGTATAGTTTGATTTGATGCTTGCGTTGAAGGGTTGAGGGGTTGATCATGTTTATATTTTTTTTTTCGTTTCATTCAAAAAAGGATCATTTAGGATTTCATTTAATTAAACTAATTATTTATTTACTTGTAAAAAATACATTGTTTTGTGACCTGTTGTTATTGAACACTTTCCGTACTCCACCGACAGTTTCAATCAATCTTTGCCACCCGGTTGCAACTATAGAAGTGTTTGCCGTCTCCTATCTGGATTTAGTAAAGAGTGGCTTAACTCATTAAATGTGTAAATTTTTTACCCATTAATGAGTATCTGTTACCCATTAATGAGTAATTGTTAATCATTAATGGGTAACAGATACTCATTAATGGGTAAAATTGTTTAATCATTAATGAGTTAAGCCACTTTTCTTCAAAATGGGTCTTTTTTTACTCATTAATGAGTACTTTCAAGTTAGCGTGTAAATGATATTTTTGGTCGCTATTGAAAATTTAGTCGATTGCTGAGTGTATGTATGTGCCCAAATTAGATTTTTATGCAGATGTTAACTGAATTCAAATTAAAAACAAGTCATATAATGTTATAGTTTTTTTTCCCTTGATTTGATTTCCGTCGATCTTGTTTTCCGTGCTGAGTACCAATGCTACCGACGCCAGGGAGGAAACTCCCACACCTGGACCCTACCTATCGACCCATCAACTCATGTACCGGGGACCAACGGCTTTACTTCCCTCAGAACATCCCGGCGGTGCCGACTGGGATTGAACTGGCGCTGCTAATGTTATAGCTAAAATCACAAGTTGATTCATAATAACTTTAAATACGAGTAATGCACGGTAAGAAAAAAGTACCCAAAATTGAGTTCCTTTCACTCATCACGTGGCTTCCGTGGGGCTAGGTAAAATTAAGTTAAAGAAGAAAACTCAATTTTGAGTAATCCTTGCGTTGACCAAGTTGACAAAAAAATAATAAAACGGAGCAGACTGGAACCGAACCATGGACGTTGAGGTTACGGGGCCCGTGTGTTGACCACTCGTCTCTCAAGGCTTGTGAAAATGAAATGGTTAAAGGCGCATAAAAGCAACCTCAATGAAAATAAACTTATTTTTGAGTTCATTTATTGTTACTCAATAGTTGAGTAAATTTTAACCAACGCCGCTTTTCTGATTCACTCAACGGCGGACCTCAAATGATAGAACCCAACGTTGAGTTTTTTTAAACTTAATTTTGAGTATTTTTTCTTACCGTGTGCATACAAACTTTATGATCTTTTGAAATATTTCCAACGTATGGTGGTTCGGATTCAAGCTAAACGATAAATTTGCATGTTCTTTACCCGTCAATGAAAAAAAAAAAAACGATGAGGATCTTGCATGCAACAAATATGCACGGAGAAAAAATACTACCCAAAGTAGGAACGAGAGATTCGACCCACGATACAGTTCAGCCCAATAAGTTACTTTTGAGTAAATTGCACATTCTCAAATTTACGTGAATTAAACTTTTTTATTATTATTTAGAGACCCACCTGCAACTCACCTCCACATCAAAGAGCTTTCATCAAGAGCCTCGTTAAGATTTTAATTTAAAAATAAATATAAGAATTAGAAGGAATAGTAACATATGCTGATAATGTGGAGGTGTGTGTGATGAGCTATCTGTAAAACAAACAAAGTTAATAATGTTAGGATGTTCCCTGTGGAACTAAGTTAAAAGGGATCCCTCACCTATATATATATAAATGATTCAAAATATTAATGTATACAGCTTAATATTGAGTGTAATACAATGATAACAATTAGTGCAATTCAAGTGCAATAGTTTACGAATGTATATCAAGAGTTCATTGATTTTTGATTTGTTATGTTGTTTCGAACTGGTTTTTAAATAACAATCGATTGCCCAAATGTTTCAAGCGTTCCGGAAGTACGTTATATACAGATGGACCATAAAAGGAGATTCGTATTTGAACAAGGCATGCAAATGCCCTCGAACGAATTAAATTATTTGCATACCGTGTGTTGTGCTCATGATTTGCGATCGGTAAGATGAGGATACGATGCATGTTCGGGTTTGTGTTAGTGTATCGTATATAAATAAGCAAGACTGCAAATTTACACAAGCCACGTAATGGGAGAATACTGTGCGATATGTTGATGCAAAGTTGGAAAGTCGAATACAATTGCGGCGAAAAATGATTATTAAACATCGATTTTGCAATACTTGAAGCTTTTTCATCTTAGCTTTGCAAGCATGTCCCCAAACAATGATAAGGTAATGCAAATGAGAGTGTATAAAACCATGATAAAACGTTAGAAGAGCACTCCTGGGCACACATTTGCTAACACGATACATTAAGCCACAAAGCGACGAAATTTTCCTTTGGACGTGTTCTATATGATCACCCCAAGAGAGCGTAGGATCTAACACCAAACCTAAGTAATTTATTTCGGGTAGAATATACTTAAGAGTAGGTTATTTTTTTGCTGGTGTTAAATGGAAACTACTATATGCGACTTACCACATAACATATGTGGAACTTCATGGAGCCTCATAGTCTAGTCAGTAAAGGCACTGTATTACCATAGAGGTGACTACTATACTACTATACCACTTCACATCACTGAAATGGGGTCGATTTTTGATGATCGAGTTCCGTATATGTTATGTGGATTTACTCAAATTTGGGTTATTTGGCTGAAGCCCGGATTGAGGGAAAAGTACTTAATTTTGGGTAGTGTTTCATCTCCGTGTATATTTTCCTTGCAAATAAGGCGATCCAAGACAGAGACGATGTTTTATAAGAGACTACCGGAGATATTCCGGGCTACCAGAGGGCTTGCGAAATTTGTGATGTGATTTTCTATAAGATGATGGTTAAAACTCGATATTTTTAGTAAATATGCCAAGAATCGGCCTAAAATCAATCGAGATATGACCATTTCACTGGAATCGGTTCTGATGCAGGGTTCTGCATGCTGTCAGATCTTTTAATCATCTAAAACATGCCTTGCGACAGCTCTTTTTTCTTGGTTTTTCATCAATAGGCATTCGATAGACTTTAAATGGATCATTGACCACATTGGCCGCTCTTGGAACCTTCGGAATGCCGCCGAGGGAACATGTAGCAGGGGACTTCAAATGGATCATTGACCACTCTTGGAGCTGCAGGATGGAATGGAATGGATTGTTAGTCGGACGCATACTCAAAAGCAGTCTTCAAGGTGCAGCATAGCACTGATGTGCAAGCAGGTTTTTGCACTTACCTGAGCATTCACTCTATGTTCACGCCTGCACTCAGGAAAATGATCTTGCACCCCAGCATGAGTGCAATGTTTGCGTTCGAACATCGCTTGCTTCAGCGTTTGAAAAACATCGCTCATAGGGAAGAGCGCTACTTCGTCGTAATCGCCCATTTCCGTTCTATCGAGCAGAAATCATCAATAATATTAAGAGATGAACTAGCCTCAGGCTAAAAATCTCTAAAATAAAGCCAAAAAAAAAAAAAAAAAATAATCAATAATATCAATGATTTCACAACGCACAAAACAATAATACGTTTGTTCCGATGCGTTAGTTCATTAGCTACGACATAAACCCTATTAGAGCGCATTCCCACACGAATTGCCGGCGAAAAAGTGACGTCATTTGACATTGAGCGACTTGAAGACTGATCGTTCGCCCTTTGTCCGGGATGCGGACGAAGGGCGACTCGCCCCGCTAGAGTAATTTCATCCGCCGGGCGACCAAATGGCGCTCCGGGATCCGGACGAAAGGCGACTCGCCCCGCTAGAGTAATTTCATGCGCCGGGCTACCAAATGGCGGATGGAAGTTGTTTTTATTTTTTTGTGATTTTGTTCGTAGCGGCTGATTACGTGGTCAGCCATGTTTTTATTTCATTCGTGGAAGTCGTTTGTTTTTCTTCGGGCCGTGAAATTGGCCTCCGATGGCCATATTCGGGAGTGAATGGTCTTCCGACGGGACCAAAGACGGAACATTTTTATACTCAAGGTAAGTAAACTACTTTTCAATAAAAACAAAAACAATCACCCCTATTCTGTATTTCGTTTCGAACGAAATTCTCATACAAAAAATATTTTTTTGTATGAGAATTTCGTTTGAAACGAAATACAGAACAGGGGTGAATATAATTTGATAATTTTTGTAAATTTTTTTCAGCCGGCTGCTGGCGTTTACTTGAGAAGTGTCACGGACTGGGAGTGGACTCCATACCGAGATGGATTTTTATTCAGCCGAAACCGGGGTGAATTCCCTCCCAACGGAACCGAGGAGGTCAACAAAATCAGCAAGCCAACATGCCAAGTGGAATACTCTCAAGGTAAATATACTGCATGCAAACGGAAACAAGGGCAATGTTGATAATTTTTGTTTATATTTTTCATCCAGATCCAGTTAAGTGCAATTCTGGATACATGATGGTGAAGCTGGAATTAGCTACGGGAAGTTGATTTAAGATAAGTATTGCCCTGTTTGTTGTTTTAAGTGACATCATTTGTCATAATTAATCCGCTGGAGGAATTCGGATGGAGTTAAACATCCTTTGGGATGTCTGGGGATTGTGATCCTCCGAACTGAATTGTTGTTTATTTAAAGAAGTGATTCAGAGTAAAATCAATAGTCATAATTGGTTTTTTGGGCTACATCCGGATATGTTCCAACATCCCTGAGGATGCGTTGGAATTGTGCATCACGCGATGGTTATCAGGTTATGTGATATCAAGCAATATTTCTTGAAGGGATTAAATTAAATTTATAAATGGCCTGCTGCATGATTTCCCGCTGTCTTGCAACATCCTTGAGGATGCGGTGGAATTGTGCGCGCACACTCGTGTGTGTGTGTGTGTGTGTGTGTGTGTGTGTGTGTGTGTGTGTGTGTGTGTGTGTGTGTGTGTGCGTGTTTTTTTTTTTTTTCATAGTAAGGTTTAGGAAACCTTCAAAAAGCTTGGCCTGTAGTGAAGTTGGCACGGTGCACAGCTCCACTAAAACCCATTCCTTATCTCTCCTCTGCCTTGATCCTCCCGGGACTACGGTGAAGCGACTACTTCGGGGGGTGGCTGTGCTCATGCACTTCACATACTCTTAGCACTAGCTGGTGTTACTAGATCGCTGCTCATCTCTCCATTTACGCTGCACCTTCGACAACATTTGAGCAACTGTGCTGCTAACGGCATTCCAAGTGCCCTGGTCTCGACACATATCATGTACGACATTCTCCACGTTGAGGACGGGCATCTCCCTTCGCATTGGACGCTGCGTGTCCGAACCGATGCAGGTATTTCCTAAAGCAGCAGTGGCCAGATAGGAACTGCGTCAAGTGAAAGTTGACTTCTCCGTGTTTTCTGTTCACTCAGGTCGAAAGAATCGGTATCAACTGATGTGTCCATCTACCGTTTTCCGTCGTGTTCCACTCGAGGTACCACTCCTGTTGCCACATAGTCAACGACTCCGCTCTCACGACTTTCCGTACTCTTCCGGCTTCTCTCTGCCTGTAGCACTCGCTGTCCTCCGCCTTAGTGATGCCGATAGGGATCATTCCGGCGATAATGCCTACTGCTTCCGACGAGATTATTCTGTACGCACTGTATATAGGCGTATGCGTGTGTGTGTTTTAATATTTTTGTAACAGTTTGCTATTTTTTAATTCATGAACAATCCAAAGCCAGATCCTGATCAGGAATTCGAATCTGGATCCCGATAACGGATTCGAATCCGTATCCCGATAGCGAATCCGAAGCCAGATCGCGAAAGTTAAATTCATGTTGGTGTAAAGTTGAAGTAAAGTTAAATTAAAATTAAAATTAATTAGTTAAAGTTTTTTAAAAGATAAAATCAAGTTGAGTTTCAATAAAGATAAAGTTAAGTTAAAGTTAATATATTATTTAGTGAAGGTTAGGATAAAGCTAAGTTAAAGATATGTTAAAACCAAGTTATTTTAAAGTTAAGTTAAAGTTAAGTGGAAGTTAAGTTAATGCTTATGTGTCTTTGACTTATAATCAATTTAATTAATTAGTTTAAGTTAAGTTAAGGATATGTTAAAGTTAAGTTAAAGCAATATTAAAGTTAAGCTAAAGTCATGTTAAAGTTAAGTTAACGTTAAGTTAGATTTATATTAAATTAATTAGATAAGGTTTAGTTAAATTTATGTAAAAAATAAGTAAAAGTGAAGTATGCTTTATGTTAAATTAATAAGGAAAGAGTTAGTTAAATTAATGTTAAAGTAAATTCAATGTTAAGATAATTTAATGAGTTGAAGTTTTATAAATTTAAGTTAATGTTTATTTAAAGATAAACTCAAGTTAAGTCAAAATAAAAACAAAGTTATAAAATAAATTAGTTTAAAGTTAAGTAAAAGTCAAATTAAAGATAAGTTAAAGTTAAGTTCAAGTAAAGTTAAAGTTAAGTTGAAGTAAAGTTAAAGTTAAGTTGAAGTAAAGTTAAAGTTAAGTCAAAGTTAAGTTAGTTTTATTTTAAATGAATTAGATAAGGTTTATTTAAATTTGTGTTAAAATAAAGTTAAAGTTTTGTTAGTTTTATGTTATATTTAGTGTTACTTAAATTTACGTTAAATTTAATTCAAGTTTATGGTTAATTAATGAGTTGAAGTTAAATAAAACTAAATAAATGTTTATTTAAAGATAGACTCAGTTTAAGTTATAATAAAATCAAAGTAAAGTAAGTGATTAGTTTAAAGTAAAGTCAAAGTTAATTTAAAGTTAAAGTTAAGTAAAAGTTAAGTTAAAGTTAAGTTAAAGTTAAGTTAAAGTTAAGTTAAAGTTAAGTTAAAGTTAAGTTAAAGTTAAGTTAAAGTTAAGTTAATGTTAAGTTAATGTTAAGTTAAAGTTAAGTTAAAGTTGAGTTAAAGTAGAGGTAAAGTTAAGTTAAAGTTAAGTTAAGTTAAAGTTAAGTTAAAGTTAAGTTAAAGTTAAGTTAAAGTTAAATTAAAGTTAAGTTAAAGTTAAGTTAAAGTTAAGTTAAAGTTAAGTTAAAGTTAAGTTAAAGTTAAGTTAAAGTTAAGTTAAAGTTAAGTTAAAGTTAAGTTAAAGTTAAGTTAAAGTTAAGTTAAATTTAAGCTAAAGTTAAGTTAAAGTTAAGTTAAAGTTAAGTTAAAGTTAAGTTAAAGTTAAGTTAAAGTTAAGTTAAATTTAAGTTAAAGTTAAGTTAAAGTTAAGTTAAAGTTAAGTTAAAGTTAAGTTAAAGTTAAGTTAAAGTTAAGTAAAAGTTAAGTTAAAGTTAAGTTAAAGTTAAGTTAAAGTTAAGTTAATGTTAAGTTAAAGTTAAGTTAAAGTTAAGTTAAAGGTAAGTTAAAGTTCAGTTAAAGTTAAGTTAAAGTTAAGTTAAAGTTAAGTAAAAGTTAAGTTAAAGTTAAGTTAAAGTTAAGTTAAAGTTAAGTTAAAGTTAAGTTAAAGTTAAGTTAATGTTAAGTTAATGTTAAGTTAAAGTTAAGTCAAAGTTAAGTTAAAGTTAAGTTAAAGTTAAGTTAAAGTTAAGTTAAAATTAAGTTAAAGTTAAGTTAAAGTTAAGTTAAATTTAAGTTAAAGTAGAGGTAAAGTTAAGTTAAAGATAAAGCTAGGATCAAATTTTGACAAATGTAGGTTAAAGTTTAGTGAAGATTTAGTTTAAGTTAAGGCAAAACTAATTCAAAGTGACGATAAATTAATGAGTTGCGGTTTAAAAAATATAATAAAGTTTAGTTACGTTAATATTAAATCAAATTTAAGTTAGACATTAGTTAAAGTTTAGGAAAATTTAAGTTAAAGTTTAGTAAAAGTTAAAGTAAAGATATGTTAATAGATACTTAAGCTTAAGTTAAGTATGTGTTGATGTTAAGTTAGACATGTTGAAGCTAAAGTTGAGATTAATTTAAAGTTTGGTTAAAGTTAAGATAGTTATGTTTAACTTAAACTAAAGCTATGTTTAAATTGTTATAGAATTAGTTGAAACTTAAGTTAGAGTTAAGTCAAATTGCAGTACATGTTATAAATAAGTGAAGTTGAAGTTATTACAAAGGAACTTCAGGGATCCTTTCAGAGCACATCAGTAATACTTCAGTTCTTGGAAGTTATTGAAATCTCTTGGAACACCTTGAATTTTATTTAACTTTTTGGAAGTTCATGGAGCTTCTTTAAACTTCATTACATCTCACTTGGATGTTCTTGTTAAGTTAAGATTGAGTCTAAATTTTGTTAAATTTATGTTACTGTTACGTTGAAATTAAAGTTAAGTTAATTTAACAAGTTAATGTTTAATTAAAGTTAAGTTGAAATTTGGTTACATAAAATCAAGCTGACTTACAATTAAATCAAAGTTAAGTTAAAATTTAGTAAAGGTTAAGATTAAATTAAGTTAAACTTAAGTAAAAGCTAAGTTAAAAATATGTTAAAGCGAAGTTAAAGAAATGTTGAAGTTGTGTTAAATATAAGTTAGTGTTCAGTGGCAGTTAAATTAAAGTAAATTTTTATTTAAGGTGTATTTAGTTAAAGTTTAATTGAAGATAAGCTGAAGTTTAACTAAAGATATTTTGAAGTTACGTTAAAATTTCATTAGTTATGATAAAGTAAAGTTGAAGTTATGTGAAAGTTATGTCCAGGCAACTTCAGAGAAACTTCATTCTTTGAACATCTTGGAAGTTCTGTTCAGTTAAAATTAATTAATATAACTAACGTTTAGTAAATGTTAAGTGAAAGCTAAAATAAACTTAAATTAAGTTAACAGTTAAAACTTTTTAGAAGTTTTGTTTATGCTACGTAATACTCAAATCGCAGCTACACAGCAAAAAAAATGTAATATCGATCAACGTAATTCAAGCTGATGTATGAAATAATGATGTAATAGCAAAACGCATATACAATCCCGACCAACCATTTTGTTAATTTTCTTTAATTTTCTATACATCGATCTTCAAAGCCATTCATAAGAAAAATCGATAGCGATCGTCACCATTTCATGAATAATTGTAAAGATACTAAAAGTCTAATCGTGAATCGTTTATACAGATCTGTCTCAAAATATTGCTACCAATCGTTACCAATGTTAAAATATCGATTGTGTTGCCAGATCAAAATATCGATTTCTGTTGTAAAATCAAAATTTCTAGTTTCGATCCCAGGCCATCTGGGGTGTACTGATTTCGTTGTTGGTTGCTAATCCTCGGGTCCACGGCTGCTGTTGATGAGCTTATCAACGACAGGCAAACACACTCTAGTATGTGGTGTATTGAAATTTCTGTAAATCTTTTCATACATGAATTCAATATTGTTTTGTCATAACCATCAACCAGTCAGCCATGTAGGTGTAATAGAGTTCAAAAAGTTTTCCTCATTGGGTTCCAAATGCCGAGAATCCCACCACGCATGCTATCACGGGTTATTAAATATAAAACGTGAAGAACTACAATGGTAAACATTTGCTGCGTCACGGCCATCGGTCTTCTCGTTCATTTACCAGCAGATTGCTTCTTCCGATGAAATGCCGAATATGTCGATAAATAATATAAACATTGCTATCTGTCACCTGGTGTGTCTCGAACTCTCTTTAACCAACGATGCAAATCGATAACAAGGAGATTATAAATGTGCATCGATGGCAATCTTTGTTGTTCTTCGTCAAAGTTCAAAGTTACGATGATATCAGTATTTAAATATTTATTGATGAATATTTGTAAAGAATACTAAAGTCCATGTGAGATATCGAAATTAAAAGAAATTTAGTATGGCACCTTTAAAGATTACTATCATATGACCGATGAAGAAATGTAAGTATCGAGCAATAAAGATTTTTAAATGTGTACATCGAAATCATAGAAAATTTAAAGTAAAGGATTGCCGACATAAATCTTTATTTCTGTATAAAGCACTTTGAAGAAGTTTCACGAACGGTTGGTCGGGATATTACATCAATGGATGTAATTTTGTTCGCAAAATCGATGTACATTGTACAATGTGATATTACACAACCGATGGATTGACCTGGTTGCAGCAGTTTCGATGCTGGACTTAAAGACAAGAAGTTCCCAGCCTTCCAAGAACAACATAGGACTTCCTGGAAACTAACTTAACTTAAACAGAACTATAACTTAGTTTTTACATATCTTTAGCTCAACTTTAACAACTTTAACTTATCTTCAATTAAACTTGAACTGAAAATTAATGTAAATTTAATGTTCCTTCAATAAACCGAGCGGACTGTATTTTTCACGGATACTCGAGAACGAAAATAAAACACGTCCGATACTAGCGAGTTCAACAAAAGATATGATTTTTTATTCTCCAAAAGATACATTGGTATTTGTGAGGTTCCAACTTTTACAATACAGTGTTGGCAGCAATAGTAGGGTTCTGTAATGTAGATTTTCTATCTTAACATTTAACTTGGCTTAAATTTAACTTTATTATAGTTCTTATTTAATTTTAACATATCATTAGCTAAACTTTAAATAAACCAATAACTAATAATACCTTAAATTTACTTTTTCTTTAACTTAACTTCAACTAAAACGCAACTTCAACTTAAAATTATCATTACTTGTAATTAGCTCTATCATACCTCTCACTTCACTTTAACTAAACATTAAATTAGTTTTATCGTAACGTTCACTAAATTTTAACTTAATTATAACTTAACTTTATTTTATATAAACAAACTTTAATTAGATTCACTTTACTTTAACCACAGGCAAACAGACATAACACATTTATTATTTTTCTTGGTAAAACATAGTCACTTAAACACTACCGCCATCTATTGAGTATCCTGTGATGGGTAGTACGCTGAACAGATGGCGCTAGTGTGTATACGTCAAACGCAAGGGAATTGACTAAGCGCGACACAGGTGGCGATATTACCAACTAAAAACATTTAAATTGACCGCTAAATGCGTGTTCGATGAACACCTTGCCAGTGTTATGTATGTTTGTCTGTGCTTTAACTACAACATAGCTTTAACTAAACATTCATGTGAACTTTATGGAAACTCCTTCCATGAAGTTCCTTTGCATAACTTAAACTTAACATAACTTTAAAATTTTGTAAAAATTTGACTCAATTTTAATACATAAGTTTATCTAAACTTTATCTTAAGTTTATTTAAAATTTCATTAAAATTTTACTTATAGTTAATTTGAACACAACTTGATTTTATCTTTAGCCAGACTTCAACTTAACATTAACTAAAGTTTAACTTATAACCTCAACTTTACTTTAACTTCAACTAAACATTCACTTAACTTTAACTAAACATTTACTTAACTTTGACTTAATTTTAACGTAGTAAGAACTTCCATGTGAAAAGTAAAGAAATTTCTAAAAGTTTCAAAACTTCCAAGAACTTTCAAAAGTTCAAAGAGCATTCAAAAAATTTCAAAAGCTTCCAACATCTTTCAAGAAGTTTCAATAACTGGAGTTTCCCTGAAGTTCTCTGGAAATTTCCCTGAAATTCCCTGGAAATAACTTTTCCATGACTTAAGCTAAACTTAATAGTTTAACATAAATTTTAATTAACGTTAACATAACTTGAACAGAAGCTCTCTTGAAAAAACTTCAACTTAACTTTTACTATACTTTAACTTAACTTTAATTAAACATTATCTTATTAAATTAACATAACTTCAAGTTAAAATTAACTTCCACTTATTTTTTACTGAACTTAAACATATTTTAGCATAATTTTATCATAACTTTAACTTGAATTTAACATATCATTCACTTTAACTAAACTTTATCTTGAGCTTAACCAACCTTCACTAAATTTTAGCTTACCCCGTAAAAAAATCCAATAAAAATACAATGAATTTCATTGTTATTGTGACCATGATATTTACTGTTAAAACATTGGACATTTTTGTTGATTACCATGAAATCACAACGGAATTCATGGTTCACAACAATGAAAATCAAGGTATTTGTGAAATTTACAATAAAAAAGGGGGGTTGTTAAGCATCTTAGCAATAAAAAAAAAAACTGATTTTTCTAGAACAAATTTAATCTCATCACATTAATTTTCATTGTTTGAGCATTGTATCGTTAAAAATCTAAAATTTATTTTTCGCCGTTCAATAACTAAACAATAAATTTTAATATACTCAAAATTCAATCGTGAAAATCATTGTAATTTCATTGTTTTATTATAATTATTATTTTTCGGGAACTGAACTTGATTTTATCTTTCATAAAACATGTTTTACTAAAATATTACTAATTAACTAAACTTATGTTCAACTATTACTTAATCTGAACTAATCAAATTTTTAATTCTCAATTTTGATTTAACTTTGACTTAATTTTATCTTAACTAGAACTTCCAAGAAGTTACAAAAACATCCAAGAACTGAAGTTTCCCGGATGTAACATGAACATAACTACAACTTAGCTTTAACTAAACATTAACTCAAATTTACCTTAACTTAAACTAAACTTATATCTATGTTTCGAAAGCAAAAAAAAATATTAAATTTAAAAATTTATAAATTTTAAAAATTAAACAACTTAGTAGGACTTAGTGGCCAAAGGAAGTTTTAGGAATATAATAAATAGTTACCGAGGGAGTCTATGTTACAACCAAATTCATCACTTTCAACATTGATAATGTTTGGAATGAATCATATTCATATATTTAATGCTTTTTGAATCTCAAATTCAACTTCACTGTAATTTCGCAATTTTTACTTACTTAATTACACAATTTTACTTACTTTCGTGAGTAAAATGTTGTATGTAAAAAAAAAAGAAAGTGAGTAAACTTGACTCAGTCTGTGAGTCACTTTTTACGCCTGTGTATTGCTAGATAAATTTTGTTAATTTTTCTCTACATAAATATTAATTTAATTTTATGTATTCAATGTCACCGAGCTTATCTTCAAGTCACCGGACAGCGTTAGTTTAGGTTGCACCATCTCGACGGTGGACCTAACGAATCTGGATCATTAACTCAGTCCAACAAGGTACAAATAAGACAAATAAGTTTTTTATAACATTACTTATCCTTGATTTCATTTTATTCATCCTGTACAGAATAGTACTCGACTGTCAAATTGACGAATGGAACTCCAACTGATTTCGCAGTCGTCCAACTTCATCCAGAGTTCCAGAGTCCACTAGTCTCCCGGATTATAGGCGCCTGCAATCGATTTTCAATGGCATCGGATATCGATTTACTTTAGACGACAACCTGATTCAAAAAATTCCCATATTGATTGGTATTTGACAGTAATTCCCACTTTTTCTAAAACCTGAAGCCACCTCTTCTTGGATCTTGGAATTCAAACTGACGTCGGATACCTATTTCCAATCTATAGACATAACCCGATCCCAAAAATACCCATTTTATAAATAATTGACAGTATTCCCAATTTTTCTTAAACCAGAAGCCGCCAGCTTTGATTTCAAAATCTCATCGGATATTAATTAGCGGCCTCTAGTCATTACCCCGGTTCTAAAAATACCCATATTTATGGATATTTGACAGTATCTTCCACTTTTTCTGAAACAGGAATCCTACACCTTGGATTTCAAAATAGCGTCGGATATCGATTTCCTATCTGTACACGTCACCCCGATTCCAAAAATACCCATATAGATGGATATATGACAATATATCTCACTTTTTCTGAAACAGGAAGTGGCCATATTTGATTTAAAATGGCGTCGGATATCGATTTCCAGTTTATTGTAGATTGTAGTAGAGTTGGAAACTTGATCATGTTAACACTGCGCATCATTGTCTGGTAGTTCGTTAAAAAATGCTACAACAATCGTCAAGCTCGCTGTAACGTCACCTAGTGCCTCGTCATCCACGAATTGGCGCCTATGTCAGTAGTCTAATAACTCTTAGCGCGCTGATGGCATGGTTCCAATACCGCATAGAGAGTTGCTACAATGATATTAGGTTAGCTAAGGTCAGTTAACTGACTGGTGGGGAACGGGAGCTTTAGCAATGACTATTATGTATGCATTTCTATAATGTAATCTAACAACAATGGTGTGAACTGTTTACAAATCATGTTTGTAATTCTAATGTGTTGTATGGTTGAAAGCATTTGAAAAAAGTTAGATTCTAAAGTGGTTCTAGGAACTAGATTTGAGTTCCATTGAACCCGTCTTTGAATTCTCATGTAATTCGATGTGTCGCATGATGGGTTTGACCCGAATCAGATGTTGGCCTCTTCCCCCGGGACACCCGGAATATGTCCGGATGTGGCCAAAATGGTTCTAGGAACTAGATTTGAGTTCCATTGAACCAGAAATTTAATTCTCATGTATCTTGATGTGTCGCATGATGGGTTTAACCCTAATCAGATGTTGGCCTCTTCCCCCGGGACACTCGGAATATGTCCAGATGTGGCCAAAGTGGTTCTTGGAACTTAATTTGAGTTCCATTGAACTAGTCATTAAATTATCATGTAATTCGATGTGTCGCATGATGGGTTGGACCCTAATTAGATGTTGGCTTCTTCCCCCGGGACACCCGGAATATGTCCGGATGTGGCCAAAGTGGTTCTTGCAACTAAATTTGAGTTCCATTGAACCAGTCATTGAATTCTCATGTAATTCGATGTGTCGCATGATGGGTTTGACCCTAATCAGATGTTGGCCTCTTCCCCCGGGACACTCGGAATATGTCCAGATGTGGCCAAAGTGGTTCTTGGAACTAAATTTGAGTTCCATTGAACTAGTCATTAAATTATCATGTAATTCGATGTGTCGCATGATGGGTTGGACCCTAATTAGATGTTGGCTTCTTCCCCCGGGACACCCGGAATATGTCCGGATGTGGCCAAAGTGGTTCTTGGAACTAAATTTGAGTTCCATTGAACCAGTCATTGAATTCTCATGTAATTCGATGTGTCGCATGATGGGTTGGACCCTAATTAGATGTTGGCTTCTTCCCCCGGGACACCCGGAATATGTCCAGATGTGGCCAAAGTGGTTCTTGGAACTTAATTTGAGTTCCATTGAACTAGTCATTAAATTATCATGTAATTCGATGTGTCGCATGATGGGTTGGACCCTAATTAGATGTTGGCTTCTTCCCCCGGGACACCCGGAATATGTCCGGATGTGGCCAAAGTGGTTCTTGCAACTAAATTTGAGTTCCATTGAACCAGTCATTGAATTCTCATGTAATTCGATGTGTCGCATGATGGGTTTGACCCTAATCAGATGTTGGCCTCTTCCCCCGGGACACTCGGAATATGTCCAGATGTGGCCAAAGTGGTTCTTGGAACTTAATTTGAGCTCCATTGAACTAGTCATTAAATTATCATGTAATTCGATGTGTCGCATGATGGGTTGGACCCTAATTAGATGTTGGCTTCTTCCCCCGGGACACCCGGAATATGTCCGGATGTGGCCAAAGTGGTTCTTGCAACTAAATTTGAGTTCCATTGAACCAGTCATTGAATTCTCATGTAATTCGATGTGTCGCATGATGGGTTGGACCCTAATTAGATGTTGGCTTCTTCCCCCGGGACACCCGGAATATGTCCGGATGTGGCCAAAGTGGTTCTTGGAACTAAATTTGAGTTCTATTGAACCATTCATTGAATTCTCATGTAATTCGATGTGTCGCATGATGGGTTTGACTCTAATTAGATGTTGGCTTCTTCCCCCGGGACACCCGGAATATGTCCGGATGTGGCCAAAGTGGTTCTTGGAACTAAATTTGAGTTCCATTGAACCAGTCATTGAATTCTCATGTAATTCGATGTGTCGCATGATGGGTTGGACCCTAATTAGATGTTGGCTTCTTCCCCCGGGACACCCGGAATATGTCCAGATGTGGCCAAAGTGGTTCTTGGAACTTAATTTGAGTTCCATTGAACTAGTCATTAAATTATCATGTAATTCGATGTGTCGCATGATGGGTTGGACCCTAATTAGATGTTGGCTTCTTCCCCCGGGACACCCGGAATATGTCCGGATGTGGCCAAAGTGGTTCTTGCAACTAAATTTGAGTTCCATTGAACCAGTCATTGAATTCTCATGTAATTCGATGTGTCGCATGATGGGTTTGACTCTAATTAGATGTTGGCTTCTTCCCCCGGGACACCCGGAATATGTCCGGATGTGGCCAAAGTGGTTCTTGGAACTAAATTTGAGTTCCATTGAACCAGTCATTGAATTCTCATGTAATTCGATGTGTCGCATGATGGGTTGGACCCTAATTAGATGTTGGCTTCTTCCCCCGGGACACCCGGAATATGTCCAGATGTGGCCAAAGTGGTTCTTGGAACTTAATTTGAGTTCCATTGAACTAGTCATTAAATTATCATGTAATTCGATGTGTCGCATGATGGGTTGGACCCTAATTAGATGTTGGCTTCTTCCCCCGGGACACCCGGAATATGTCCGGATGTGGCCAAAGTGGTTCTTGCAACTAAATTTGAGTTCCATTGAACCAGTCATTGAATTCTCATGTAATTCGATGTGTCGCATGATGGGTTTGACCCTAATCAGATGTTGGCCTCTTCCCCCGGGACACTCGGAATATGTCCAGATGTGGCCAAAGTGGTTCTTGGAACTAAATTTGAGTTCCATTGAACTAGTCATTAAATTATCATGTAATTCGATGTGTCGCATGATGGGTTGGACCCTAATTAGATGTTGGCTTCTTCCCCCGGGACACCCGGAATATGTCCGGATGTGGCCAAAGTGGTTCTTGGAACTAAATTTGAGTTCTATTGAACCATTCATTGAATTCTCATGTAATTCGATGTGTCGCATGATGGGTTGGACCCTAATTAGATGTTGGCTTCTTCCCCCGGGACACCCGGAATATGTCCGGATGTGGCCAAAGTGGTTCTTGGAACTAAATTTGAGTTCTATTGAACCATTCATTGAATTCTCATGTAATTCGATGTGTCGCATGATGGGTTGGACCCTAATTAGATGTTGGCTTCTTCCCCCGGGACACCCGGAATATGTCCGGATGTGGCCAAAGTGGTTCTTGGAACTAAATTTGAGTTCTATTGAACCATTCATTGAATTCTCATGTAATTCGATGTGTCGCATCATGGGGTTAAACCTAATAAAATCTAATCAGTTACTGGATGCTTTCCCCAGGGCACCCGGGATTGGCCTGAACCTGAATGATGAGGCATCCCTGGGAATATCGTCTGATTTTGGGTAGATTGTAAGTTTGTTTGTTATTATTGTTAGTTTAAGATATGTATATGCAAAAAAAATCAAATATTTTAGTTATAAGAATTATTTTTGTATGTATGTTTAAAGGAGTTTTAAATAAAGTCATTTGAAGGGTTCAACATTATTTACTTTTTATTATTAAAATCGCAAAAAGAAAGAAAATGGTGGTGCACAAACTACAGCCGCCGGCTAGTGCGCCGGGGCGGACAAAAGGCGACCAAAGCGGCTAAAACGATCAGTTTTTTGACAGGTATCGTTTTCGCCTCAGGCGCCCAAATGTTGCAAATATGGTCGCCCCCGGCGCGCCGGCGACCAAAATTGGACCAAGCGGCGCCGCGAGGTTCGAGTCGCCCAAGTCCGCCCCGTCCGCCGAGCGGTCCGGGGGCGAGCCGTGGGCGACTAGCCCGCTGTATGTGGGTTGTATGCCTATTTACGCTCATTGTTCTCAAAACAAAAGAAGCGCTCCTAGCGCATCCCCTTTTTCTCCGTTTATCCGTAGGACGAAGAAAATCTAATGGCGTTTCAATGCGTTTGGACGGAATTGAAACGCGTAGGACGAATTTAGAAGCAAGAAGCAGTGTTAGATTTTTAATAAAGGGCGAACACAAAATTATTGCGACACCGAAAATGTCATGCCAATTTTCTTATAATGTTTAGAATCAAACCAAAATTTTAGGGTAGTTTTATACATATATTTACTTCAAAAATCAAAAGAAAAGTTAATCGATGGAGCCTTGAGTGTAAAATTGAACGCATTTTCGCTTGATGCCCTCCATCAAAGTCTTTACAGTGTCATCCGGTACCAGTTTCTCAGTTTTTTTTTTTCCATTTTCTTAACATGTCCTTCTCGTCTTCGACTGTCTTCTTGCTCTTCCGAAGTTTCCGCTTCATTATTGCCCAGTACTGCTCCACCGGGCGCAGCTCCGGACAGTTTGGCGGATTCATGTCCTTTGGAACAAAATGGACAGAATTGGCCTCATACCACTCCAGGACACTTTTAGAATAGTGGCATGATGCCAAATCTGGCCAAAATAGCGGAGCTTCGTCGTGCTGCTGCAAGAACGGCAAAAGGCGCTTCTCGAGGCACTCAGATTTGTAGATCTCGCCATTTACTGTGCCCTTTGTCACGAAAGGCTCACTCCTCAGTCCGCAAGAGCAGATGGCCTGCCAAATGAGATATTTGGAGGCGAACTTCGACATTTTCTTCTTCTTAAATTTGTCGTCCACATCGAACTTGCTCTTGCCGGTGAAAAACTCCAACCCCGGAATTTGCTTAAAATCGGCTTTTATATACGTTTCGTCGTCCATCACACAGCAGCCATATTTTGTCAGCATCTTCTCGTAGAGCTTCCGTGCCCGAGTTTTAGCCGTCGATTGTTGCCGCTCATCGCGGTTTTTGAAGTTCTGTACCTTGTATGTATGTAGTCCAGCTCTCTTCTTTGCATTCTGGACGTAGCTCTGCGACATGCCGATCTTTTTAGCCAAATCACGGCTTGAGACGTTGGGATTTGCTTTAATCATCCGCTTCACCTTTCCCCAAGGTTGCAAAGACTCATTTCAGCTAAAATAATGTTTTTCGGAATAATAAAACCAAAAGATGGTATGATGGCATGTTTTACTTGTAACTTACAAGAAGAGGTTACAAAGTATGCGTTGGAAACATAAAACCTGTAAATTTTGCTTTCTATGAGTCACAATCAGCGATTTGCTGATCGCTGAGTGAGTGAGTGAGTGAGTGAGTGAGTTTGTGAAAAATCGCTGATTGTGACTCTCATGAAGTGAAATAAACAGGTTTAATATGTCAAACACATTCTTTGCAACCTCTTCTTGTATCCTACCAATTCAAAATTTGATCATGGCATCTAATTATTTCATAATTTAGAAAAAAACATTGTTTTAGCTGAAATGAGTCTTTGCAACCTTGCCTTTCCCTTCGTCTTTTTGTTCTCCGGTCCCGGTTTTCTTCCAGCTCCTTTGCCGTGGTCCAACGTCAACCGCTCCTGGAACCGCTTCAACACTCTGGAGACGGTTGAATGGTGAATGTTCAACATTTTTCCCAACTGCCGGTGCGACAGGTCAGGAAATTCCAGGTGTTTGGAAAGAATTTGTTCTCTCAACTCGCGTTGGTTCACCTCCATTTTCGTTGAATCGAAAAACAGGACTTCGAGTTTGACAGCATGTACACAATACACATCAATGAGAAAGTGTGCAAAATTTGGTTGATTTTTACCCAATGGTAAAAAAGTTATGCCCTGTTGAATGTATC
The DNA here is from genome assembly GCF_037179485.1 of Ochlerotatus camptorhynchus. Classification (NCBI taxonomy): domain Eukaryota; kingdom Metazoa; phylum Arthropoda; class Insecta; order Diptera; family Culicidae; genus Ochlerotatus; species Ochlerotatus camptorhynchus. The sequence continues at coordinate 3,297,218 of NW_027040756.1, read as the reverse complement.
GCAATAATTTCGTGTTCGCCCTTTAATATCTCAAAATTGTTTGACTCTTTATCAAATCCAACGGTACGTATGGAAAGGTGGATAAATTTAGAAGTTATCTTTGATGAAAACATTCCATGTTTTGTTCAAACGCTTTCCAAAAAGCGTGGTAAAGTGCGGGATGTCCTTAGTAGGACGGAAATCAGATCAAAACCCCTATTCAAGTTTTTGGACTCATCTTTGCTTTCCGTTGTTATTGTATGACCTGCAAAAGCGATACATTTTCAGCGTGGTGGAAAACTAATTTTCACCCGAATATCTATTATTGGTAGGAAATTATTGCCCCGGAAGCGGCTGTTATTGTGAAGCTTTCATGTGCTATCAGCTATCAGCTGCCATAAGTAAATTTCAACAAATCCCATAAATAATTCTCCTACTCGTTATTTGATGTTGTTTTTCACAATTATATGTATTTGATTATTCAGTTCAATAAATAATTGAATAAATAATGTTCTACTAAACCATGAAAAAAGAAGTGGACGAACTTTGCCGTTTAGTATAGGGGACGTTTTAAATATGTCGTGCACAATATTTTCAAGTTGTTAACCGCCCTCTTATTTCACGCATCTGTCCATGCTTATCATGTAAGGCCCTTCCCCACTTTTTGTTCCCTCTGCATATCGTTTTACTCCATAACTATTGAGAAATGATGAAGCATTCGGTTTTGATACGGTCAGTCGGTTTTGATACGGTAATTCTTGTTTTCATAGCAAGGAACCGATTTTAATTGAAATGTCCCTTTGAAGAGTTAAAGCATCCCCTAAAGGCACGCACGGTTGTCAGTCAAAATCGGATTCCTTAGTAACATCGGTGTCCGATATTGACCATGCATCAGTACCCTAGTCTCAACCACTTCACCAATTTCACTGAAGTGCATTACATAAGCATTCTCTCATACACACACCTCAACAACGTTTATTTCCGCACATCGTTTGCTTCAGCGTTTAAAAAACATTGTTCGTTTTCAAGTGCAGCAAACAGGCGTTGGTGTTGGAAAGAAAAAATGATAATTAAAAAAAAATATAAAACGGAACAATTTCAAGCTCGAACCATGAAGTTTGAGTGTATCATACTGGCATGTTCACCTCTCGTCTGTTGTTACTCTGAAAGATGTGTAGGCTAAAGGCGTATAAGAAGCGTTCATCGATTTCGTCTACTCTTTCTGTTGCAACATAGCAAGCCTCAATGTTCACACTTGCGTGTAGGTACGAATTATCACCACCGACAAACCGACATGAAACTAAAACTTAACTCTTGATCGAGAATCCATAACGGCGGATTCAAATGTGCAGCGATCCCATCTGTCAAAACCATATAAATTTGTTATCTAGATAAAAATAATTTGCCCGGAATAGATTAGACACGAACCAACTCATACATTTAGTATGTGTGTTCGTGGCTAGGATACACATTTTTCGCGAACACGGCGGCAGATGTCAGTTTTGTGCTTTGATCAGAAATTTGATGATACTTTGTATGATCATTCATGTCGGTTTGTCGGTGTTATCACGTTCGATGTGTTCGAAAGGTAACACGCGCGTTCAATGAACGTGCACTGAAGAAATTGAAACTCAAGCTCAACACCGTCTCTGTTTCGTGAAGACTGCTTAAAAGACATGCAGAGAACTCTTTGACCGCTCATGAGTGTTACAAGTGTTTGGAGATTTGTTAGTGGGAAGGGTAAAGCCATAGAATACGTTCGGTAAACGTTGCTGGTATATTTATAACAGCAATGGGATATAATAAGGTATAGTGAAAAATTGCGAGGAAGGGGTGGGCCTGGGATTGAACTCCCGACCTTCTGCTCAATAGGCAGAAAAGGTAACCACTACGGTTCAAGATACGATCAAACATCTGCATAAATTGATACCTTCCTGATATTGCAGCATGACTTCAGTTTGATTATGTTTGTTGAATGGGTTGATCATTATTAGATTTCTCTTCTCATGTTTCTAATATACAGAGATCCTAATCAAATACACCTACTAATGCCAGTCAGCTCAAAACATTAGTTGGTACATTTCTAATCTAATCTAATCTAATACAATCGCAGCCAGAGCGAGAAAGCATCCTGGAAAATGATTAGGTTATATAACGCCTAATCATTTTTCTTGTCAACATTGATGTTTGCTACCTGAGATATGACACAAACATCCAAACGGCTACCAGGCCTACTGCGTTGCATATGCCGCAAAGATGATTCTGTAAAATGTGTAACCAGTGGTGTGTCTATCTGTCTAAGATTGTTGAGATTGTCGCGAATTTAGTGTTTCGATTTAAATGTTATGAACGCCAGGAAAGGATTCAAATATTAGTGCCAACACCGCCCACCACCCACTGGACAGCACGCAACCACTCCACGAAGTTCCGCTACTCACAGCCAGATGCCGCTGACAGCAGGATTGGGAGGCCATCGGGAGGTGGTGTAAAAGGGGCCATGATGGGCGAAATTGGGCTGAAGAAAAATGGATCAACGATCGAGAGCGCAAGGAAATCACCCGCCATCGTTGCTAGCTAATTGCCTGGCAAAAGTCAAAAGTGGTAGTCGAAAACCAAGCTAGAAAAACCCAAATCGAATGTGATATACATCAAAGTGAAAGATTGTTATTCGAGTTAAAGTTAGTAGCCTGCACGAGTCTTGAGGCGCGAAACTCGATCAGTAGTGGAGGAGGAGCCAACCTACTGAAATATCCAGGTAAAAACCCCTTCAAGCCAAAACCCGAATTGCCCTCATCATTAACCGCCATCATGGTATCCTATTGTGCCCACAGGACCCCGTAGTTTACCGTTGACCGTTATCATTAGCTACGGCGCGAACCAGCCGCGTTTACTAGTCCGTGTTCATCGCCATTGTGGATCGGCCTTGAGCGTCGTGGACACGTTATACCGTTCGCGAACGGCTCGGCAAACGGTACCGTGGGAGCACCCGTAGGAGAAGAGGAGAGTGAAGGGTTAAGAGGTGAATCGACTGGGCAACCCACAGTCGAAACCGAGGGACGAAGAACAGAAGCAAAGGAAAGGCGAAAGTGAAGGTGAAGGTGTAGCGGAACGGAGGAGAAGGGGGCCCCCATCGACAACGGAAGACGAAGGAAGAACTACTGAAGGCTAAGGTAGGAGATAACCGATAAGAAAGTGGGAAAGTTAGGGAAATAAACGAGACCTGTGTGTGAGAGTGCATCGGGGTGTGTAAAGAGTATTTGAGTGTTTCCTTGGCCGCGATAGTCACACGTGTATGCCGACCCTGAGGCAGTGTAGAGGGGGGTCTCATTAATGCTGGGCAGGGAGTACCCCAACTGTTACAAATGATTCGAGTATAAATGAAAATATTTAAACAGCTATGGCATTTCGCGAATCTACAGGGGTGGAAGGATGCGTGGACATACTGTGCCAAACGCTCCGAGTTTTTTTTTTTGACGTAGGACTACGTCTTTCGGGAAGATGGGGCTACAATTTATGAAAAGCGAAAAATGAAATTATGAAAGATTTTGAACGTTAATAACTTAGCTGCCCCTAGACCAATTTCAATTATTTTATCAACAATCGATCAGAAACATTTCTACGCATCGACAACAATGCTCTTGACTGTTGATTTTTTGAAACTATTGAAAAAGTGGTAAATGCCAAGCATTGTCCAAAAGCTTCTAAATAACTAACAAATCCACCAATTACGTACATGCATGTGCTGCTTCCCCAACACAGTCATCAGAGAATGGTTCCTAGATGAAACAAGTCGAAGTGACATTCGCCTACGATCTTCGGGCGTGTACGAATAGGGAGGATATAATTGCGGAACATTTTGTTGCCAATTCAGAACCACACGCCCACAACGACCACACAAAATGCTGTTTTTTTCCTTGGATTTGTTTTTCGTGCTGAGCACCAATGCTACCCACATCCATGCTTGGCATACACAGTTTTGGTCACGAACTGCTCATTTGCTAATAACTTTGCACACAGTTGACGGAACATAGTTCTTTTTGAAGCAGTAGATAGAATACAGTGTAAGCTTGTTATAGATATGTAAAATAAAGTAGATTTTAATGTTAGAAGTAAACTTTATTTGTTTTTGCGTTGTAAAAATGAGGTGAGAAATGCTCACTACACATCTCGGAATTTAAGTGTTAAATTGATTAGTGTTGATTCACATGTTAAGCTTTACCTAATCTTCGCATATTTATAGTAAACTATGAGCCTAATCTATCAATTACTTTAAAGAAAAATAAATTTCAACATCTGAGTGAAAAGTTATTACCAAATGAGCAGTTGGTGTGTACAACTGTGCATGCCCCACACCTGGACCCTACCTATCGACCCATCAACTCATGAACCGGGAACCCCGAAGGAAGGCGTGATCAGATATATTATGCCTCAGAACTTCCCGGCAGCGTTGACTGGGATTGAAAACAGGCCTGCTGGGACGCTTACCACTACACCACGGGCGCCGCTGCTCTCTAGAGTTGTAATCTTGTAACCAAACTTGGAAGCAGGGGATAATCTATATAAATTCTATTCTAACTCTTTACTGAAATGAACTTAGTGGCCCTGAAAAGGGCCGTTTTGTTGGTGATAAGTTTTAACCTCCGAAACCGTACAGAATGCGTCCCTGTCGCTTCAGAGCGTAGATGACATCCATGGCCGTGTCGGTTTTGCGCTTGGCGTGTTCAGTGTAGGTGACGGCATCACGCATATTTTCTAGGAACACCTTCAGCACACCTCGGGTTTCCTCGAAGATCAGACCGGATGCGCTTGACATAACCACGTCGAGCCAGACGACGGATGGCAGGTTTGGTAGTACTCTTGATGTTTTCACCTAGAACCTTCCGATGACGCTTGGTGCATCCTTTTTCAAGCACTTGATGCTTGTTTTTCGTTGAACGGGTGAATCGAAACTAAGCCTAAAACGCTGTCCAGACTGGAGAGTTATAACATGTTATAACGGTTGTCAAATAATTGCAACACAGAAGCCACCATCAAGATAACGCTATAACATGTTATAACTCTGTAGTCTGCGTAGAAAGCAACCTGTTCTAGAGCAATTCTCTACAGATTGACGAATTTTTTAATTTTTTTTAATTTGTCAGCTCCGATTTTGATGGAAATTTGCACAGTTGTTCTTTTTTAGTAAAGATGCCAATTTGTGTTATCAGTTCTTCAAATTGAATCACGACTACTTTTCTAACAGGGCCTGTGTAAAAATAGTACTAATGAGTTAAAAAATATATATTGCTGAAACGGTTTGTTGGATTGATTTGGTGTCTTCAGCAAAGTTGTAGATATTATTTTGGTAATAACATGAAAAATATACACTGTAAAAAATTTCGTTTGCTTCAATGAAAAAAAAAAAAATATTTGTTATTAAAAAAGTTAATTTCTCAAAAAGTACATTTTTGAAAATTTGCGTTTTAAGCCTCATTAAAGCTCATAATGTTTGCTACTAACTGTCAAAGTTTGGTGATGGTAAACTCAAAAACAGAAAAGTTATGATTTTTTGAAAATTTCACGTTTTTTACATTTTCATTAAAAACACATGTTTTTCAACCGTGTATATTTTTTCAAGAATTGCATTTTAATTTTGCACAACTTTCCCGAAGACACTATAGCAATCAAGCATGCCGTTTTTGCAATATAGGTATGTTTATTTCATTAGTGTTTTTATACACAGGCCCTATTTAAAAGTTAGGATTCATTACATCTTATACCATGAAAAAGTATCGTTACTAACAAAACTAAAAAATTCATTTGATGAATATTGAGCTAGAACTAAATAAAAGTGGTATGATGTTCAAACTAGCGAAGTTATGGTTTTTTGAAAATTTTACGATTTTTACATTTTCATTAAAAACACATGTTTTTTAACCGCAAATTTTCAAAAATGTACTTTTTGAGAAATTAACTTTTTTAATAATAAATATAATTTTTTTCATTGATACAAACGAATTTTTTTACAGTGTATATTTTTTACACAATTGCCAAAATAATATCTACAACTTTGCTGAAGACACCAAATCAATCGAACAAAGCGTTTCAGCTATATATATTTTTTAACTCATTAGTACTATTTTTACACAGGCCCTGTTAGAAAAGTAGTCGTGATTCAATTTGAAGAACTGATAACACAAATTGGCATCTTTACTAAAAAGGAACAACTGTGCAAAGTTTCAGCGTAATTGGAAATGATCGGTCAGGATCGATTTGCGAACCTTCGTGGAATGCCTCTATATAGACAACCAGCTCTGCCAGTACCATATTTTCTCGCTTCCTATTGGCTATATTATATTAAATTTTGAAACAGCAATTGTAATTTATTTTGATGCGTTCTTTTTGATAGGGTGGAAATAGGCGCTCAGGCCAAATTAGCACTCAAGATTTTTAAATGCAAATGCACTCAAATTCCTTTGAGCTAAAAAAAAATCATCCATACGATTGTCATCTTAAAAGAGCACTTTCCGTTTTTATTTATCCGACTGATTTTTTTTATTTCAATTTATAATTAACAATAATATTAACATTAACAACATTTCCTCCCATCATTCATATCTCAAGTGTCGTAAACAATAGATACACGAAGTGGAAAATAAGGACAAACCGAAACACATCTCTCTGTACTAATTCTGCTGTGAATTTGAACTTACAAAACGTGTTTAGTGTTGATGTTTGCATCTGTTTCTTCTTTCTTTGTAGTTTTCAATGGAGTTGTCTTTTTTTTTTTGGTATTCGTTCTGCTGTCCACCTAGATTTCTCGGTGTTTTTCTCCTGTGTTATTTTACATTAGTGTGGTTAGAATCTTGTTAAATGGTGAAATAAAAACACATCCGTAAAAAAAACTGATCATCGATCCATCCGTCTATCACGTATGCCAACGTATTTATGTATATAAAAATCGTACTTAGTAATATTTGTTGAACACGCGTTCTACCAGGCGGAATAATAGCTCAAATATACAACAAGTAATGTGTATGTGTTTGTGTGTGAGAGAAGGTGGTGTGTGTGTGTGTGTGTGTGTGTGTGTGTGTGTGTGTGTGTGTGTGTGAACGTTTGTATCGGTTCTAAGCACGCTGCGATTTCAATACTTTTTCTGCCGTTGGCTTGCTTTGTTGCCACTATCCGAGCCATGTATGACGTTTACGTACTTGTTTTATTTGTTTAATAATAATAATAATCATTATTCACTATCAACGATCTCGTCGCGCAAGTCACATGACGTAAAAAGTTGCTGTTACTATCACTAGTAGCACAGTGTCGGCAATAATGGAAACTATAGAATGAAACGGAAAATGTTCCTTACGAAATCTGGCAAAGGCGTCGCTTCTAAGGTAAATCTGTAGCAGCACGTTACAACCTATGGTTTTCTGTTGTTGTTATTTGTATCATGATTTTTTTTTCAGTGTTTTCATCATCTACGAGCGTTAAAGCGATTGACTATTTATTAGATTTATACTCTCAGTTCGAGGGGAACAACTTGTTTACGTAATGTAACCTGCGACTTTTGCGTGCGCGCTGCGGTGTTCGCGTTTTTCTTTCTCTAAAACAATAATATTCACTGCTACCTAAACCGTAAACTTAACGCAACACATTTTGAGGCATTTGTTTATGTTTTTTTAACTTCATTGTTTTGCTTGTATTTTACTCCGTATTTATGAACGTGTTTGAAAATGGCTGAACTGATGGTTGTTGTTGTGAGTTGCTGTCTATCGCGCAGGTTTGTGGGTGTGTGTGAATTCTTTTGTTTATTCTACATTTTGTATTTCACGGTTTATCTAAAATTAAATTCTATTTGCTTTTTTTTTGTTCTATAAGAAGATTTTTTTTTATATAATTTAAACACTCGTATTTACATTTATATTTAGCGTACTTATTTTTTGCATTTTTGTTTGATTTTTTACGAAAATCTGTTATAAAAAAAGCCTAGATTATGATCATTTTCACCATTTCTTTTTGATTTTCATATTCAAGTGAAAGGAAAATTGTTTATCGAAAAATGCTTGCTTTACACTTGTTATCAATTTTGTTGTTGCTGATTTCAATTGTTACTGACCATTAGACATTTGATGGAATATTTTTTTCTGAATATAACTAACTCTCATTTACCTTAGATTGTAGTCTTTCGAATGTCCACTGTTTCGTTTCGTTCTACAAAAGACGCAAAAATATGCCATTCAAGTAAAAACCATCACAAATGAATCGTACACGAAAAAAATCTACTTGGTAAAAATTACAGTGAGACAAGAGCTCAAAGAAAATGCTTCGAAATAAACCCAATTGGGAAGAATGGAAACGGTGTCAACAGTTTCAACACAGTTCCGAAGATAATTAATGTAAATCTCATGCTCTGTAGTATGTTGCATAAAAGTTGAGTCAGTGGATGATTTAACTTTTCATCGTAAGCTTCCAATCGCAGTAGGCCGTGAATGAATTGTGCTATCAACAAATAATATCGAACCAAATGCAGCGATTTTGATGGCACATTTAATAGCAAAACGGGTCTCAGTAAAACGGAAAATCACTCAGAAGAGTTTGAGCGAGTCTTGGACAATCCTTCCAGTTTGTAATTTTCTTCCATGCGCACACATATCCGATTATCATTACCATGTTCCTAGCAAAAAATCCACAAACGACACAGCAATTTTAAGACGCAAAAACTGTGACATCAAGACCCACCAAATTTCCTGCCATCCATTCATAATTTTCTTAAACATACAAAAACACACTGTAGGCGGCTTTTGCATGTGTCTTTGTATCACGTGTTAACTACCCATTGCTCTAAAAAGGCGCTATCTACGGAATTTTCTGTAGGTTTTTCGTTTTGTGTTATCCTGTATTGTAAACTTTGCACATTTAGAGGGAAAGTTATGAAAAAGAACCGATGCGTGCCTTGCAAGACTTATGTCGTGCTGTGTCAAACGAAAAATAATCGCCAAAGAAAATCCCATTTGATTACTACTTAACAAAATCGTCCGCGCGCGCTACTAGTTCCGTAAAGCGATACTTTAGGGTGATTGTTCGCACAGTATGGATTTTCATTCCTCTGCATTCCGCAACCGTGTCTTTCGCTTATTTTCATTCCAAAAAACACACACATACATATCTAATAGCGAATTCGTTTATTATTCAGTTCCAACCTGGATCGGGTATCAAGATTGGGTCTGCTTGCTTTCTGACAAACGTCAGTTTGATCGTTTGTTTTTAAAACCCAGCTCAGGTTGAGGTTCGCACTGACAAAAAGTTCGGTTTCGCACTGGGTTGGAACTGGTTCCAACCCCGATAATAAACGAATTCGCTATAAGTAAGCTTCGCTTTTCGATAATTCACTGGCTAGCGTTGCTTTAAAGATGATTTTTCATTTGTCTAGATTTTGTTTGTTTTGTAACGCGTAATAGCTCTCAGTTTACAACTATTTTTACACAAGCCTTTACACGATATCGAGAATAGTTTGTTTTTGTTGTTGTTAATTTTCTTCTTCTGGTATTGTTTACATTAGAATGATTTCACTGGAAATAATCGCGTTCTGGTTTTTTTTTTTATAAAAGCTCGAATATCGTACCTACATATGGTTTGTTAATGTTTGCGATATTTGTGTGTTTGTGTGTATATTTATATACAGTTACAATTTGATGTCGATAAATCAACAATAAAAAAAAACCTCCTGTACAACTCAAAGTGCAACAACTCCGGAACTGAAGGTTACCGCTCTACAAAACCCTTCGTTCTAGTTCAATATAAAAATGATTTTTGCCTTTATTCTAGAGATTTGCTTCGAGATGGACACGTTAGCCTAAGATATTTTCTTTTGTTAGCTATTTGTGATGTTATTTACTTCGTAATTTACAACATTGTTTTTAAGTTTATTTTTTTAGATTCAGTTTTTCTATAAAAAAAAAATGCACGGCACTAAATCTGCGAAAATCTATGTCACCTTTTTTTTAGTTGGTTTATCTAAGAAATGTTTACTCTCGCAAAAACGGTAAACATTCAAGTGTAAGCAGCGGTGTGATTTTTGAAGTGTTTTACTATTTTACACAGGCTAGTTGTTGATTTCGTCAGATTTTTTTTTCTGCTTTGGGTCTTGCATAAGTTTTTGTTTGGGTTTGTTTTGTCTTAGTGTAGCATCCTTTCGATGGATTCCCGTTTGCTCTCGATCTGCCTGGCTTCGAATCGCTTTGATTTTGTTTTTGGTTTCCAATATTATGATTCGGCCTTTTCTTTGAAGAGCACGCTCTTGCTAGGCAGTCGAGACAATAGATGACTTTGAGTTCCACACTATTCGCGTTCGTATGACGACGGTTCCTTTCTGAGATAAATATTCCTATTTTTTTCATTTTGTTGCAACTGATTGCAAAATTTTAAACATAGCGAAGGATAATTCTAATTAAACAATATGTGAATCACTAGGAAAATCTGTATTTGGGCTGGATGTACGTGTATTTGGAGATGGAGGTAAATTACACATGCGTCAAACCAACTTTTGTATGGAAGGAGTAGGCTGTGCGTGTGATCGAACCTGACGTTTGTTCTAGATATCTATATCTATATCTGGTTGCTGATCTGGTCAAAACCAGGCTCAAGAGACAATTTCTAGTTCCTCATTCTAGGTCCCTATTATTTGCCGCTCAGAAGCTGTTCCGAAGTCAATAAGAACCTCCACGAGGCGTCCCATCATTCGTCCCATCATTCGTCCCATCATTCGTCCCATCATTCGTCCCATCATTCGTCCCATCATTCGTCCCATCATTCGTCCCATCATTCGTCCCATCATTAGTTCCATCATTCGTTGAGGCGCAGTGTTGAACCTAACTATTGTCCACGAAAACGCTTGCCAATGCAGATCAAAAATCGAGCCTTCAGGGTCAATTGGCTAAACTTGGTGAGTTCGTTCCATTTTGTAATTTTTTATCTTCTCAAACCAGTAACGTTGGGAGATCACCTTTTTGTGGTGCGTTACTGGTATAAGATCTACCACCGAACCCTAGTCGTGACAACTTCAATCTAGGGAATCAGGATTTTCCAGTTATCAAAGGATCACATTTTAGTGCTTGCTACTTTTTATGACTTGATAATAGTGACAAGACTCGGGTAGTGCCCAACGCCGTTATGCATTTCTATATTGTATATTTCAAATCAAAAATATTGTTTATGTTCATAGATTTCACATAATCCTTTTCCCTTTGTCCTTCTCCTGTTCTCTTTTCAGAAAGCGAGTAATGGCGTTATAGTCATAAGTCATAAAAGGCTAGGACAAGAGTTAGTGCTCATGCCCCAACCGTCAGAAGAAAATGGAGCACTTAACCTTTCTAGCTTTGATGCTTCCAACGACCAACCAATCATATAATTATCCAAATCGGAACGTACGGTACGAGATGTCCACGTTTCATCCATTTATTGGATTCTGAAGCATCGTGTTTAAATCTTCGATTTAAACAGACCTGATGTTTTCTGAATCATCTTGCCCCTTAAATGCTGCACAGTAGGCCTGGCCGTTTTGATATATATATATAATTTTCCAGGATGCTTTCAAGAACTGGCTGTGTTGGTGTTAGATTAGATAAGATTAGATGGAGGTAAATTACACATGCTTTAATACACAAAGTGAATCGATATTAAAGTGCAATTCCATCTACAACAATAGACTAGGTATTACGATAGAAATGCTAAACAAAAAATTGCTAAATTGAACAGGCTTACAAAAACCTGTTTTCAAAACATTGTGGGGCAAAATGCGCATACTGATTTCATACCATATTGAATATCAAACGTTTACGACTGATGGTTATGCCTTCCACACTACAATTCGGAGAGCGCATTATACCCCACCAGGAGTTACACATTGTAACGTTGAAAATAACTACTATTTTCGGAATAAAAATTCCATACGACCTATTGAGCCGAAAGATGAAGGATGTATCTAACAACTTGCATCAATCAAATCTTTAATTTTGCCAATGTTAAGAGATACCAACTGTTTCAAGAAATGACTATTTCTGCGTGGTTTTGTCCCAACATTGTTTTTAAATTTTACCAATTTAAAATGACTTTCTTTTAAAAGTTGTTTGCTTCGATTCATAGCAATTTTTCTCCATCATAATGAGAAGGAGCAGAGATAGAAGGGGGTTGCATTTTGCCCACTATAGGCACTATACCTCATTTCCCCTGACAGTTAGTCTATGTTGTGCATGTTCTGTTTTAGTTCGTTGTGTTTTGATTTAGCGCTGACAGCAATCTCTAAAATTTGGTTTAAATATCTTTGTAATTAGGATTAGAAGATAATATTCAGTATGCAAAATATTATCATTTATGCTGCTTTGTGATTGCTATGCATTGAGAAATATTCGAGTCACGGAGGAGTACATCAAAGTTCAATGGGAAATGTGGAAACCTCCAATGATGCTTCATCACCGTTGCTGCAGTTCGCTGGGAGAACTTCAAGAAAGGAGTCAGTCTCACCCTTCCTGTTAAAAGTACACTCATAAAATAAATCACATAACCAGTGGAAAATATCCATGTGAATTTCACATAACTTTCATGTGATCCCATAATTGGAAATTGCACCACTAAATCACATGAACGTTATGTGTACAATGAAATCTATATGATTTCTCATATAGAATTTCTAATGCTATGTGATATTCAGGTAAAAATCATTGTTTTTGTTTTTGGAAAAATACTATCTGCGTTCCTAATGGAAACTAAGTGAAAACTTTTTTCAGTGTAAAGGACTTGTTGGTATCAGTTCGAGTTAAATATGGAGTCCAATTTGCTGTCAATTGACCACTTTGTCAAGCAGTTTTGGTGTGACTTACTACCAGCGATTTCACAAAACTGGACCAACTAATTTCTATTCTTTGTGAAACACCCCAATGTTGGCTACTTTTTTCGAGGTTTTGGAAGAAAAAATCTCAAAATAATGTTTCATTTCAAAGTTCGAGTGGTAGTAAACGTCATTCTATCTGCTCGAATGAACTGGTTAATTGACTTCTCGACGCAAGATCTCACTAATACAACCTAGCGAGCGTAGCCGTGTAAATTCGATTTGTTTATTATTTTCAACCACGAAATCAGCTGTCAAAGTGTTCGACTTGACAGCGGTTTGTTTTTTTTATTTTCAACCAGTAAAATGCATGTGTTAGTGAAACTTCTCACTACTACTAACGGTGGTAGAGAACTCTATTGGAGATCGCTCTCTAATAGCGAATTCGTTTATTATCGGGGTTAACACCAGTTCCAACCCAGTGCGAAACCGAACTTTTTGTCAGTGTGAACCTCAACCTGAGCTAGGTTTTAAAAACAAACGAGCAAACTGACGTTTGTCAGAAAACAAGCAGACCCAATCTTGATACCCGATCCAGGTTGGAACTGAATAATAAACGAATTCGCTATAAGAGAGGAGCGGATTTAAAACAAACTGCCTTGCCAACCTATGTCTAGATGGTTTCTTGCAACACTGCCAATGCAATCACGATAGGCACTGCTCGATTAGCTCTGGCTTTGACAGTTCGTTTGACTCAAAATCAGCCAGTCAGCTCTTCTCTAATACTAGACCCTCTCTAGTCTCAAATTGGCAGAAAAAGATACAAGCAAGCATCGAAATTTGTATTACAGGGTAGTTTGTTTTACTGTTGACCGTGTTGCTAGAAATGTGCAATATTTTCAAACATAGCTTTTGGAAACGACGGTTTGCATAAAGGAACGACAAGTTAATTATTGCTTCTCCTGTTGCTTCAGACGTGGTTTCCAAAGTATTTTCATCCAACAGTTTCTAATCAAATACATTATTCTCCAGCGTGTTCAAAATGTTCAATAGCCCATTCCGTTAACAAATATAAAAGTTATCGATCGAACTAAACTTTTGCTGCTTCGAAGTGCATTGAAGGCGAACACATTTATGGAAAATTACGAGGAAAATTACTGTAAATACACGCATTTTTGCGTTGGGTTTGCAATCGTTGCTTAGGCGAACGGAGCCCAGTGAAGCAGCATCAATCTCAAGAAAAACAGTCCATGAAACAAGAAACAAGAGATAGGATGAGGAACCTGACCAGGATGACACGTTGGAGGACACCAGCACTGGTAATGAAGAGGAAAATTTCGCTCTTCCAATTATTTATTTTCGCAGATAAACACAATTTTCCAACTGCGCATTTGTTGAAGAAATGTGAGGACGAGTATATATTTTTTTCTTATGATTATTTGTTGATCACAAGTTATGCATAAAACATATTTTGTTTCATGGCAACACTGCAAGCCACTCCGTAGCACCAAAGCGTCAAATTACAACAGGGATGCTACTTTTGAGATGACACGTCACGTCCGAGGTTATCTGCTCGAGTAGAATGGCTTTTTCCAAGCCCTACCCAGTTTAAACCTAGGGGAGACAACTGGGGAGTACATATTGATCCAGTGATTGATCCAGTCGTTGATTGGTTGTTTTTAAGTTTACGATTAGTTGTTTTTAAATGTGTACAACAGGGACTGTTAAGTGGACCCTACACGATTGCTTTTATTGACAATAATCGTATTGTCAATACATTCTATATTGACGTCAATACATCGATATTGACAATATTTCTGTATTCACACCATCAATATTGTTGTCAATAATTCCCCTTCACGTCAATATATTGATACGTGTGGGGTTCGCTTTAGAGCGAATGAGGAACCTGCGAAGAACGACAAAAAGAAGACAGTTTTTCTGTCGTTATGATTTCCGGTGAAATAGATGGGATCTTGATATGTACATGGATTCACTGACAACATGTTTTCATTAATTGTACGAAACATTTGTATTGTATGTCTTCAGGTACAATGCTAAAATTACGCATAATTTGTACAATACATGAACTGAATTTTGTACGGACGAGACGACGTAAAAGCAAACCTCGGTGTTGACTTTCACACAGTCACTCACAAACGCTTCTTATCAAGGTTATTTGAAAATTTGTGAAGGTACAAAGGACCAACAATTTCAAACTAGCTGCTAATGTATTTTCAAACTTCATTCAAAGCGTTTTCGAAACGTTCCATTGTATAACGTACATCTTTCCTTCACTCGATTTCTGAGGAAGCGCTGAAAGCTTTAGTGAAGCTCGAAGAGTCGAAAAGAGCTGGAATCGATGATTTGATACCGTTTCTATAGTATACTGATTAAAATGTATTGCATCCTAAGCTATTCCATTGAAACAGCTATTCAACCGATCGGTAGAAGGAAAGACGTGGCAAATTGCTTCAATGGAACCCATCCATGAATCTGGAAGTTCGTTACTCTGCTGTCTTGGAATGCTCCTAGAAACCTTAGTGTACAAAAGTCTTACTATCCACAGCAGGTTTGTTCCTCGTCGTTTAATACAAATCAACCTGGTGTGTTATGCCAACACTTTGTTGCGATTAAATGTCGGAATAAGGTCGAGTCTATTTACATCGCCTTTACAAAGGCATTTAGGATACCGTTCCACGAGCCTACACCGTTAGATATTAAAGCAAATGGGTTTCCCAGATTGGATAACGAGCTGTTTGAAGGCAGGAAAGCGTTTGTTCAAGTCAACTCTGCCCCATCCAGGACCTTCATAATATCATCTTAAATTCCACAGGGGAGTGTGTTAGGCCCTCTGACTTTTCATTAATGAGCTGCCTGCGAATGTCATCCGTGAAGTTAGATTACCCACAGATTTTCAGGAATATCAAGTCCGTCTTGGATTGCGGGGCTCTGCAAATGGACATCGACGTCCTTCTACAATGTGCACTGAGATTGAGAATGACATTACTGTGAACATCAACAAATGTCAAGTCATCACGGTATGTTTTCAGAATGATACCTGACCAAGCTTATATAACGAGAGCATATTTGAAGGTTGGAATGTCTTCAGAGTAATTCCTAATCAATCTTATACTTTGAGAGAATACCTGCTGGTCTGATCACAGACGAACAGACACACCTTTTAGAAGAGAATTCTTCAAAAATATCGTCAAACGTATTTTGCATGCTCAATAGCACCGTCTGCCATGGACATTCCCAAGCATTGATTTGCAACCGGAGAGTTATATCTGATTGTTTGTGGTATGATAATCTTCAAAATAATTTCTGATCAATTCGGTACGATTAAAGAATATCTGAAAGACTTCGTATGCATTTTTGATCAATTGAAGGTTTCCCAGGATTCCCAGAGAATATCATCTCTCGTGGACTTCAAAATAAATGTGTATAATTCTGATACAATCAGAATATTTAAAAAAATTTGTTTGAATTATTGATAAGTTAAATATTTCCAGGAAGAGGATGCCTGAGGTTTTTTTTGAATAATTCCTTACCAACGTAGGGAAGGCCATCAGAATAACTGCTGATCATTTTGATTTGATCAAAGGATATTTGAAGGACTTCACTTGATTTTTTGATCAGCCGAGGGTCTGTAGAATGATTTCTGACCATTCTGGTGGAATTGGAAAATATCTAAAAGACTTATTAATCTCACATGAGATTCTGGGCTCCATAAAGATGTAAGGGCTCATTGATTCAGTCATAGAATGTGCAGGATGATTTGAAGAATTCAATATGTTTTGTTATCATACCTTTAAATCTCACATGATGTCATGAGGTCCCACGAAACTCTTCGGATGATTTGGAAATGCCATGTAAATGCTGTTTTGTATTTCATATGATATACTCTGCAAGCGTTTTTGAATACACATCTAAAATATCCTATACATCTCTGTTGAACCGAAAAATATTAAGATCAAAACTCTAAAATAATTAGAGCATCCTAGATCGTCACGATAAGGAAATAATTTTTTCCTTAACATACATTCTACATTTCTGTACTTCTTTAGCCGAATACTGACAAAAAATTTCTCAAAATAAGAACAAGGAAAAATTGGGACTGAAACAACTAATTCGATATTCTGCCAACACTGATGATACGGAAGTTCTGTCGAGTTTTCTGCCAACACTGATGACACGTAAATCATGTTTAGCCGTGTCGTGAGTCGTGAATTTTAATCCAATAATAGTTGTTGTTTATGTTTTTATCGCTTCTACAACAAATGTGAACCTCGATTCTTCTTTCACTGGCACTAGAGTCGGTGTATAATGAGTCACGCCAAGAGAAAAACAGTTGAACTCGCATCACGGTTTTCGAAAGATTCCCTTTCTTTTAACTTGGCAACAGAGGACTTCTGCATCAACTTCAAATGACTTCTAGCGAGGAAAAAAAATAAACGGCTGTAGTTAATCATTATATCAGTGATTTTGTCGAATTATCTTAAAGAAAAATAGTAGAAATTGTCATTACTGATCATTACAAAACGTATCGTATGACAAATGTAATGCTCACTGCGTGTATATGATCATTTCTTCGATTATATTTTATATTTAATTGCAATACCTTTCGTGGACCTTTCATAGCATCGTAATGCTTGTTTACTTTGCACGATAGGTAGCCGGTTTGACAGTTCAATAGGTAGACTTGGCTTCACTCTTGGCGTGACTCATTATACACCGACTCTAACTGGCACAAGGAAAGCAGAATATATGATTCGGTACAAGAGTGTAGCGCAATTTCCAACAACAATAAGATTTTCCTAGATTCACAGCGTCCAAAACTCAATCCCATGGATTTAGTACACAACACTCAAAAACATGCAACCGTTTATAGTCTTACTAGTACATTTCTATTGTTTCTAGGAAAACACGTACACGGTTCATTAGGTAAGCTGATCCAATTCACCCCTGACCTGGTTTTTGACGCTCGAGTGTTTTAACAGTGAACAGGAAAAGTTGTAATTCAACCAACTTTCCAGTGATGGTTCAATTCGCAGTTCGAATGAGTCCAACACCAAATTGAATCGTCCAAACTGGGACATATGGTTCAATACGATGCGTATTTTCAAGCATTGAAAGTGCGTCTTAACAGCTGATAGCTAAGGAGCTTCTACCACGGTTCTTTGACAAACCGAGCTGATAGAACCAGTTTCACCTCCGCAGTGAAATGCGTTAGGTAGCAATCGTAGTCAAGATTTGGTAAAGATTCTTCTATATTCAGCGAAAATTAAATTTGCTGCAAGGGACATCACTTTCTTTCCATCACTATAAGGGTAAGCGTGTTAGTAAATTGGACAGTTAAAATAAAACCCTTCGTCAATGATGGACATACTTCAACAACAGCTGTGTTTCTCACTAGTTTTTAGAAGGTAACATTTGATGACTTCTACACATGTCCTCTATGATATTTCCTAAAATTTCATAACTAATCACTCTAGGATGGTATTTGGAAAAATGTGATAAATCTCGCCTATCTAGTTTCTTTCGGTAGTGTGTGTGTTTGTGTGTTCATGTGTATCTGTGTGTGTACGCTCCCTAGCTTTCCCTAGTGACTTACATTTACATTTTGTTTTAGGAACTAATCACTGTTAAATCACAACTAAGCAGGGATCGAAACATGCTGCAACATCTGGGTATCTGCTCTATTTCCTTTCTCTTTATGGTTCATTTCTCACTCTTTCATCTCCAAACGCGGAATGGTGTGGGAAGCAAAGTTTTTCTTCTCTGACATATGAACTTTTACTTAACGCGCCTACTGCTGATGTTGGTTTAGTAGGCGGTGACGTAACGGATGCTTTCGGAGGATTTAACGCTGGTAGTATGGCCGTTCTGAATGACTCATACTGCTCATACGCTAGGCCCCCTCAAGCCGTTATCCCTTTTATATACTAGATTGCGCAACATATACCGGATTGGAACTGATAGATAGAAGCTAGTAGCTTTGTTTTTTTTAAATACATTATCCTATGTAGATAGAAAACCAAGTAAAACTCGAAAACATGAATTGCAACAAACACTCAACGGAGCGAAACACGTTGCCGGTTTGCTCCTAACGATTTTTGGAAAACAATTTGACAAACTTACGAAACATATGTTTGATATATTGCGCGATCTGGTATATAAAATCGGTTTCTTTTGTTCATATGTAGGAATAGGGACCATCGGTCAAGGCGCTACACAGCAATAGTCAGGAGTTGTCGTCCTTGTTGGAACCACCGCCGCCGACGCCGGTCTGTTGACTGTTCTGGTTGCGACCTCCGGCCGGACCACGGACCGTGGCCGGTTTGTACTCCAGACCCGGATCGAATTGCATCAGCACGAAGACCTGGATGACAGTTGAGAATTGAGTTGCGAAAGATCGCCTAATATACCTCTGAGCTTACCTGATCCGTTGGCAGCAGCGAAAAGTCGTCCGGCGGATTGGTGATTACGTATCGCTTACTGCTCGCATCGCAACTCGAACTGGTATCCCTGAATCGATACAAACCGATGCACAGCATTCCGTAGGACTTGAGCGCTGCTACAAACAAATCTCCGTACTTGCCGGCTTCACCGAATTGTGCCAGCGGGCCGTCGTACAGGGAAATCTGACCGACGCGACATCTACAAAGAGAGTTCATTGGATTACCTAGAGGATCCTATCGATGCGAATCGATATTTACCTATCTCGATTGCTGAGACTCTCGGGCGTGCTGTAGCCACCTCTTAGGCCAGCACCTTCTGCCAGAATCAGTTCCAGCTCCGGTGTCGCTCCTCCCGTAATTAGCGAACGTATCAGTGTTAAGGCGTTTTGATTGAAGTATGTCTGTAATGGGCACAATTTGTACTTCTGATTCGTAACATAACCGCAATTCGAAACTTACCGTTGACATGAGAGAATCGAGCACACTCACGGCGAATGCTGTACCGCATGCGAACGGTTGCGTTAGATACAGCTCAGTGTCCGGATCGTCATCGTCGTCCTGATCCAGAAACTGCACATTGCTATCGTTGACTAATTCTGAAAGATCCAAAGGAAATAGTTGGTCAGAAATTTTGGAATGCTTCGCTTTGACAATGACCATACCCGTAATCATTGGCACGTTGGCACCGTAGACTGAACCGCGTCGTTGCAGCACGATTGGACTCCCTACCGGGGTGAGATTATCCTGCTCGGAGCCACGCTGGCTCAGTACTCCTATTGTGTCGTCGAACGTCATTGCTTTAATGTTGAGTGAGGCAAGGATGGCTTCCTTATCGGCTAACGTCGGATCGTCGTTGCTAGGAACTTTCGCCGATAGAATACAACACATATCACAAAGGTTTACGTTGACCGCTCGGAGGTCTGCTCTGCTCAGTGGAGATCCCTGCGGATAGTCAGAAAATTTGCATTAGTACCGCTGAATTTTGTGTCGCCGGACTCAAACTACTTACATTTAGTACGGATATTTTGGGCAGATTCTGCAGCATCTTCCATTCGCGTCGAATGTATTCAACGGAACCCACGATCACGACGTGTTTCAGCTCATGATAGTGGAAGTTTGAAGCACGTAGTGGCATCACGAGATTTCTTAATCCTATCAGCGGCGAGTCAGGGTCAGCGAACAGACACACAACGACGTGTCCATTCAGAACCGTCATGGCCGCTTGATTTCGATCCTGAAAAAAAAAGTTACCGTAACATGCTTCCATCCAAATCCAACCCCAACCGTACAACCTACCAGTATGCATTCCTCCAAGCTCTTTGCGGGACTCCAGTGGAACATACCGGTCGAGTCGTACTTCATCTCCGTCTTCTCGAAGTCGAAGTCCTTGGACTGATCGTCGGCAATCCCCGCCTGCAGCGTTACGCCGTTCTGGTTTTGTGCACCCGACCCGCTTCCTCGACTCGTGGGCCTATAAGGAGTACGTACAAAAGACTTCAGTGCTATTCCCCAAACAATCGACATGCAAATTGTGGTAAAACATGCTAAACTCAAATTCAACGGGATTCTACGAGTGGCTTATCCAGTTTGGTTGCAAACTCAAAACCCAAAAAAATATATTTTTTTCGAAAAAAGAAAACTGAGGGATGTTGGGAATTCATGACCAATATCCTACTGAATGGGGGAGAGGGGAGGTAACCAAACGTTTGGGGTTCATCAAAGTTGGAGAATCTGGCGGTGATGAATCTAAACAAAATCAAGCACTGCATAATGTGAAGCAGGTTCATCTACGACTCAAACATGGGAAACGAAGAAAGGAAGGTTGAATTGGTAAAATATTTGCTTGTTCCTACATGAGCTTTTTCACTTCGTATGCTAGCTGATAACCCGCGTAAGGACTCGGCTCGGTTTCCGGAGGCCTGCAAGGACAATGGTAATAACAGAAAGAATTGTTTAATGCTCCGATCGGTCTGGTTGTGGAGGAGTTGGGTGTATTCTTGAGCACAAACCAAAGATAAATTTTCCGAAAATCATTTCAGCGCATTAACAATAGGTATATCAAACAAGATAAGTAAGAATGGAAAAAAAAAAATCTTACTGAAACCCGAATACTGGAGCTCATACGAAACATAAAGCGGAACCCGGATCAGATGATAGAGTAGTGATACTTTTGAGAATGTTTTGACGTAGGACTACGACTGTGATTTCTATATGGGGGTACACTTTGTGAAAACCGAAATTGAAACATGTAACAACATTATGAAAGATTTTGAACGTTAATAACTCAGCTGCCCTTGGACCAATTTCAATAATTTTATCACCAAAGGATCAGAAATATGTCTACGCATATTACCATTTATCAAAATTTCACTATTGAAAATTGCACGAATGTGTAACTGTTGCTATGATAATTAAAACGATCACAGATTGGAACATGTAATAAAACGATCACAGATTGGAACATGTAACAACTTTCACAGCAGTGAGCTGCAGCCTACATGTGACTGCGAAAAGCGATTTCCCTAACACAGATTTCAAAGTTGAATTCCATCCGGTCTCACCAAACGGTGTTTATTCAATCACTGCGTGGTGAGGGATGGTGTTCTTCAGTACACGCAAGCAGTGAGCTTCAGCCGACATGTGCATCCATAGAAGGAGGAAGAAGCCTCACCGCTTTTGTCAGGATCAGTAGCTTTTTGTGAGTCGCTGTGGGCCATCCATGTCAAGCACGTCATACTAAAGAGTATAAACAGGGAGAACCCCGCTCAAATTCCTATACCTACACAAAACACAAACTCCTGCTGCAGTTAATAAATAAGACCAAGTAGTCCTACGTCACTATTGCATACAATCCCATAGGGCTGTCCCTTGTAGTTTTTGATGGCTTCAATTTCCTTTTATCGAGCTCAATTTAAATTAAGATTCTTTTCTAAATGGAAATGAGCTCGTGCTGAGAGTTACGAAGTATTCGTAGGAGGACGCCTAGTCATTCTGAGTATTTGAGTTAGAGGTACAAAGATTAGCGTTTTTTTTTCTGCCATATAAATATACATTTAAATACATATACAAAAGGGAAGAGAGGGTCCAACAGAGCAACCAATTGAAGCGATTTGGATAGGGAGAGTGGGATTGCCAACTTCCTGTTACTAACATTTCGTGGACAGAGGGCGGACTCTTCTCCACACTCATGGGGTATCCTGCAGGACGAGGGCTTGTTTCATTGCGAATTATATGATCTTGGTTGCTGGAAGGAGATCCTTATCCTGTTCCCGGTGGGTTTCGTGTGGGTGTTTCTGCTGACGGGTCTACCCCTCCGTTTTTGGCCCTTCATACAGCGCCAAGCTGAATATGATTTCTCAGTGGGACTTGATCAAGTCGTCCAGATTGGATTGCCCATTGCTATGTGCAGGCGCCTTGCTACATGAGTGGTAGTCTCAATCATCAATCATCATCATCAAAGATTAGCGTTTTTTGGCCAAATTCTAGTTTGATTAAACGATGTCATTGTTCGAACCAATACTTGACTCGATATTCGAACATTTTCCAGTCAGGTGCTAACAACAGTCGGAAATTGAAAATCGAAAATATGAAAGCTACCGTGGATGCCCATTCCGGATTGAAGGCAGGAACAGACATCAAAATTATCCCTATCCCCCTGTATATCATTGGATATTATCCCTATTCCTATCCGGATAATTTTGAAACAGATCATATCTGAGTTAAAAATAGCCGGATAGTTTTTTTAAAGATCTCGATAGAAAAAAAGTGGAAAGAGATCTTCTAAATTTGAGTGGTGTTGAGTACTTGGCACTGATGAAGTCTGCAAGTAGTAGACAAAATACGCGTATCTGTCAAAAGATAAGCAATTATAACGGAATTTAAAGGAAATAAACCAACACACTCAAAGCTCTTCATACATGGAAAGGGATAATATCCTATGAAAAGGGATGTTTGATATCAAATATGTACCCACCAATATGGGTATTTTTGGAATCGGGGTGATGTCTAGAGTCCGGAAATTGATATCCGAAGTCATTTTGGAATCCACTATGGTGGCCACTGGGTTTAAAAAAGTGGCAAATATCCGGATGTTTTCGGAACGGGGAAGACGTGTGGATGCCAAAAATTGATGACCGACGCTATTTTGGAATCCAATGGCGGCCATTGGGCTCAGAAAAAGTAACAAATACCCTACAATATAAGTATATTCGGAACGGGGACGACGTGTAGATGCCGAAAATTGATGTCCAACGCCATTTTGGAATCCAATATGGTGGCCATTGGGTTCAGAAAAAGTGGCAAATACTCTACAATATGGGTATTTTCGAAACGGGATCGATCAGTAGATACCGAAAATTGATGTCCAACGCCATTTTGGAACACCATATTGGGTTCAAAAAAAGTGGCAAATACTAGACAATATGGTTATTTTCGGAACGGGAACGATCGGTAGATGCCAAAAATTGATTTTTTTTTTTCTTTGATTTGTTTTCCGTCGATCTAGTTTTCCGTGCTGAGCCCCAATGCTACCGACGCCCATCAACTCATGAACTGGGGATCAACGGCTTTACTTCCCTTATTAGAGATAGATTTCATTCTATCATAGTCATTAACTCTGTGAATATCAGAAACTTGAATAATGAGCAAAAACTCTGACCATATACATCCCAACTAACAATTTTAGCTGCAGATTAGGTTATGGACGAGTGCACCGATGAATTTAAGTTCACTCGCTTGAGAAAAAGTGACACAAACTGCGGGCAATGTTTACTAATCATGGACACTAAATGTTCATTATTCATTATTCATGAACATTTAGTGTTCATGATTAGTAAACATTGTCCGCAGCTTGTGTCACTTTTTCTCGAGTGAGTGAATTCAAATCCATCGGTGCACTCGTCGATACAGCCAGAAATTGGCTTATACAGCTGATTTTTTCCTGTATAAGCTAGTCTGCAGCTAAAATTGTTTGTTGGGATGGGCTGAGTGATTAGATGCAAAATAAAGTGTTTACTATTCACTTAGTGAACGGCATTCGTTAACTGAAATGCATTTCATGTGTCAAACCAGCTGTCAACTGTATTTAAATGCATTAATGTTCATCCTCATGTTCATTTAGCTCATCTTGACGTTTTAAATTAGGTACTGCAGCGTGACGTCATAAATGAACTCAGTGTTAGCCGGCTGAACCTTTTTAGAAATTAAAATTCTGAAATTTTAAAATATTAAAAAAAAAACTCTTAAGTGCTTGTAAACAGTACCACTGAACTGTCAAAAAGTTCATCCGATGAACATTGAGTTCATTCGTGACGTCACCTAATTTGTTCTATTAGGTTTTGCACCGTCGGGGTTAACCTCAATCTGATGACAGTTCAGTGGTACTGTTTACAAGCACATAGTCGTTTTTTCGAAAAAAATATTCTTAAATTTTCGAATTTCAACTTGAAAATTGTCGAGGAACAGCGCGTAGAAAGGATGTTGCTCATGGACATTGCAGAAGTGTGGTTTACATCTCACTGCAGTCCGAAAAATTATCGAGAAAATCCACCCAAGAAAATATCGACTAAGTCCACGTAAACAGTACCACTGAACTGTCATCAGATTGAGGTTAACCCCGACGGTGCAAAACCTAATAGAACAAATTAGGTGACGTCACGAATGAACTCAATGTTCATCGGATGAACTTTTTGACAGTTCAGTGGTACTGTTTACAAGCACTTAAGAGTTTTTTTTTTAATATTTTAAAATTTCAGAATTTTAATTTCTCACTGCTGTCTGAAAAGTTATCGAGAAAATCTACCGAAGAAAAATTTGACGAAGTCCACGTAAACAGTACCGCTGAACTGTCATCCGATTGACGTTAACTCCGACGGTGCTAAACTTTATTGTACAGATATATACTAAAGCCCTCTATTTAAAGTATGGACAACTGTCAACTGAAAAAAGCTGTTCCAATCTAGCAAAACGGTGCATTTTGACGGTTCGATTGAAACAACTTTTGAAAGACGTCCATACTTTTACTGTAGAGCTTCAATAAATACCCGTGACTGTTAGGTGTAGCAGTCATGGTAGTAGTTGCCACCCTTGCTGCGCACGCTAGTTGTAAAAAGACGTTTCAGTTCATAAACGTCCCCTTTGTTATACGATTTGCAATTGAAGAGATCAAATTTCAAGTTCAAACGACTATAATACTTACCGATTGTACGTCGATGGTGACATTAGATTATCCGGTGGTTGTCTATTTACATTAGGTTTAACTTTGTTAACTTGTTTGGTTGAATTAAGAATCTGATTGGAATCCGTCAGAGCGGTGCTTCTTCGGTTGCGATTGATTACTGATTGATGCGGCACGGTTTGGGAATAGAACGAAAAATAGAGAAGAGAAAAGAAAAGTTAATATTTCAAGCATAATAATCCTATTTTTCCGAAACAACACCGCGGAGAAAGAGTGACGTTACAGATGATCGGATAACGTATAATACATATAATGGAGGTTTAAGAAGAGAAACTGCGAGAAACGTGTGTGTTGGCAAAACGGAAACGGATTTGCTGTTCTGGTGGTGAACACAGCAAAGGTGCTGGAAGAAGCATTTAATCTGGACGCTACCAAATGCTCGATATGGCAGCGTGTCGGCAAATTAAGAGAGAAAAATAATACTCATGATCAGTAGGTTTACAGATTCGATACGAAGCGCAAAAATAGTGTGTAAACTTATTCGATTAAGATGACACTGAGACAAAACAACACTGAGAATTGATTGATTGAACGCTCTCGGAAAAGTCCATTGAACTCACAATTGATATCCTCCCGGTCCCTGGTAATATCGCCTGGGTGTGGTGAAATGTCATGCGTGCGTGCGTTGTTTGAATGATTTTCACGAATTTTGTTTTTGGTTTTGCATTGGATTGCCGATTGATGTTTTGCATTCAATTTTCAAGTGATTACACAGTACCATTTGTGTGTGTAATAGTGGTGTGATGGTGGCAGTCATGGCAGTAGTCGTATATTCATTTGTCGATGACGAACCAGCAAATGGTTGATATTCAGTTGGCGTTGAAGTTGCAATTGAGAGCAAGAAGAAAAAACACGATTCAAAAATTAGTCGACATCTACGGAAATCCTTTAAAAAAAAACATTAGAGTACACATAACACATTGCTTGTTTTACGCAGACAGCTTCAAAAATGTTAAAATAGATTTTCAGAAACGAAAAAGATTGGATGAAAGTAAAAAAAAAACAAATCAAAGAAATACAATAAGCCTGCAGCAAAATAATAACAGTTAGAAGCGCGATTAAATTTAGTTTCGATGATTTGGTTTTCTGTTTCTACACATCAAATAATCCTGTAGTAAACTACACAAAAACGGGGTCGTGAGAGTGTACTGAACTTAGGCCACTAATAGGGTATTCCAAAAAGGAATTACTCTACTGCTATTATACACCGAGATGGAGCATTCTCAGGATGGTGGTGGGGGGTACGGGGAAATGGCATTATGCAGGTTAGATGGTGAATAGTCGAACAAAAACAAAATATTCGTACTGCAAGTACCATTTTTAAAGCATCCATTACACGAGGAAATAAGTAGAGTGGTGAGAATTCGAAAGATGGAATAGGTTTTTTTTTTATGCAAAAACAAGAAGAGGTGTTTGCAGGGGTTTTGGGCAGGTGACTTTTATAGGCTTGCTTGCTGGAATAGAAAGGCGTGATCTTGAGGCTGGTGAGCTTTCGGTGGGTGTGTAATATTGTGTGAATGGACGGTTTATACTTTGCTAGGTGGGTGATTCAGCTGTCAATGATATATATATTATATGCTATAATGTTTGCTCCATGCTGGAGCTGTTTCACTGGGTGACAGGAATAAAAATTAATTTAAATTTCATTTATTTATTTTTACAAATGTAGAGTGGGCTTAGTTGTTTTCATTTACAGGGTGATTCAGAATAACTGTCATCGATTTCATAAATATGCAATTCTCTCTGGGTTGTAAAGTGTGTACAAATATCAGCTTGAGTTGATAGCAAGGCTTTGAAATTTCATTCGTTTTCGATTTCAAGCGGCCATGGACGTCAGAAGTCATAAATCTGTTTGAATTCGTGTGTTATCTTTTAGAAACTGAAATCTCTTCGAATAAAAGAAACATTTATTTTTCGCATCATTATACAGGTAAAAAGGAACCATGCGTGGAAAATTCGTTCAATATCAGAGCATAGACGCATCTCCAGGACTCCAAAAGAGCTGGAACTAAAACGGGCGTAACGGGTGGTAAAGGAAGAGAGATTTGAATTAAAATATGCTATTTTGAAGGTTATCTGGAATATACTGATATCAAAAAATCATTCTTCATTCCTTAATTTAACGTCGGTCTCTGTTCCGCAATCTAGTGCCAATCACCGACGGACATTCATTGACGGCAATTGAATGTACAGGAAGGCAGCTTCCACACCACGTAGGATATCGCACCCATTCAAACACACATGGGCCGGGACATCAAAAAATCATGCAAGCGTTCAATCGTTATGACCATTTTTAAAAGTGACAGTTATTCCGAATCACCCTGTAAATACGAGTATCTCGTCAATCTCTGGTTGACTTATGAATCTCTATCTCAATACACAGCGTTTAACAGTTTCGACAGTTTGATCGGCAACCCAGTAAACATTTAAACTGATTAAATGCTGGATAAGCCTCTTGTTAATTGAATTAGCAAATTTTATGCCCAATAAGCTTCTATTTAGCTGATAATGAATGTTGTTTTGCTTTTACTGATAAAAAATATGCTGTCTAAGGATTAGTTACAGAACGAACTAGGATTTAACAGCATTTCAACAAAATCAGAGAAAACACACAGCCAGCATAACAACAATATCCACTCGCCTTAAGCAATTATAACGGAGTTAAACATAAATTATACATCCCATTCCACAAGTTCACCTCAAAAAAAAAAGCAACACATTGCCCCGTAGTTCAGCGTTGGACCCTACAATAATCACGGGCATGATGTGTGAATCTTTGTATTTTATGGCAGTTTTGATTACCATATCCATCAGTTGAATAGGGAATTTAGGTCAAATCCGATTATCGGTAACTGACAGTACCGGTAACTGTACTCGGAAAAAATGCAACACTTTATTTTGTGTATAACTTTCTATTGCATGGGTAAACAATTATGAAATTTTGAGTAAAACAAGTTTAGAGTGTAATGTTTACATGTGCAAAATCTCGTCACAATCTGTCAAGCGGTAATCGAGATAACTTCTAAGCAAGAGTTGCTTCGACAAAAAATTATGGGAGCGGTCGTGGAAAATCCAGGCCAGTCCCACAGGTGGATCGCGAAACAGTTTGGAATCGATAATTCGACCGTGCTCCGTGTGGAAAAATCGATCAAGGAGACCCAGACGACCCAGCGGCGAGCTGGCAGCGGAAGAAAAGCGAAGACGACCGACCCCGTGAACGCAAGGAAGGTGAGGGATTACTTTAAGCGCAATCCGAACCTTTCGATTCGGGACGTGGCCAAGAAGGTCAATTCGTCCGTCTGGTTCGTCCAGCAGACAATGAAGCGGGCCGAAATTCATGTCTTCAAGGTAAGGAAGGCGCCCAACCGAACCGATTAACAGAATACAGTGGCCAAATCCCGCGCCAGGAAGCTGTATCGCGAGTGGTTGGTGCAGCCGAAATGCATCAAAATGGGCGACGAAACGTACATTAAGGCGGACTCCAAGCAGATCCCCGGCCTGGAGTTTTTCTCCGGCAAGTTCCGGCTGGATGTTCCGGAGAAGTTCCGGAATAAGCAGGTCGACAAATTTTTCAAGAAGTACTTAGTGTGGCAGGTGATCTGTGGGTGCGGCAAATTTAGCAAGCCGTACATAACGACCGGCACAATCACCGGCTAAATATATAAAGAAGAATGCCTCCAGAAGCGCCTGCTGTCCTTCCTCCGGTCCAACGAAGGTGACACTCTGTTTTGGCCGGAACTGACATCGTGCAATTACGGTGATGGAGTGGTATGAAGTCAACGATGTTGTTTTTGTGCCGAAGGAGGCCAATCCACCAAACTCGCCAGAACTTCGACCAATAGAAATATTCTGGACAATCATGAACACAGCAAAAAATAAATTTTAATATTACATCCAAGAGGATGCACTTCAATATTGTCGAAAATTTGTATGGCCACCACAATAAACAAATACAGTAAAAGCAGCGTAATGTCAGTTCATGCACTGTATTAATGATAATTTTGTCCTTTTTGACAAGTAATATTACACCATATTTTCGACACGATTGAAGTGCATCCACTTTGATGTGATATTAAAATTATTTTTTTGCTCTGAAGGGCAAGCTCCGGAAAACAGGGAATGCCTTCAAAAACGACATGGATTTGAAGAAAGAGTGGATGAAAGTTTGTAAGAAAGATGGCGCAAGTGTTGCACAGGATGTGATGGGTAGCGTGAGGTCCAAGATGTGGGCATTTAGCCTAGGAGAGGAGGTTGAATAAATCAACTTTGTAAAAACATAGCTAATATGTGTTCATTTATTCCCTGAGAGTTTCAAAAATATCCGACTTGAAATTATTTTTTGGTAATCAACTTTTTGGTGTAACTGTTGCATTTTTTTAGAGTACAGTCTTCACATGCGTTTTAGCGGTTTTTGGTTGAAAAAAAAAAAAAAAAAAACAAACCGCTGTCAAGTCCAACACTTTGACAGATGATTTCGTAGTTGAAAATAATAAACAAATCGATTCTGGATCAACAATAGAAAAGGGCCCATCAGCATTTGTAAACAAACCGTTCCAAAGCCCTTTACTCACAAAGCAAAGGCCACCCACGCAAACCAACACCATCATCGGATAGGGGAAACTTCTACCCACACGATGATGGTGTTGGTTTGTGTGGCCGGCCAGCGATTTGTGAGGAATGAGCTTTGGAACGGTTTGTTTACAAATGCTGAAGGGCCCTTTTCTATTGTTGATCCAGGATTTTATACCGCTACATTAGCAGGGTTGTATTAGTGAGATCTAGCCACGAGAAGTTAATGGAGGATTGTCTTCTCTGTCCGATGGCTTTATTTTTTTTTTTGCGTTAACGGCCATTCACATTTGCTAGACATCGGCGATGCAAGCGACAAAAGTCAGTCACCGAGGATCGAGTCCAACCTGTAAATGTCGAATAATTTCAAGTCCATCGTTGGCTCAGTACATGCTTAGATATATGACCACACTTAATCAACACGAAAGTTTTGCACTCAGCTAAATGCTGATTTTTTTTTTAATTGTTCTATTATGCGTAGTATTAAGGTCCAGAATGTTCCTAAAATCAACATCTGCCAAATCAGAATCAGAATTTTTGAAATTTGAGATGCTTGGTAAATTTGAATTTAAAATTTCGTTGGTTTCTTAGTATGGGGTAAACCAAATTATTGTTACGTTTCTTCAATAACATTTTACTAATGTTAAGTAGAGAAATCTGTATTCATGGACTTAATGAAAAATAAATTCTGGATAATGCCTTCTGAAGATTGTATATCAATTGAACTTACAGGGGGAAAAAAATCAGCGCCGATCTTATATTTGAACCACTTCATATGAGAGGGTTAAAAGGAAAGGGGTGTAAATGACTTTGATCGATACTCTTCATCGACTTTTTATTTTGATACCCACAGTTTTATAAACAGCTTTTGCACTATTTCTGCCACATAGTTTGATAAAGGAGGTTCTCATCTAGCATCCAGAATGGCACACTAATCAAGGATGAAGAGAATCGATCAAAGTCACATACACCCCTTTCTTTCTAAACCCCTCATACATGATTTTCTGGCAAAAGTCCGGTTGTCTGTAGGTACTGTCTGGCATAAGCAGTGGTGGTAAAAAAATATGTCATTAGTTTCTCTAAATTGATATTATCGAAACTCAAACGCTTGGAGGGGATAAAACAGCATTACCCAATATACAATTTTAGTTGACTAAAGGCTGAATAAGCCATTTTTAAGCTGAAGAAGCATAGCTGAATAACCTCTTATTTTGCATCCACCGCTTATTCGGTAGTCTTTTAAAAAAATGTCCAGGAAACCCATTATGCTAGGTCTCAATGATGATCCAGTCCCGCTAAGATCTGAGACTAAATCTAAACAGTATCGGATGTTTTTCGAAACACTACTGTGCGAAATTAACCCTCATAATAATCTTACGTGAAAATGTTCAGGGAATCGATAGTACTGGGTAACTTTGACTGCTTGTTAAAAACCTGTTATGCCCAAATTTGTGTTTTTTGCTCTTCGGTTTTTTGAATTTTTCAATAAGTTAAAACTGTTACGAATCAAATTCAATGTCCAAGTTAAATTCTATTTATGATAGTTTAAATCAACAGAACCTCCCAGCTTTGTCATTTCAGATTGGAATATAGATAAGCCAAATAATTCTCAATTCTCATTAGTTGTTTCAAAATCATACGAGGATATTCTGTGAATATTTCAGCATACTTGACGCATACACTTGCATGTAACAGGGTAATTAAAAAAAAAGTTATGCTAATTTAATTTGCTTCAGAAATCACCCAGCCTAGTCATTTCAGATTGGAATATTTTTAAGTCAAATGGACCTTTAATTCTCATGAGCTGTTGTAGCAAAAGCATTTGAGATTATTATGAAATGATTTCATGGGTAAAAATTGATGAAATTTTGAGTTAAACTAGTTTAAAGTATAATGTTTACATGTTCAAAATCTCGGCACAATCTGTCAAGTGGTTGTCGAGATGGCTTTCAAGCAAGAAGTACTTCGACAAAAAATTATGGGAGCGGTCGTGGAAAATCCAGGCCAGTCCCACAGGTGGATCGTGAAACAGTTTGGAATCGATAATTCGACCGTGTCCCGTATGGTAAAATCATTCAAGAAGACCCAGACGATCCAACGGTGAGCTGACAGCGGAAGAAAAGCGAAGACGACCGACCCTGTGAACGCAAGGAAGGTGAGGGATTACTTCAAGCGCAATCCGAATCTTTCGATTCAGGATCTGGCCAAGAAGGTCAATTCGTCCGTCTGGTTCGTCCAGCAGACAATGAAGCGGGCCGGACTGCATGTCTTCAAGGTAAGGAAGGCACCTAACCGAACCGATTAACAGAATACGGTGGCCAAATCCCGCGCCAGGAAGCTGTACCGCGCGTGGTTGGTGCAGCCGAAATGCATCGAAATGGACGACGAGACGTACATTAAGGCGGACGCCAAGCAGATCCCCGGCATGGAGTTTTTCGCCTGGATGTTCCGGAAGAAGACAAATTTGCCAAGAAGTACTTAGTGTGGCAGGCGATCTGTGGGTGCGGCAAATTCAGTTAGCCTTACATAACGACCGGCACCATCAACGACCAAATGTATAAAGAAGAATGCCTCCAGAAGCGCCTGCTGTCCTTCCTCCGGTTCAACGAAGGTGACACTCTGTTTTGGCCGGATCCTGGCATCGTGCCATTACGCGAAACCGGTGATGGAGTGGTACAAAGTCAACGATGTTGTTTTTGTGCCGAAGGACAAGGATGATTTGAAGAAAGAATGGATGAAAGTGTGTTAGAAAGATGGCGCAAGAGTTGCACAGAATTTGATAGGTAGCGTTAAGTCGAAGATATCATATCTAGAACACTGGCAACTGTGCCAGAATCCAAGCGACGGATACAAAAGCTCTGTGCTTGAGTGAAGGTCAAAGCAACGCATAGAAAAATTAGCAAATACACAAACCTTTCTTCTGAGGATGTAATCTTTGCTATCAAATTCGTTCGAAGCATTTACCTTTGAGCGGCAGATGACGCGATTGTACCTGTCTCATAGCGTTCGTATGAGAAAATGGAAGAGTTGCCAATCTTCTTGATTTTTTTGTCTTCGGTTAAGTCCAAGGTGCGGGCATTCAGCCTAGGAAAGGAGGTTGAGTAAACCAACTTTGCAAAAACATAGCTAATATGGGTTTATTTATTCCCTGAGAGTTTCAAAAATATCCGCCTTCAAATTAATTTTTGGTGATCATTTCCATCTGTTGCATTTTTTTCGAATGCAGTCTTTTGACTTGGATGTATCAGGTATTTTTGAAAATAGATTTGCTTATTTATTTTATTTAAGAAATATGCAAAAACGCGCGTCATGCCCAATTTGGAACGAAACACGCCATCACCTTAATATTTCTTCTCCTTAGCAGCAGACGAGCTCTTGTCAAACTGTTCGATCAGTAATTTCATCACACGCAAGTGCTCAACGCACCGCGCACTGTGAGAGATTTTAGGGGAATTGGGTGCAATACGCGTTTTAAGGTAATATTATCAACGACTTTTTTCTCGTACTATACTAAGAATAGTTTTTCCAATGATAGATCAGAAGTTTATTTAGTGATTCTAGGTGAAAAACCCTTCAATTGGTTTTGAAAAACACATTATAAACGCTTTAGATCACTGACATCGAATGTTTCCATTATGGGATTTCACAAATTTGACAGTACCCTCTTAACTGGTCTATAAATGTATGGCCAATAGAGTTCTCTACCACCGTTAGTATTGCTGAGAAGTTTCACTAATACAAGCGTTTTACTGGTTGAAAATAAAAAAAAAAAAAACAAATCGCTGTCAAGTCGAACACTTTGACGGCTGATTTCGTGGTTGAAAGCGTCTACCAGCATGAAATTTCATGAGCAAGTTAAATTCGTGCTAGTTGGCGAGTACACTAGCGCGAGTAAATCCGCACAGATGTAAACACC
Source organism: Ochlerotatus camptorhynchus (assembly GCF_037179485.1). NCBI lineage: Eukaryota > Metazoa > Arthropoda > Insecta > Diptera > Culicidae > Ochlerotatus > Ochlerotatus camptorhynchus. Next base: position 3,263,253 of record NW_027040756.1, on the reverse strand, counting down.
CCATTAGCAGCCCCTACACGGTAAAAAGTTATCACATCTCATCCAAATGCTCTTGCACTTGACTCAGTCAGTTATGCGGCACTACGGATCGAAGTGATTTATCATTGATTTCCAAGTTATTTGCGTAATGAAACAAAGTGATTTGTGGTTGATAAATATGTACTGTATAACACCTTTAAATCAAAATGATTATCATTTGAATCAGCTGTTTTCATCCATTGAATTAGATTAGTTTTGCTTTTGGAAGCAAATGTCAAAACGCACATGACAAACATTACTCCTGAAGATGACAAGTCAACAACAAATGAAGTCATGCGAGATAAGCGATAATTCTCCATCTCCATCCGAAATAATTTGCGTTCTAGAGTGTGAGTAATACGCAATTGTTACTGTAGTCAATAATAGTGTATTATTCAGATAATTTCGATTACAAAACAGTGTCAAATTTATCAAATTTATTGCTCAATGACTCGCCTAGCTTCTACTAAAAGCCTTGCGATGTTGTTCAATGTAACTTGGAAACATGTAGTAACATGATATGGTCATATTCTGAATAATATATAACAAGGCTTGCAGTATGAACAAGGCTATATATTTATTTAAAACCATTTTAAGCAAAAACTTAATCCATGGATAAATTATTTAAACTTAAAGTGATAGATTGTTAATATCAGTATGGTTGACATTTCGAGTTCAAAGCACAGCACATCAACAACAATGTGCAATACAATCTAAAATGAAGTGATTTGCTGTTGATTTCATCGTGCTTAGGATATGATCTCTTCCAAGAGATTTGCACATCGAATTGCAATGTTTGGCAAGTAGTGCAAATTCAACAGCAAATGAACATGATGTATTTTTACCGTGTAGGCAATACATTTCTATGGGGCAACAAGAGAATGTTTTTTGATGCGCATTAGACTGATGCAAAATTTGAAATTTTCGCTCCACAGTGTTCAAACGGTTTCAAATCAGCTCCTGATTAGCCTTCGAAAGTTTAAACTCATTTGATAAGAAACTGACTTGGCACAAACCATTTGAAGTTTATATGGAAATTACTATGGGAAAACAAAACTTTTTGTTCATTGTCCTCTAGCCTTGTACTGTTAACAAATTCTATTGCTATTCTTATGGGAATTTTTATCAGCTACAACTTTGCAGAAAATGGTTTTTCAGCTAAACGTAAAATTAAATAGTTATTAATTGTTTAAGAGATTGATAATCTTATGGCAAGATTCAGCAACTGTATTGTGGGCAACACTGTATTCTGCAGTGTGACATAAGTAGCCATGATTTTTGTCCTCTATTCTACGCGCCATAAACATCAATGTTGCCTGCTAAACAGTTGATTGAGCATAATCATAAGACATCAGTGACTTGAATCATTAATAATTTTTGTTCCTTACATTTGACCGAAAAGTGGTCCTGAACAAAGTTGTAGCTGGGAAAATTTTCAACAAGCTCAGCTATCATTTTATAAAGTAGAGTAAACTGGTGAATTTTGAGAAAGATATGAACCGAAATTATGGTTTCTCCATAGTAATTCCCATATAAACTTCAAATGGTTTGTGCCAAGTAAGTTTCTCACTAAATGAGTTCAAATTTTGGGAGGCTAACCAGGGCCCAATTTGGAACCGTTTGAGCACTGTAGAGCGGAAATTTTAAATTTTGCATCAGTCTAATGCGCATGGTTGCCAGCATACTTGTTGGCATAGGCGTAGCCAGAGGGAGGCAGGGGAGGGCAACTACTCCACCTAAACTCAGCAACACAAAGGCTTTCGGTGAAATGGCGTTCGGTGTAATGGCATTCGGCCAAATTTTCCATAGCAATTTTTTTTCGCCCCTCCCTAGCTCGAAACCTGGCTTGTTGGAGTTAGAAAGATATTCTTTCCTTCACTGAAACGGTACCATATGAGATGTTAAATTAAACGCGATGCACCTACATTGTTTAGCTAAAAATATAACATGCTTTGCATAACAATAGTTGTAGTTACAGTTTTATAGCAAATACTTTTTACAAACTGTTTATTGTATTATGCTGTCATTTCTATTATGCGTATTGAAATGTACATAGTAGAATGGACCGCGTAATTAAAATTTTGTTTACTATGTTGTTTAACCCAGATTTTTAATCCAGTATTTTACGATCGCTTATGTCTGCCAAAATCTGGCTGAGTTTCTGGTAGGGATCATAAGATTTGAAGTTTAGCTTGTGTCGTTTGACGTATAAACGATCAAATTTGAACGTTTAAACGTCAAACGACACAACCCAAACGTCAAATCATATGTTCCTTACCAAAAACTCAGCCAGATTGTGGCGGCCATAAGCGCTCGTAAAATGCTGGAAACAAGAAGTCATTTTGGAGGTACGTGAAAGAACAAAGGAAGGAGTCCGGACTCCCTTCGGCCATGATTTTCAATGGCGAAGGTGCTTCCGAGCCCTCGAATGTGTGTCAGCTTTTTGCCAAGAAGTTCGCGAGTACTTTCTGTGATGAAGTCGTTTCCTGGTGCTCCTTGCGGTGCCATTTCCTTGCTATTCTGTGATCGCTGTGATAAGCTTATGTTGACCTTGGAATTTCCGCTGGTCAAAGATTAGTTGAGATATTATAAAAACCACAATCGATACCTACTTATTAGACCCAAGTTAGCGACATGTACCCTAAATTCTTCACACCCAATAAGGTTCGGTCACTAATGATCTTCTTTTTGTATTTTCGAAATTTAATGATAGTATCGTGGCTCAAGTAGATTTTGTTCTAATGTGAGCCAAGAAATCATCAGTCCGATAATGGTCAATGTAGTTCTGGGTACTCAATATCATATTTTTGAATATTCGGTGTGTATAATATTATCAGGTTGATATTGAATATTGATATGAATTATATAATATCATCGGGTGACTTCTACGGAAGCACCCGTTACATTTAAGGTTGTTGTCAATGTAATGCTGAACACTAAATATGACCACTAATCATCTTGTTATCAGATTCTTGTCACTTCTTGGGGTACACCAAGAATATGTGCGTGTGTGACCATTTTGCATTGGAGACTAAAAATGATTAAAAATGATCTTCTTTCGAAGTCTCATATGGTTTGATAGGTCGTATGATTAGTGTTGGCTCTAATAAGGTTCCGACTAGAGCTGGGACTTCAACTATCCGGATACTTCAGTTTTTTTTCTTCAATAAAATGACTTTCAGACAAATGGAATATCAATGAATTGGTATTCAGTATACAGAATATCATGCTTTCTAGTGCCCAATATTGAAATAAAATAAATTGAGAAAACATTGAGATGGTTATCAGGCGGATAGTAACTATCCGGATAAACGAAAGTGAAATTTCAAATGTGTTCTCGCTTTAGCAGTTTTCTTTTTTACTGTTCCAAATATTTGTCAAAAAGTTGGTTTCTAGGTGCCCATATGGCCTGATGTGGAATGGCAAATTTGTTAATTGTCAACATTTAATAAAATTTAAAAATCAAAATATCCGGATAATCCGAGTCCCAGCACTAGATCTGACCATGTCCTCGAAGGCACTCGGAACATGTATGAAGAGGTCAGTGGGATCTTGGCTTTCCCAATCTCTATTTGATTGTAATTATTATAATGGTTGCCTTTTTTACCATTATGTTGGCAACACTGCCAGCGCTGTCTCGCAACATGTGTTGAGATTCTCTGAGAGAGGCAACACGTGGTTAGTTAACGGTTAATCGTGTTAATTTTGAATTAAACCGTTGGAAGCTTGACCTCATACCTTAATATGTAGCTCAATTTGTTTTGTATCACGCTCATTGCGATACAGCGAAAATTCAAACACCCCTACACATTTTCAAAAGGTTGCAACGGTTGCAAAATTGAGTAGGATAATACATTGGTTGAATAATCATGAAAATTGGTAGTGGAACCACCGTTTCTAGTATTTCATCCACCCGGTATTTGGTGACCCGAGATATCGGATGTTTTTAAATTGAATTTAATTTTGTTTTTCAATGCCTAAAGGCCTTAAAGGGTGATACGGTCAAAATTTGGTCAATATCACGTATTTCTTTCAATTTTGCATGTAAAAAACCTGAACACCCCTCATTTTGAAGGTGTGTGTGTGTGTAGAATGTTGCTCCTATTTTGATTTTGGAATTCACTCTTCAGTTGTCAAAATACCGTCCAAGCAAGAAGAGCAGCGTATCAAAATTTTGCTCGCGCATCGCGAAAATCCGAGCTACTCGCACGCAAAGTTGGCAAAATCGCTAAAAGTTGCCAAATCAACCGTTACAAATGTAATTAAAGTGTTTGGGGAACGTATGTCGACAGCCAGGAAGTCTGGATCGGGGGGAAATCGAAAACCGGAAGCCGCTGAGACGACAAAGAGAGTTGCCGGTAGTTTCAAGCGAAACCCTAACCTCTCTCTCCGAGATGCCGCAAATAAGCTGGGTGTATCGTCTACAACCGTGCATCGAGCCAAAAAACGAGCCGGACTATCGACTTACAAGAAGGTAGTGACTCCAAATCGCGATGATAAACAATGATGATACGACGGCCAAAGCGCGATCCCGGAGGCTGTACACGACGATGCTGACGAAGTTTGACTGCGTGGTAATGGACGACGAAACCTACGTCAAAGCCGACTACAAGCAGCTTCCGGGACAGGAGTTTTATACGGCAAAAGGAAGGGGAAAGGTAGCAGATGTTTTCAAGCACATGAAACTGTCAAAGTTCGCAAAGAAATATCTGGTTTGGCAAGCCATCTGTACCTGTGGCTTGAAAAGCAGCATTTTCATAGCTTCCGGGACTGTCAACCAAGAAATTTACGTGAAAGAGTGTTTGAATAAACGTCTGCTACCTTTCCTGAAGAAACACGGTTGTTCCGTACTGTTTTGGCCGGATTTGGCATCTTGCCATTACGGTAAAAAGGCCATGGAGTGGTACGCCGCCAACAACGTGCAGGTGGTTCCCAAGGACAAGAACCCTCCCAACACGCCAGAGCTCCGCCCAATTGAGAAATACTGGGCTATTGTCAAGCGGAACCTAAAGAAGACCAAAAAAACTGCTAAGGGCGAGCAGCAGTTCAAGGCAAACTGGCTTTCTGCGGCGAAGAAGGTGGACAAGGTGGCTGTACAAAATCTGATGGCAAGGGTCAAGCGTAAGGCCCGGCAATTCGGATTTGGAAAAGCGGAAGCCTAACTGAATATTTTTCCTGAATTTTATACTAATTGAACTTGACAAAGAAATTTAATTTGATTTTTTAAATAAACGATTTCACAGATTTACACGCGTTTTCCCTTGACCAAATTTTGACCGTATCACCCTTTATGATCCAACACCGTCTGTAATTAATATGATGCTATGATTGATGATTATTTAAATGCCGTCTCGTTTTTTGTCATGTAGATTCAACGTTAGAAGTGGGGAATATGAGTTTCGGTAAAGTGACAGCACTGCTGATTTTGGACTAATCGAGATTGTTACAATGCTAAAAATAGCTTCAAATGTCCCTGCGGGATTTGATTTGCTTTACCAGAATCAGTGCTTGCTTATTCGTCGACCTGATGAGGAAAGTATGACGCATCCATACGCACTATTTGACAATGATAAGAAGCTTGCAAAACTGCTCGAACTGATGATAACTTTGTGTAAGACAAATGATGACATCCACTTTTTTGCTTAACATGTACTGCACTGAAGTAAATAAATCAGGTGACGAAAAAATCATGTAAAAAAATGGTACATACACTGAACGAAATCAGACTAACGGAACCAAAAGAATATTGTGTTTGCATCTATTTTTTCACATTTTTGCAGCTGGAAACCTTTGCATACGTATCGTTAACAGAAAGAGTAATATGAGAAGGAATATAATTTGTCTTTACCCGATGAAATGCCACGTACGTGCACCCGTTTCGGAAGTTCCGGCGGGGTAAACGTGGGAGCAGGATGATGACCGTCGTCTGCAAGATTCATAATACTTGTTCTAGAAAAATTCCACCATGTAGCTTACTATTGGTAAGAAAATATGTCTAAAGCAAGGAACAAAATAACATACTATAATCTTCATATAGGTAGAAGATAGGAACGAAATGGAAAATACAAAAACAAATAATCAAACAGTAGGAAAATTATCTCTATGAAGCAAAAGTTGGAAATATGTAACCAAAAGTGAGATCACAAAATAGAAAAGCAAAAGTCTACCATATAGAACGAAATAGCGATTTCAGTTAAGCTTTGAAGCGACGCAAAAATTGTACCGCTTTTCATTTAGACTGTACACAAAGCACACGAGTGATAAGCTAGAAGCGGTTCTAAATTGTTACTCAATTTCCACTGTAACTAATTGCAAAATGTTAAGCTAAAAAGTGTAGGCAGAATTCAATTATGTTTGTTAATCGATTTTGCATGAAGCTTGGCACAGACAAAAACCTATTAGCAGCTGCCGTAACTCACGAAGGACCGCAACAAACATACTCGATATCTGCAGGAAAAAAAGCGAAGCGATTATACAAATCTACGGGCGGATTGCTGATTCTGAATTCATTTTATTAACTTTAGTTGTACTTGGGAAACAAAAATCACTCAAACAAGAAGGAAAAGTGATGTGATCTATTTATATCGATTGATTCCACCATGCCATGTAAGCGTCATCTATCTGTGGTCCTCCAGTCAACCGCGTAACTGGGATCAATGCTAAGCTACTTTTCTCCGAACATGTATGTACTTCAAAGACGTAATCATATCACATAAGCCAGTCTCGAGAGATAGAGTGATTGGGTGATAGGGGAAAAATGAGTGGAGGGTGATGCTTTTTGTTTTTTGGTTGGAAAGGAGATGAGCATTCAATCTGCGACATTGAGACAAGTGAAAATATAGAATCGGTTTAACAAGAGGAAAAAATCTGGGTAGGACAAAGCGGTAGGGGAAACGCTCCTATAGTTGCGGTACGTTACGTAACGTTACGTAACGCTTCTAACGTACCGTAACTATAGGAGCGTATCCCCTATACACAAAAGTAGTTTAACCAATTTTAAATATTGGTGCTGGACTGTTAATTTAGCTGAATTATAATGAACAAGTTGTGCGGGACCCTCGGAAGGAGTGGCACCTATCACTTTGGAGGAAATGCAAATTTTTTCATTGAAAATAAATTATCCATGAGCCGGTTGTTTCTAAAGCATGGATTCTTCGGAACGTTTTTTATTACTGGAAACGATCTTTTTTTTTCGCGTAACCTTCTTTATCATCCGAACACAAAACTTAAACGAATCGTTTGCTCTTCTGCCTGAGCCAATTATCTCTTAAAAAGATCAAACTTCTAGGTCATAGGGAAAATGTATGTCGGGCTAAATGCCCCTAATTTGGGCCCATATATAAATTCAGCAATCGACCAAATTTTCAATAGCGATCAAAGATATACATTAGTACTATCCCCAATGACGCGTTCATCTAGATAAAATTGATAAATTGCAGATTTTTAGCGATGGGCTCAATCTTAGATCCATAGGTCAACATTAGAGCCACTTCCCTTACGTTAAATGTTTAAATGAAAGTTATTTCATCTTGTATTTAAATGATAAAGAGGACCACCCTAGCCTGTCAGCCATACCGAGAGGAAAGTCCCTTAACGTATATTACCATCATAGGAGTTTTCCAGTTTTCGTCGACGTGAACACAGATTGAAGTGGAGCTTTTGGGAAGACAACTAGCCTGACAAAATGTGATGCAATGATACGTTTCGGAGATACACACATGAAATGCATACGGGATGCATACATTCATACATTCATACATACATACATATATATGCTTCTTTAGACAAAAAGAGAGTGAATCGGAAAAGACACGACGGAACACTGGGTGTTGGTGTGCTTAGCGTTTGAGTGGGAAAGGGGAATGAGATCTGATCGGAATGTAACATTACTCTACGTAAGCTTTTATGATTTGTTTTTTACTTCATCATTTTTACTCGCTTTTGCGTGAAATTTAGAATCTCCAATTCGGTACTCGGTGCTCATAAAATTTCCAGCGGTGTGTATTTACATTATGGGTACACAGTATTGGAACACGCAGCTTGGCGGCGTGAATTTGAATAGCTTTCCCATTGCACTTGTGTAGTAGCGTTTAATTAGAACATTAGCATCAGCAATAACTGCTTCGAGTGTTGTTTTCCTGTTCAACTTCGAAGGAAAGCTTTATCTTAACATGTAGAAAGGAGTGCAAATATAATAGCGAAATGGTGCTAGCAGAACTGTTAATTTTGCGAACTATTGTAATGACGGCTTTCCATCGCAGCCGCGATCAAATTGCCAGAGGAGTTTTGTATCAACAATTCCTTTTTACTTTTCTGCAATAAAGTAGTCCTCGGGTAGTGTATTCACCGACAAACCGACATGAATAATCATACAAATTACAAAGAAATTTCTGATCAAAGCACAAAACTGACATCTGCCTGATGACTGTTCGCGGAAAATATTTATCCTAGCCACGAACACGTGAACAAAATGTATGAGTTGGTTCGTGTCTAATTTCGGAAAAAATATTTTTATCTAGATAAATCATTTCTATGGTTTTGACAGAAGGGATCGCTGCACATTTGAATTGGCCGTTATGGATTCTCGATCAAGAGTTAAGTTTAAGTTTCATGTCGGTTTGTCGGTGGTGTATTTACATTAAGATTGATACAGCCCTGTAGCGCAGCATGTACCTGTACTTGTGTATGGGTGGAACTGTTACGAGTAAGTTGTGGTGTATGTTCAATATATTGGTGAGCGGTGATGTGCATGACAATGGATGCTGAAAGGTGACGATTTAACGATTCATTATTGATTCAATAGATATAAAGGGTAGATCAATACTTTGGCCAAATCGCCTGTTTTGGGCCAATCGAGCAGAAAACATCAAGTAAATCCATTGCTTCAGAGTTAACAAGTCAATTATGCGTTTGGTACGATACTTTAGTTCCAAAGCTAATGAGAACGCGTGATATGAAAGTTTTATCTTCATCCGATAGGCCAAAGTGAATTCAATTGCGTTTCAATGGCGTTTCAGTCCATTAGGACTAATTTAGATGCCGTAGGCCGAGTTTTAGGTCAAGAAGCAGTGTTAGATTTTTAACAATATCTCAAAAATTTGTTTCTCTTTAGTAAATCTTACGGTACGTACGTAAAGGTAAATAAATTTAGAAGTCATTTAGCAGTGGAAACATTTCATTTTGTTAAAAAAAATCCACTAGAAAAATAGAGGGAAAGGACGGTTGTGCTTAGTAGGCCCAAAATTAGATCTAAGCCCTACTTTATTAGAGGTCACGATGCTCTCGTGGGTATCAGTATTTAGCTTTACACGCTCAGCAATGGCAGACTGTGACCCTGCATAGTCGCAAATTGCATCATTCACTGTAGTTTTTTTTACACTAGCTGAAGGTTGAGATTTACCAGATTTACACTCTTCTCTGTCCCAGCGATGCTAGATTCGAAGATATGTCTTCATTTTTATTAGGAAATTTTAAGCAATTCTGTGAAGAAATTTATTTTAAGACAATTCGTTGCTGTTTATTCAGACTGGACTTAATGATTTTTTTCTTAAATTTCGAACCAAAATAATTTGAAGATTGTATTGCTTCTTATTTAAACAAAAGTGAAATATAGCTGAGGAAATTCTTGATCCAATGCTATTATTATTATTTTTTAAATTTTGCTGCTTAGTCCCCTCTGACTGAACGCCAACCATTTCATGTTTTGTGAGGATTTTTGAAGAAATGTTGAAATTCAGGAAGACTTCCGAAGGCAAGCAAAGATTTTTGCTGTAGCAATGAAATGTTTTCTTCAAATGCTCCTTCTTAATGTTGATTATAAATAATGCAAATAATGTCTTGAAAAAAAATATCTACAGGACTTTACTGAAATCGATAAGCTGGAGATCTTTTGCAAACTTCCTAATCAACGTACTATTTTGGAAGAATATCTGAGAGGCAACATTAGAATTCATAGATTATGGTTTTTAGAATATTTAATATGATCAGCCGGAAGTCTTGAAAAATATCCAAAGGACTTTGCTGAAAGCTCCGACTCTCTGGAGATCTTTTAATTATTTCCTGATCCACTAGTCAGCAGGGGGACGATTATCTAAGAAAATATCCCTTTATCTTCTACAACGTTCCCTTAAGTTCTAGAAAATTTTCTCAATTTTTAAGAAGTTTCTGAAACTTCTTCCAAGTAATTTTTTTCCAACGTTTCCTAATTCTACATAGGTCTCAGAAATCAAAGAACTTCACCGAACTTCCTAAAAAAAAACTGCATGTTTTTCTACGAATTTTCAGAAACATCTGGAATGTTCCCTGACATTAAATGAAGATAAGAGATGAACTAGCCTCAGGCTAAAAATCTCTAAAATAAAGAAAAAAAAAAAAAAAAAAAAAAATTAAATGAAGATCAAAAACAATTCCAGGAAGTTCATTAAGCATTGTTGGTGCTAAGAAGTGCTGAAACGAAGATGCTTGAAGTCAGTGTTGGCAAAACCATCAATCAAGTGATATTTTTCCACTCTCATACGCTCTCAATATCACGCGTGATATTGGAACAAAATATCATGCATGATATTGATTTTACAAGCTCCTTTGATATTGCGAGACTATTCTCAATGTGCAAAAATCAAGCTGAGAGTTGACTCGACACAAAAATGATTCCGTTGCACATCGTTTTCTTAGAAAGAGAAAGTTTAGTTTGCTATCTAGCAAACACGAAGTGACTGCTGCTAGCCGTTATGGAAGTTACGGTTGCGTTCGGGTGTAGAGCATAAATCATGAAGCTCAATCTCACCACAGTTTGTTGAGATTTGCAGCTGATGAGTTTTGTTAGCTTGATATTCCGAGCTGCGATATCACAGCTTGCAAAATCAACCGCAGTTGTTTGCTTGTTGATTTTTGTCTACGAAAATCAAGCGTGATCTTGGGCATTGGTGGGATTTGATTATTTTTTATATTTTCCCTGAAGTTATATATATTTTTGCTTGAAGTTATTAGAATGTATACGATCTTTTTTTGATCTTTTACGAAATCCTCTGAACTTTTTCAAAATTCTCTACACACCAAAAAATAAATTTTAATATTACATCCCAGAGGATGCACTTCAATCATGTCGAAAATATCATGTAATTTTTATGGCCACAAAAATAAACAAATGCAGTAAAAGCAGCGTAATGTCAGTTCATCCACTGTATTAATGATAATTTTGTCCTGTTTGGCAAGTAATATTACACCATTTTTAACACGATTGACGTGCATCCACTTTTTTTTTTTTCCTTGGATTTGTTTTCCGTCGATCTTGTTTTCCGTGCTGAGCACCAATGCTACCGACGCCAGGAAGGCAGCTCCCACACCTGGACCCTACCTATCGACCCATCAACTCATGAACCGGGGACCAACGGCTTTACTTCCCTTCCGAAGGAAGGCGTGATCAGAGATGTTATGCCTCAGAACATCCCGGTGGCGCCGACTGGGATTGAACCCAGGCCTGCTGGGGTGAGAGGCAATCACGCTTACCACTACACCACCGGCGCCGCTGAGTGCATCCACTTTGATGTGATATCAAAATTGATTTTTTGCTGTGTACACTGCATTGTACTACAAAACGGTTCCATTCGAATTTTTGATGAAAATGATTCAATGCATTGGAATCGATTGTTAACCATCCATCATTTTACATTGGGCCGAATGAATAAAAAGAGTTTACTTTACTTTCCCTATTGAACATGAAAAATTTCCTACTTAAAGGGTGAACACAAAATTAATGCCACACTCCTCAAAAGCTGTATCGTTTTAACCACCGAGTGGGACCATTCTGAAAAGACCGTCAATACCATTGTCTCACCTTTCCCGATGTTTTAACGTTTAGATGTCTTCGCAGAAGTTTATTAAAATGTTGTTTTGCATCTTTTGAATTATTAATTTTTATTAAGCTAACTTGTTGTACTGACAAGATAGTATGTTTATGTCTTCAACAAAGTTGTAGAACTATGAATTTCATGAAACTTTGCTGAAAACGCCAAATTTTTACGTCATAAATGGATTTTTGTCAGGATTACCTTAAAATCAGAAGGCCTTCAAGGAAAAGGACGACAAGTCGAAGGCATTGTTGGTCACTTTTGTCGTGGATAGCCACTTGGAATATGTCCGGGACAAGCAGACAGCAAAGGCCCCTGTGGGATTTGGGGTTTTGGGATTTGCGTCTCAAACGTATATTTTTCGATCCCTGGCATTGCTGCGGATGGACGAAGAAACTGCGCTAACGGAACATGTTCGGTGTGTTGTCGAGCTCGTACGACAACTGAAGGATGCCGGAGCAACGGTGACAGAACTCCATCAAGTGAGTCAACTTTTCATTTCGTTGCCGGGGTCCTACGATGTTGTGACAATGGCGATGGAAAATTTAGCAGAAGATCAGATAAAGCTGAACTACTGGCAGAGGAACGGAAGCGGACAGGAAGGAATTTTGGCTACCAAATCAAGGAAAGAGTCTGGAGGAAGACCAAAGTTCCCGGGTAAATGTGTTGTGTGCCGTGCATTTAGGCACAAGCGAGCAACGTGTCCCAAGGTGAGAAACCAGCACGTTCGGGCGCAAGCGGCGGGTATTCTGATTGATCTGGAAGTGGCCCTGGTTAGTCCGTGTGAAACAAGAAAACCAGAACACTGCAAGATGGAGTGACTCCTTGACTCCGGAGCAAGCAGACACATGGTAAACGAAGAAAAGTTTTTTTCTACGTTTGTGAAGCTGACCACCCCCGTTACCATCGACAGTGCTAAAAACACTTAAGGCAAGGTTCTATTCGTGCCACACCTGCAGTTCAATCTACTATCGGTGGCGCCGTTACTCAAAGTTGGTGTCCATGTGGAGTTTATGCCTGACCGGGCGGTCCTTAGTAAGTTTGGAGAAACTATTGGAGAGGCTGTGATGCATGGAAATCTGTTCTATATGTCCACGGGAGTACTGCATTGGCAACCCACGCGGACGACACTGATGAGATAGATTTGTGACATCAGCGGTACGCGTGCTTGGGCTATCGCAACATTTTAAAGTTGCAGCAATTGAAGGTGGTTGATGGAGTAAAGCTCGGTGTCAAGAGTGAAGGAAATTTCTGTGAAACTTGCGCGGAAAGCAAATTGGTACGTTTACCTTTCAACGGCTCAAGAACTGCGACGACAAGACCGTTGGAGAGGGTACACACGGACATCTGTGAAACAATCACGCCTGTTACGCACGATGGGTTTCAGTATTCTGTGTCGTTCGTCGATGATTAAACCCATTTCGCCGTTCTATATCTGATGAAGACGAAGAATCTGCTGTTTAACTACTTCAACGGAGCGCAACGTTTGACGGAGAAAATACGTTGCGATTTGGGACGTGAGTATTTCAGCAATCAACAGCTGGGGTTCAAGTCGAGTCAACGGTTGGCTATACATCACAGCAGAATGGAGTAGCTGAACGGTTCAACCGAACTATGACGGAAAAAATGCGAGCTTTATTGGTCCAATCAGGAGCACCGAAGTCGCTGTGGGGTGAAGCGGTGCTGAATGCTGTCTATGTGGCAAAACCCCGGTGGAAATTTGGCACGGTGCGATGCCAAAGGTCGAAAATTTACGAGTTTTTGGATGTTAGGCGTATTCATGGATTCTACTGGCAGACGTTGCGCAATGCTTGGATACACACCGTGTGGCTATCGACTTTGGAATCTGATGCCAAGAAAGCAGTTCGTAGCTCGTGATGTCCGGTTCAATGAAATCGAATTTCCGTTCAAATCGACACGGTAGGTGGAATTCAATGCTAACCGGGAGATTCCGTTAGTGATTCTTCAAATACAAGAGCAAGAGGGGGAAAAAGAAGATACGGCAGTTACACCGGATGTTAATCCTGAAGTTGGTCCTGATGCAGAGGCAGTTATACCGGATGATGATCCCGAAGTTAATCCTGATGCAGACACTGAGTAATTCGCAGATGACTTCTCTTTGACCGAGAAATCCGATGATCAAGACAACCAGGAGGAAGGAGCCATGACACTCCCACCACTACTTGAAAGGGGTAACTTCCAAAGCGGGACTACTCAAAGGAATAGTGGTTGGGAGTACAGGAAACCTGGTGGGTTCAAAGATGGCATTTCGTCATATGGAGCATTTTCTGCAGTAGACCATCCTCCTCAGGTTCCTGTGTCCTATAAAGACATCCAAATCGAGCAAGCTGGCTCAAAGTGGTAGACGAGTAACTTAGTGCGTTGGATAAGAACCGGACCTGGGTTTTGGTGAAGTAACCAGAATCGGTTGTACCCGTGCCATGCAAATGGGTATTCGCGTTCAAGACGGACGCTGATGGAAATCCAATCCAAACAAGGCAAGGTAAGTGGCGAAAGGCTGTGTGCAGCGGAAGAATATCGATTATGAGGAAACGTTTGCTCCAGTGGCCAAACTGAACACAATCCGAACGATTCTGGCTATTGCGAACACCATTGGACTGGAAATCCACCAAATGGCCAAAGCCTTTCTGAACGGAAAACTGGAGGAAGAGGTGTACATGCAGGTACCGGATGGAGCCTGGGAGAGTTTATCTACTGAAGCGATCATTGTATGGATGTAAACAGTCCCCAGAATGTTGGGCGTTGTCTAAAACCTCTTAAGAACTGTCTACGTAGTTTATGAACAGCATCTTGGATCAATTTCATGAAGGTTGCTTCGGATCTTGCAGTGGATCACCCCGTGGCCCCCAGTTTCTATACTAAGAACACAGCTGTTAATTTCTCCTGAAAACATATCAACAAGTGATTTCGAAAAAAAAACGCCACGGTGCTCTAGGAACAGTTGCATAAATTTAACATATTTAAGGTTGTTCTGGATCTTCCTTAGGATCATTTCGTTGCATAAAGGGTCCCTATCCCGGTTTCAACATTAAATTAGTATTGATAACACATCAACAAGTGATTTCGAAAAAAGCACGGAGCTCTACCGTTAAACCGGTTCTTCCGAAGGATCAACCTGTTGGCCTTGACCCCAGGACGTCTATGAGTGGTTTTAGCAGAGCTCTAGGACCAGTTTCATGAAATGACCTCTTTTACAGTTATCCCGAACCTTTCTGATGACCAACTATCTGCTCATAGCTTTCCCAAAAACTCCTCAAGATCAGAGTTGGGCCCCAATTAGCTTTATAGTTAGATCCCTTTTAACCGTACTTCACCGTGTTCAATATATTCTCATACACATTTTCATTTCGCTGTTGTAAACTGAAGCAAACCTTAAGAGTTTCATAAGGTTCGACTAATGAACGACACATATGAATTTCATAAGTGAGATTTGTGAAAGATTTTCGTCTAACATGAGGTAGCTTTTATACCACACCTCGAACCGCACTCAGAAGTGGTTGCAGGAATATCTTCCGTTCTGGGCGAAGGATATGTGGCCGCCATCCAGCTCCGATCTTAATCCGCTGCATTACTCAATATAGCGCGTCATGAAGGCCATGGCCTGTTCTAAACCCCACCCGAGTACAGCAAGCCTCAGACAAACATTGACCCGAACTTGTAGAGAAATGGATCCAGACTAAATTATTAGAACCTGCCGTGCATTCCGGTAGCGTGTGGAGGCCGTAATTGCAGCAAGTGGAAACTCGACAATGATTAACATAGTTTAAGACTCTGAGAAACATCCCCCCTTTAAATAAATAAAAAAAAAAACTCGAAAACGAAATTTTTGAGAGTTTTTTTTAATTTTGACATTGCTCAATGGTGCAAACATTATAACGCATACGGTACGCCTTTACACATTCCATTTTCCCAAGCGTTGACAGACGAGTATCCGTAATCTCAAAGTTTATGATTCGGTTCCTCTGCGCCGTTTTATTAATTTTTTGCCGACATTATTTTTCATAAGGCAAATCCACGAAATTCATACTGATTTCTTGTGGCTAAAATTCATTAGTGGTCCTTGGAATGGAAGTGGAATTCTTACATTATTTTGCCTCAGTGTAGTATAACTGCGGCTGTGGTGTTTTTTGGCAATACATTAAAACAAATGGTTGAAGGTTAGGCCGTTCGCAATGCTGAGTTTCAAAATTGTTTTAAACTACTCGTCAATTCTATAATTTGAAACTGTCAAAAATAAAACTGCAACACGATCAGCGCAACGCACAGTTCTAAAAGATGTTTGTAATCATCAAGTTCCATAAGCTTTACTGTTCTCTATGAAGTTCTCCGTTTTTTGTTTTTGAAGCTCTTCGAAACATCTTTAAACACATCCAAAGAAATTTGAAACCGAGTTCCATTCGTGTTTCAAACTCGCTCGAGCAGTTGCAAATCTGGTACAAAATAGTGCTCGAATAATGAAACTGCAACTCAGCATTGCGAGATGTGCATTTCTGTTCTAGTTTCAAATTTACACAGTCCTTATAAAATACAACAGCATTGCGAAAGGCCTTATGTCAACTTGTTTTCATGATGTGAACATCTTTAATAGGCAATGAAGAATTTTCGTGACGCGGTGATAAAAATGTTCTTGACAGACGATCGTCTGGGCACCATTTTTAAAAAATTGAAAATTCCTAGAAATGAAGCGTGATTTAGTCTATTGGACCATCATGACACTTCTTGAAAGATTTGACGAATATCGCAGCGTTCTGTACGTAAAATGGCTGAAGAATCGTTCTTGCACAATGTCCTGAAACATGATGTGAGTTTCCAATCTTTCAAACAACTGAAAGTTCATGAAGTTTCAGAAGCTTCGAAGAAATAAGGCTCGAAAGAGAAATTCTTCTACTATCAGGGCAAAGTTGTTCAAAACGACAGATTGTGGGTTTCCACATCGGAAAATGTGCCAGGGAGTGACAGAAATATTCCACGGTTCCAAAGTACCGCTCCTGCAGTGTTCACTCGGCTGTCGTCAGAAACAGGCCACTATCGATGTGTGTCACGACTCACGCGATCGTCACGTGGTCCTCCTCATTGTTCTTCATCAGCAGTTCTTTCAGTCGATACGTCGTCGACCTTGGAAAGGAACCGTTTCGTGATGAGTGTGTGAGTGCTGACCACGTTTTACTTCCATTGCTTGGCGATACTGCCATACAATGCAACCACTGGAAGCGGCTCCGGTTGTACCTTTTGACTATAGTTTTAATATGTATTGTATAGTGAACAAGAGTCCTCGGATCTGTAAAGTTATTTCGATTGAGCCTTTTCAAAAAAAAAAAATAATAAACAACAAAGTACCGCTCCAGTGATGGTTTCTGGAGGAATATGCAAGTGCGATAAATTACATCGGTTTTCATGAAAAAAAATAAGCGTTAAAGTTAACGCCAGAGTTGCGACCTATCACAATCACGATCGTCAAACAAGATCGTCAATGTGCTTGTCGAAGCACTCTCCATGACCACCCATCAAGTTGACGAAAGAAGTAAAAAGTAACTGGTGAATGTCGTCTTCGGTATTGACCCATCACCGATCTGGTCATTCCCGACAATCACGACACTCACATGTGCTCGTTTTGAAGCAGTTGCTGCTTTGCTTGCTTATGTGAGTGCATCACATGTGCCCAACAGCTTCCGTTTAATTTTGCCAGCTTTGTTTCTAACTCACACAGTCGGGCGTGCCGAGTCGAACTTGGAATGCGTAGGCATTGTTTTCATTTGATCGTTTCCCTTTTTCTCATGATCGTACTGCAGAAGTCTTCACGGTTTTCGTTATGCTTTACATCCTCAGCAGCGATTGTTGTTTGCCATGTCTCTACTCCTCACTGCGTGACAAAACGTTCTGTCAGCGATAGTCGGTTGATGCGTTGACGAGTGTCGAGTGAGTGTCATGATATTTTGCATCTCTGGTTAATGCTATTATATTATGACGAGGAATTTTTGGAGAAAGTTGTTAAGCCAAGTGTATAAGTAATGATTGGAAAAGATCATTGAGCTTAAATAGAATGGAGCTCCCTCTCACACAGCAAGCTCGATTCGACCAACGTTTTGGTCAAAGATTTCATGTGATCATAAATACTGTCGAGCGTAAACGAGCACAGGGTACCTCTAATGTGATCCAATTCAAAGCCATAATAAAACGAACATGGGACGAAATGCCTATGACAGTCGTGCGTGCCATCTGTAATACATTTCAGAAACGTCTGAATCTGATAAAACAGGTTGAAGGCAGGGTAATTCCAAAACATATGCTGCAATTGATCAATATTATGTTGCCTTCCAGTTAGCTGGAAGTTGACTCTTGAAGAGGGTGTTTTATTTATTTACTGGCCACGAGTAATTAGAAATATGACACAATGTTCACAAATCGGTCTAATCGCATCAACATGATGCAACTAGTTGTGTGCGTGGTTTTTCATGCTCAAGACATTTTTTGTTATTATAGTCACTTTCAAACATTTTAGGTAATTCGTGACTTGTCTGGGGAAAATAATTAAGCTCGTCAGCTCGTTGTCAGGAAAATTGGCTCATATCATTTCGTAAACTGGACTACATATTGATTAATAATTTTAAATCACCTTTCAGTCTCCAATGGTAGCAATAGCTAGTTAGTAAAGTTGTGGGTAAGAATGATTGATGGTTGTCTCGATGGAAAATAGATTAATGATTCCGATGATTATGGTAGCTGGTGATGACAGTAATGACAGCCCACAGTGGGACACATGTATTCTGCAACGATGAAACTGCTGTTGACGAAAAGATTATTCACAATGACGGAAGAAACCCTCCATGATGGTTTGCCTAATCACATGAAACTCAAAATGAACAAACAAATGCTATATAGAGAGCGAGCTAAACACATTTACAGAGATCGCTAGGCCGACATGATGTCCACGTTTCGCAGCACGTGTATTTATGTGTGTGAGTGGTTCGTAGCAGTTTTTGGACATTCCAATGGGCATTGTCGAATTCGTTTGATTTGCTGTTGTAAGTTGACAAACATATAGCTTTAATCGTTTGTTGTTTTTTTTTGGGCTTGCATGACAGACAGGACGTTAAAAATATGCTCGAATACAATTCATGGTGTTCGTGTTGATTGGCTTTCGCGCTCAACTATTCTAGGGTTTTTTTTTTGTCTGCATGTAAATTCTTGGCGTGTGTGGGTGGTTTCTATAATCAACGGCTGAGAAGTTGAGACTTACGTGTTGTGTGTAGGATATCATCGGCTAGTTTAGGGTTAGGTGTTATTGGGTTTTACATTTGTGATTTGGTATGTATGATTCATTTATTGCCCCAAGATACGATTTTTCGTCGGTTTAGGGGAGATTTCGTTTGTATGAAAAGTAGAGAAAATAATTAGAAGGTACACTTAAATCGTAGCTGAAGAAAAGATGAAAACTTATCTTAAACCGAAACACAGTCATACGAAAAAGATGGAAAAGTAGGAAAAGGATGGTCAAGATGATAAACTAAAGAACAGAATAGGTTTCTCTCTTAGGGAAAGTCTGACTACCAAGTAACCCGGATGCCGTTCTGGACTAATCTTGTTACGTTATTACTATCTAACATACGGGAACAGTCTTTCTAGAATAGGAGGCAGAGTCTTAAGAAGAAATTTGTCAGTATGATGAGGAAGTGTGTGAGAGAGTGAGAGAGAGAAATAGTTATGATGATCACCGGATCATATTGGATGAAAAAGGAAACATTAAGAGAACGGATGGAATTAATGGACAACAACTGTGTACTAATAAAGAAAGACATAGATTGATCACTCCATCACAAACATTCATGAAGACAACACCTAAACAACAGTTTGACCCTGCTAGTCTGATCTAACCCTAACTAAGGCAGCCTTGTTGATGCGCGGAAGCTTTCTAGTGGTTACTATTAGCGCTACAAAGCGTATTTCCTATCTATTCTGTCCTCCTAGTCCTTAATGTTGGTCTAGCTAGAGCCTCTCAAATAAAATGTTTGCTTGAAATTTAACGGACTTACACCCGTCACTTAAATAACAAAAGCCTGTTCGAATAAACGCTGAAGGTCCAGCGAACTTTTTGCTGGGGTGAATTGAAATTTATCATTTAAGCTCATCTGTTCGAATATTGAAATAATATTGCAAGTGGATATTTTAGACAATTCTTCACAAAGCATCAATTCTCCAAAAGTAGACGTTTGCCCAAATTTGTTTGAAAATAGCCTATAATTTGAGAGGATTACCCGTTAAACTTCCATCAAAGTATTTTTGGGACACCCTATCCTGTCACCAGTGCAATCTCACACACGGTATTTTGAAGCAATCCAAATTTGCGTAGAGTCCACCCAGTTCGGTAAAACTGAACCTCCCCAAAACAAGATGGAGTAAACTATGGTAGGAGTTACAAGTTGACAAATGGAAAACATCGATTCGAATCCGATCTATGTTTGTTCATTTGTCAACTTGTGACTCCCAACTTAGTTAACCTATTTTTGAGAAGGTTCTTCCAAAATTTGGGTACTTTTGAAATAGCGTGCATGGCACATGAGATTTAAGTTATTTTTCCCCCAAGCTAGACTGTCATCACAAAACTGAAAAAAAAAAGTTGTTTCAATCGAGCAAAACAGTGCATTTTGACGGTTCGATTGGAGCAACTTCTGACAGACGTCCATACTATTACTTAGAGCCTGAGTACTGCGGACTCACTCAAGGTGCTTGTCACTTGGGAGCCAGTGTGAACTGTCAAGCGGGAGCCAAACATTCAGAAGCAGCAAATGGAGTTACTGTTCTTATCTACCGTGAAGCATTGTAATCTCATAAAAATGATCTATACTTCTTCATAACATATTATTAATTTTAAGCTCAAAGATAAAAACCAACAGGCTTAGTGATGAAAGCATAAAAACCAGCATAGTTTTTATGAGGCAGCTTAGTTTTCAATTACAGTAAAACATACTTTAGCAAAACATGTATGTAAACAAACTTTGATAGAGTCATGGGGGCTCGAGCACTCCTGGCTCAGAGCTTTTGGCGGGAATCAACTGAGAAAGAGCAAACCAGTTTTAAACTTGAGAAAATTTTCAAGCAATTTTCCATTGGCTTGCAAAATAAAATTGGTCGACTCCGCAGTACCCAGCTTAGAGCACTTTAGTAGAGGTGTCTTTTTTTGACAATGATCTTTCATAAGGGCCTAACTTAGCAGGCATGGAAAATCATTTGCATTCATTTCATATATTCATTTACATAATACAGAAGCAAATCTAATTTTTTTCATCAACAGCATTCCGCAAAATGATGTATAGAGCTTTTGTAGGTTTTGTTATTAGCTACAACTTTTGCTAATAATTAAAATCTGTATCTCTTATGCATCACGAACAAGATCGGGCAGAACTTGTTACTGTTTTTCAGTGAATGTAAAATACATTCACTGAAAAACAGTAGTGGCTTATGTTCGCTCTGGTTCATCGTGCATAAGAGATACGAATTTGACTTGCTAACTAAAGTTGTAGCTAATAACAAAACCTACAAAAGCTTTTTACATCAATTTGCGGAATGCTGTTCAAGAAAAAAGTTAGAGGCAAATGAATGTAAATGAATGCACGAAATGAATGCAAATGATTTTCCATGCCTGGGCCTAAGTCACAAATATAGACAATTACTTCTTTTGTTAATTTTCCGCGAATCAAAATCAATCGACGAAAGCTACAACTTTGTGTGAAGTTATTTTCATAAAAGGTTTTACTTTACTATATGTGTCAATAAATGCTAGGTGTGAAGAAGCCATTAGGATGCGTGTGGATTGTTCGTGGCATTGATAAACTAACCATCTGTGAATTGAGAAGCCTTTCAAAAATTCATCGTTTCGTTTCGGATTTAGGCCCTTGCAATAGATCACTGCCGAGTTGCTCGTTTATGATTCATTTTCCATACCATCACACAGTTTGGTATGATTCATTATCATAAATCATACAGAAAGTGAGATAGCATGGTACGGCAGACACCTGGTAGTTTTCTAGAGTATGATTCAACGGTAAAAAAAAAGCTGATTTGAAAACTGATTTCTCATTTGCACGTGATAGAATACATCAAAATAAGCAACTTATTCAAAGACACCATGGCTGTAGCCTTTGAACTATTAATATACTAAAGAATATTCATCCGACTTCGATAGAGTGGATTACAAACTGCACTACCGGAGGGTCACTGAATGTGTTTCAAATATTGTTAGGAAGATGCCCTTTTCAATCTTAGCTTACCCTAGTGCAACTATTTTCGACACTCTCCGTCCGTTTCCTAACCTCACTATTACCTGTATTCACCTACTACTCAACTACCAAGTCTACTAAAGTTAACGAATAACGAAATGAGTCACATTACGGAAACCGTCCGAGCAGGAGGAACCCATCTCGAACTCAAATCAAATAACCATCCATCAACAATGAAACACAGTTATACTCAGATTGCACTCTCCGACACATCAATCAATAGGGGACGTACGAAAAAAGGGGGAGTCTTTAGAGATTCTATTCTAAGACAATCGATCTCTTTCGAATTTGAATGTTGAAAAAAAAAACAAAAAACAAATGAAAACACGACAATGTACGACGGATTTCTAACTCTTAAAATTTGGGGGGAAGTTGGGAATACTGATGGTAGTGGTAGTTTTAATAAATAGTACTCAATATTTTTATATACGTACTTGCACGCCCAACCATCTGAATCGCACGCACCCCCTTTCGAAACGTTGCCACTAAATGGTTGTTGTTGTTGTTGTTGTTTGTTTTGGTTAGGTTATGTTAGTGTGGTCATATTAAGCGATTGTTTTGATGGGTGGGCAGATTGTTTGATTTGATTTTATTATCATGACCGATAGGGCGGTTTATGGTTTTGAGCAGTAGTAGGTTAATGCGTTTGATATGAAGGTTTTCAAAGCATAGAAAAGAAAAAAAGGAAGAAAAGAACATTGAGTATGAATGACTTATGCACATGATTACCATAGGGTTTGATGAGGTTAGGAAATTGTTTCTGACAAGCGTTGTCGCTTAGCAACAAGATAAACGGGGATGAAGGGAGACTTTTTCTTTGTTCTGAACATACACACAACTTCATCGGGGGGAAGAGGGCAGAGAGGTAGCACGGTAGTTCCGAGGTAAAATCCTAAAAAGTTTCGAAATAGATGGCGCTAGCATGTTTGTGTTCGGTGTAGTGGCAATTGTAAGTGTAACTGATTGTTTACTCGTTTGACATCGCCGAAAAGTGTCGTTCCTAGTATTTCTAAGGCTGTTGACTGCGCCTTATTGTGTAAGTACTACAGTTAGCCTGACCTAGCGGCAGAGATCTGCGTATACATCGATCGGAAGCGGAACATTAGTTAGGATAATTAGTATGTTGTGGTGGATGTAACAATAAGGTATGAAGCGATTAGCGGAAGGTTTGTTTAAATTGAACTGGTTTGTTTATTCATATGCATATATTTTTATTTGGTAGGATAGGATTAATCTCTATAGAATCAGTTACTGTGTATAATCCAATATAAGATTTTGATTGTTATCTTTCATTGCTCGATAGTGATTTTTCTAGATTTGAATAACTGAGTCTACAAATGATAAGTGTGAATGATGATGTTTATAGTTAGGTAACATTATTTAAAAAAATTGAACGTATTTATTGCCACTTATTCCATTTTCAGTAACTCTTTGAAAGTTTGCTTCCAGTAAAAGCATTATGGGAATGTTTTCTCATCATGCCAAAACCTCTCCAATATAGCTGCCAACATCATGACTTGTTTGTCGTCAAGGAATTTTAAACACCAAAAATTATATTAAACCATGATTGTATATGATACTGCGAACAGTTATGTAAAGTTTCATGGAAATCGGAGTGCTCTATTATGAAATTATTTGTTGTTTCACTATTTGACCTGCATTTTTGCTCCAGGAACGTACGACTTCTACAGGTCCACGGAAAGTCAAATGGCTTCCATTAGAACTGCAAAGCACTTGTGCAGAAAGTCCACAGAGTTTCTTGGGAAGTCTACATAACTTTAAGTTAAGTCCTTTGTGAATTCATTCAGGCATGGATGCTAACCACTACGCCAGGCCCGTTCCCTACAGAACTATTGAAACAATCCAATTGACTTCTGTGTCTAGCTAAGAACAATTCTACAGAACTTCGATGGAATAAAGCATTTATAAGAAATATTCACAAAACTACTAAGTGAGAAAAATACTTCTACAACCAATGAAAGACTAAGGAAGCCTTCAAAACATTCAAAAATTTCATTAGAACTCAAGTAGGTCTTTGGAATACATTTAACAACGGTTCAAAGGGTAAGTTAGACTTCTGAGAAAAGTCCCCAGGATCTAGGGATCAATTTAGGCAAACGATGTTCGGTAACATGATGTATCCGCATGCAAATAATGAACGCACATTCAGTGCGCAAAATTACAGATCTACAGTTGAAAAATTTAATTCTGTAACGTTTTTGCAAAGATCCTGCTGGTGTTCAGGAATATTTTTGTTGAGAAAAATGGAAAATTAGAAAAGTGCCTTAGTGGTTATGATCTTCCGGATTTCTTGTGTGTGATTAAGGTACAAATCAGTTCAGATCTGTGTGCCAATGCAAGATATTGAATTAAAAAAGCTTTAATTTGCGTTGTGAAAAATAGTTATTCTGATGTAAACAATCGGCTTGGTTGACGTTTCTTCTCGAACTCGCGTGGCGCACTCTACGTTGGTGGTGCATTAAAAAGGCCTATGGAAAAATGACTGAATTACAAGCTGTGTGAGCGAACGCAAGCGGTGTGCGTCGCCTGCTCGTGAGTGACTGAATGTTTTTGTTGGCTCTTTCATAGCCTCGTCCTTTACCGTTTGGTACAAACGGTCTACACAGAGCAATGGATTGAATATTGCAGCCTAGGCAGTCAATAATTTTAAGCTCTGCGCACATTATTTACCTCCTGACGAAAATAGGTAAAGATATTGCTCAAAACCGTAAATTTATCCAAGTCCACGATCTCTAAAGCGGATAAACTACTTCAGATAGATAAGAAAAATAGTCACCGATAACGCCGGAAGTCGCTAGTCTCACTAGCAGGATTCGGTATAGTGCTCGTGCCATTATATGCGCATGAGTTTTGAGAATACACTTCCGTTTAAGAGGCCGAGATTAATCCCAGATCTCAGCCCATAACGGACAGACTTAGTACTACTATCATACCTACGAATTTGTGCAACTTGGTTAATGCGAATTCGAATGCGAATACGAATGCAAATGTGTTTCGAACTATCTATTAATGACAATCTGAGGGTGTCATTTTTCTTTAAAAATAATAACTTTCTTGCCTTTGTTTGAAAACCATCTTGAATGAGTGTGTTATGTGTCACTAAGCTCTATGTCTTACAGAGAGTCACTCAACGCGCATATGCTAACGGGTGTATCACCATAGAGGTAACTCTAAGACCACTGGGTCCCGAAGAAAATCATTATTATTTTTGGCTCACTCAGTACCAGAACAACGGTCCCAAGCAGTCCCAAGCTATTTCACTCACCCCTGCATGTTCTGCATGAATCCACACACCCCTGATGTTATCTGTCAAACTTTCATAGCGAATCAAAACAAACATAGTGTAGTAATAGAATTTCAACTAGAATAGGGTACGTTAATCGTTTGCTTGGGACCAATAGGCTACTAAAGTGGTGAGCCAATTTAAAATCGTTAGTTTCGTATTGATTGTTGGTATCACCATAGAGGTAACTCTAAGACTAGTAGGTCTAGCGTGCTCAACTTTTTGGCTCAGCTCTGGTACTATCTTCGGTCCCAAGCTAATCGATGCACCCCTCGAAACATAGGGAAATCCACGAACTCCACATTTTATCTGTCAAACTTTCATAGCGAATCAAAACAAACATAGTGCAGTACTAGAATTTCTACTAGAATGGGGTACGTCAATCGATTTGCTTGGGACCAATAGGCTAGTCAAGTAGTGAGCCAATTTTAAATCGTTAGTTTCCACCGGTTGGTATCACCCTGTAAAATTGTTTATTATTTTTCTTCGTGTACCAACCTCAAAATGTATGGAAATCGATCTGTTAAAATGAGTGTTCAGTGATTAAATTATAATTTTGGTATGGATTTTCGTCGGATTTTCACTACCACACTTCCACACAGCGCAGTGGACGTGATATTTTCGATATAATGAAGAACGAAATAAATACATAAGGTAGGCAGTCTTGGGCTTCACACTTAGAAAAAATCATGTAAATTTAGGTGTTCTGAGAGTGACGTATACGAGCGTCAATTTTGACATACATTTGATTCATAACAGACGCGAAATATAGCTTAATCAAACATACTTTTCGTCGAGCAACGAACTTTTCAGTCTCGGAGCACTTAATATTACATGGCATGTTTGTTTACGTTTAATCTTTTATGTAAAAGATGGATTCCGTCACGTGTAAAAATAGTTATTTCTAAGTGTGTTGATACACTCGATACAAATATTGAAACAATTAATACGGATTACTTAGTTGAACGGCTCTGCGGTTCATACATACAGGTGATCCGGATCTTTTCAACGGTTAACCGCTAGCATAATTTAGAATTAAGTTATGATTCCCTCTTTAACGCCGGTGAAGTTTATAAGCATCCCATTAGGACTCTTTCTCTACTTGCTTTTTTGCGTTCTCTGTAAGTTGCTGTAAGAAAATCTTATGCTGCACAAAGTACAGGAAAATACTTTTACTTTTTGCTTAACAGAATCTTGCAGTACAGAGGGGGACTCATCTGGCACTCGAAAATCCGACGACTAGTGTCGAATATAAAAGTATGAACACGCATTTGAATACATCTTCTTCTTACAGACCTTTTTCCTTTGTGTAGCGAGCGTTTTGCCGGCTCTCAACTTAGGCTCTGAACCATTTGGTGGATTATTTTAACTTTTGGTTAAAATTTGACAGATGAAAAGTTATTGATTAACCCTGCTATCCGAGCGTGGTTACTTCTGACATACAAGAAGTTAAATTTTGACGACCGTGGCTCGAAAACCGGTCGATCGACAGCACGGGGATTTTCGAACATAAGAAATAACTTTCGAAATGTCACTTTTAACCACGAGTTAAATTTAACTCGGCAAATGGTTCACAGCCTTAGGCTGTGTTCCATTTGGTGAATTTTTACTTAAATTTGACAGATGGAAAATTTTCAAATAAACCTGCCATTCCAGCAGACTTATTTCTGACAGACAAGGAATCAATTTTGACAGACGCTTTCTCGAAAACCGGCCGATCAACAACAGAGGGATTTTCGAACATCTTAATTTATTTTCGAAGTGTCAAATATAAGTGAAAATTTACCAAACGGAACACAGCCTTAGGCTCTGAACCATTTGGTGGATTATTTTAACTTTTGGATAAAATTTGACAGATGGAAAGTTATCTATTAACCCTGCTATCCGAGCGTGGCTACTTCTGACAGACAAGAAGTTAAATTTTGACAACCTAGGACAAGTTCTTCTCGAAAATCGGTCGATCGACAGCACGGGGATTTTCGAACATGGAAAATAACTTTCGAAGTGTCACTTTTAACCACGAGTTAAATTTAACTCGGTAAATGGTTCACAGCCTCATGCTCTGAACCATTTGGCGTTTTTTTTAACATTTTGTTCAAATTTGACAGATGAAAAGTTATCGATTAACCCTGCTATCCGAGCATGGTTATTTCTGACAGACAAGAAGTTAAATTTTGACAACCGTGGCTCGAAAACCGGTCGATCGACAGCACGGGGATTTTCGAACATGGAAAATAACTTTCGAAGTGTCACTTTTAACCACGAGCTAAATTTAACTCAGAAAACGGTTCACAGCCTTAGGCTGTGTTCCATTTCGTAAATTTTCACTTAAATTTGACACTTCGAAAATAAATTTTAATGTTCGAAAATCCCTCTGTTGTTGATTTTCCAATTTTCGAAAAGGTGTTTGTCAAACTTGATTCCTTGTCTGTCAGAAATAAGTCTGGTACAATAGCAGGTTTATTTGAAAAATTCCCATCTGTCAAATTTAAGTGAAAATTCACCAAATGGAACACAGCGTTAGAGTTCTAGATGCACTTCCACAGGTTAATAGGTTGAGAGCTTGCTATATCAACTACACTCAAAAAATTCCACACGTTTGATCGAAGTGCTTAAACACTTGATTTTTTAAATGCACAATCACATTTACTTTAAGTGTATTTCACCTTGGTTCAATGTGTTATACACGTTAATTTCTAGTGTTTCAAACTTTGAAATGTTGAAAATCTTTCACTATCTATTCAAGAGTATTGCACATTGAATTACACTAATGTTCAAAACAGATGGATTTAAAGTGTTTTGCATTTCAATGCGATGTGAATTGCTTGCTCAGAAAGGTAAAAATCGAAAACAAGAGTTGTAACTTTATCCTATCAACCCGTCTCATATATGAGAACAACCGTGGTACAGTGGGATCCAACGAATACTCCGGCAGAAGCACACCCCAACAGTCCATTATCGAATCTCAAATCAGACCCATTAAAAAGATATGTGAAAGCTCTGGCCTCTGGAAGTTTTGTTTATATATTTGTCGATTCATTTTTAGAGTCGGTAAAGTAGAAGTCGATAAAGTAGAATATTGTAGAATATTGAACTATGATGTGCAAAGCTATTGATATCACAATATGAGGCACATAGAATCCAAGTGTGTCACAATTCAGATTCATAGTGTTTAGGTATGATTCATAGCATAAGATTCAAACATGAAATGGATGTGTTTTACAATAAGCGCAAAATTAAGTGTGAGACACATGATGATGACGTGTAAAATTTTTTGAGTGTAATTCATAAAATTGTATATGCCTTCTCTGACTGACTTAGGGAAATTTACGTATTCTCGTCAATCTAAGCTGCGTCCGTACTTCTATTAGGAAGCGGAACGGAAACGGCAAGTGTGACAGTTGTCACAAATGGCATCAAGATGCCTAACCAAAGTCGATTTGGATATAACTAATTTTCAATCCGACAAGTAGGCTTACTCAGGTCGGGCTGCTCCCCGGCCGCTGCCGTTCCGCTTCCGCTGTCATTGCGTGTTATTCGTGAACCCTACACTAGGATAGTGTAGGGTTCTAAGCGTTCAAACCGGGAACGGACGAAATATTTTCGTATATACTACGATAGCCAGTATGGTTCATGTTGATCTTCGTCAAGCTGCATCTACAATTTGGACTTCTACATCAACACATGTCAGGCAGCCTTCAGGTTCAATTGACTAACTTGGTGAGTTCGTTTCATTTTGTAAATTTTTATCTTTTCAAACCAGTAACGTTGGGAGATCATCTTTTTTTTTTGTTCGTTACTGGTATAAGATCTACCACCGAAGCCTAGTCGTGACAATTTAAAACTAGGGAATCAGGATTTTCCAGTAATCAAAGGATCACATTTTAGTCCTTGTTACTTTTTATGACTTGATAATAGTGACAAGACTCGGGTAGTGCATTTCTATATTGTATATTTCAAATCAAAAATATTGTTTATGTTCACAGATTTCACATAATCCTTTTCCATTTGTCGTTCTCCTTTTCCTTTCCCTCTTCTCTTTTCAAAAAAGCGAGTAATGGCACTATAGCCATAAACCTGGGTTTAAACAGGGCAAGTCAATTGATCAAGTCAGTTGAATTCAATTAGCTTGAAAAGTTGAGCCTGGTTAAACTTTTTTTCAATTCAAGTGAGTTGATCACGTCAGTTTAATGGCATGGTTCAATTCACGTTCAAGTGAGTTGAATTCAACTGACATAATCAATGGACTTACCCTGTCTAAACCCAGCTTAAGTCATAAAAGGCTAGGACAAGAGTTGGTGCACATGTCCCAACCGTCAGAAGAAAATGGAGCATCACTTAACCTTTCTAGCTTTAAGCGGCGCTGGTGTTGTAGTGGTAAGCGTGATTACCTCTCACCCAGCAGGCCTGGATTCAATCCCAGTTGGCGCCGCCGGGATGTTCTGAGGCATAACATCTCTGATCACGCCTTCCTTCGGAAGGGAAGTAAAGCCGTTGGTCCCCGGTTCATGAGTTGATGGGTCGATAGGTAGGGTCCAGGTATGGGAGCTGCCTCCCTAGCGTCGGTAGCATTGGTGCTCCGCACGGAAAACAAATCAAAAAGAAAAAAAAAAACGTTTATAGCTTTGATGATTCCAACGACCAACCAGTCATAACATTGCCAAAATCGGAACGTACGGTACGAGATGTCCACGTTTCATCCATTTATCCATATCCTTTTCCCCCACAAATCGTTATTTAAAGAGAATTAATAACAGTTTTGAATACTGCCGCTAGTTTTCAGACATAAAATATAAAATTTCTTATGAGAAAAAATCAATCGAATCGATCATTGGGCAGTAGCTCATTTTATCTTCTTCTTCTTCTTTTTTTACAAGGTTTTCAGGGAGTGCAAACAGTTTCGATAAACTGACCACTTTGTCAAGCAGTTTTGGCGTGACTTTCTACCAGCGATTCCACAAAACTAGAACAGCTCATTTCTATTTTTTTATGAAAAAAAAATCTCAAAAAAATAATTTCATTTCAAAGTTCGAGTGGTAGTAAACGTCATTTTAACTGCTCGAATGAAGTGTTTAGTTGACGTTTGAATATTTGTTTACAGCACCAGATAAGTCGCTTTGAAAAAATAATCGAGAATTCCTCTTACTTGTATCGTGGAAATAGATTCTCTCAACCGGTTATTTAATATTAATTGCTTAAATTCATCAAAATAAGACAGAAATGTTGATGTCAAAACCACAACAGAACTGTTTGATCATAGGGGAATGACAAGAAAGCTCATGATAGGTAATTTCGTCTCGTGCTTTCTTGCTGTCGCTTGACGGCCGTGATATTTACCAGCCCTTATTATGTTATTATCGTTATTTGATGGCTATTGGCTATAGATGGATGGCTATCGTTACTTGATCAAGACCATCTTGGACCATTATGCATGACTTTTGATAACCTTGTTACTGGAGTTAACCTTCCCGATCTGCGAACAAATCGGATCCGGAATAACTGACAAATAGATGTCTTACGTCACTATTCGGGAAATGGAAATACCCAAAAACCACACTGTGTGACCGATATTTAGAATCACCGTAAAATTACTAAAATGGACAGATCTAATAAAAAATTGTATCAATCATGCATCATTTTTCAGGAAAGGAATCAAGCGCCTAATTCCAGACAGGGAAAATGGGCAGTTTCCAAGCGTTAATCAATTGTAATTGCATTCGGTGGATCAGGAAAGAGACAGAAATGAGTAAACTTGTGCAACTTTTCAACTACTTCACTCCGAGTCCAGAAGGAAGAAAAGGGAAAGAAACAAGCGGTGGAAGCCGATGGATTAACAGAGGGAAAATCATTTTTGACGAGCAATAGAAGTGGCTCCATTTTGTCGTTAGCAGCTATTTTAAGGAGGTTTGGCAAATAATGATAAGTACAGTTGGTATATTGTTTCATTGTTGTTGTTTCTACCTTCAACAATGGAGGTTAGTAGAGAGGGTGTGAAGAATTTGTGGGAGAATAGATTTGCAACACAATGTGATAGCAGTGATGTGCATTTCATAATGTATTGGGGTTTTTCTTCAGCTGGAAGTATTGGAATCTCTGGCAATAAGATTTACGTAACCAACAAACAGATAAGTGGCATTATTCATTAAACTTTAATCAACACAGTCTAGCCTTTAACCAGTATAGAAAAATAAAACAAATATGTATCAACGATGATTAGGGAAATAGACAGTATTTGCGAATCAGTAACCGAACGAAACTTCTTTTTTTTTATTCAACATGTGCGGAAATAATCGAAACGAAACTAAATTTAAACGAACAAAACGGAAACGGAAAGTAGGGAAGATTATTTGCAAAGATATAACTGGCGAAAGATAACGATTAGCGCTTGTTTTCAAATAGAGGTTATTTTAGAGAAGAAATAATAAAAGATTGCATTTTTTTTTTTTTTGATTATTTAATTAATTTGAATTTGTTTGGTTGATGCAAATTCAGAACAAAAATAAAGATCGTACCGTCGATGTAAGTGTGACAGGCGGAGTTAAGGCCCTGCTTTACCATTCCTGTCTGCATCATAATCATGCCAACATCTGAAAGGTCGCAAATATGTTGAGAAAAAAGAGAATAGAAATGAAAAAGTAAAGTAAAATAATGCTTAACAAAAGGAACTCTGCAATACCGTGGTCGTTTTTTTTCTGTTTCTTTTTTTCCAGCGCAAAAATTAACGAAAAGCGTAACTAAATGTTAGTGGTGAATGGTGTTGACTGGGTTTTTGTATATTTCTGGGGTTTGAGCTGTACTTTATTTTACTGGAGTATTTGTTACAGTGTGATGATCTGAAGAGTACACTAGCCTTCGACGATGATGGTAAGACGATGACGATCTGACGGTTGCCTGTTTATGCTTTGCACCTTGAAAATATTATGCTGCAGCTAGCGCATCGCTAAAATGGTAATTGTTCATAACGATAAAACTGGCTTCTTTCCTATCGATACCCTTGGTAATACACATTCGGTTTCAAGCGAATCGCAGTGACCATCATATCCCAACAATCCCTTCGAAACACGTTCGCGGTGCCACATTTGTTCGCTGCAAAGTCATTCGCAACTTCCTTTGACTAATAATATCACGGACGAAGTTGCTGCAGTTTGATGGTAAGCAAATGTGTCACCGAACGAGCTGTTTTTTCTTTCACTTTGGAACAAATTTAATCATGTCCAATTTTAGAGAAATCACGTACCGCTTAGATAGAGCAATTTGATCATTTTTTTTTTAAATCTTCAAATGAACATGAGATATTGGTTGAATGCGATTTGATTTGATCTCTTGTCGTTTGAACCTAACTGTGAATGAATACTAGGATATCTGTACAAGAATGAAAAGAGAAGAAAATCATCGTGCTGGTGACATGCAAAATATCCAGATATGTTGAGAAAAGTAGGTGACCGTAAAAAAATAAAATGAAACTAAAGAGTTATGAACTAAAGAGAGAAAGATAACTGCAGAGGTCGCTACATCTCGCACACACATCTGAGAATAGCGCATTTTTAATTGGATATGTCGTACAGGGAAATGATTGCTGAGAGGATAAGAAATCAAATTTTAAATTTAGTTGAAAAACAAATTATAAGATTTACAGAGATTTTTTTAAAGAGTGTTGGCATAGAATGTACAATCACACAGTCAAACCAAACTTAAGGAAAATGTCAAACCAGCTTCCTAAAACGGTATGGATAAAATCGAACACTCATAAAAGCGCGATATGGAATGGCATGAACTAGGATTTGTGCATTTGCTGGAAAGCTTCTTACTGGATGTTGATACATTATTTTTACTTATGTGATGGAAATCTACATTCCATACTCATGGCGTTAGAAGTTACGCTTGTTTAATTCAAACAAATCACTTTCCAGTTGGGAACCAAGTTTCTCCTATTGGGAATCATTTTGCTGTCAGATGTCAGGTCGTAGGTCGTAGGTGAATTGCAAAAAATAGTTGGTGTGAATGTGGCTGGTATTCAGAAAGTGCGATGAAGAAGAGCTGTAGGATCATCTGACGGTCATTGGGGTCTAGATCAAGGAACAGCGGGCCGCAAACAACCAACAACGTGTAACAGGTTGACAAGAATATAACTCAAATCATTCTTGAATCTTTAATTAGTAGACCAAAAAATCATCAAATACAGTGAACACATTTGAAAAAGCAAAAGGCATGCGTTTCCAAATTCAGCACGTGCTGGTGTAAGAATTTTCAAACGACCCAATTATCTTGTGGGCTTTCTTTAGCCTAACAACAGCGAAACATGATGCATATCGGCGGAAACAAACTCAAGAGGTGCAGGTAAATTTTCATCGTGCCTGGTGGCTCACAACGGGATGTCGATTGCTGAGATCCATCATCGACGTCATCAGAAGCCGATATCAGCAGAAATTTGCTAACGTAATTAATAGGAGATGAGCTGGCCCCACACTACGAAGGAACGGAAACGAAATCAAGTGCTGGATTCAGCAGGACATCGCAGCAGAAGCAGAACCGGATGACATGTCAAGGCGAAAGCAAACAATCACCCAGGATGGGAAACTTCCGCAATGACCCATCCACTGGGGGTGCTCGGTATGTTATAGTGAATCATAAATTAACAGAGACATCGAATAACCATTGCACCACCAGAGCCATCGAATAACCATTGCTGGATCGATCGATCCAGTAGAGCAATGAAAAGACAGATCCAGGGGCTCAAGACGACGAAGCCTCAACAAAGAAATCAAGCAAGTTTGATGAATTATCACCAATACTCGTAAAGAACTGCCCATTGCGGATAGTTGCAGAAGAAACATGAGTAGATACCTGGAGGTAAACAATCAAGAAATGTTTGGCGCGACACATGAAGCTTGAAATGCTGGAACCAAGTGAAATCCGTTGGCTGAACTTTGGAGAACAAAAATTTTCGTCGGGATGGGTACTGTTATATCCAGGTATATGAGATGAGAACGCTCCCCGGCACCATTGAGTGTGTTTCCTGCTTAGCGTTCAGGCTCATGCCACGCTTATCAAGTGGAAGCCTATTAATGAGACGATAATCCTTTCCAGATTAAGACTACAGGTTCAAAAGCTTATCATAATCCAATGTTAAGCTACAGGACACAGCGAATTTCTACAGGCAACTAAATGCCATCGTGAAATACGGTTCCATAGTGGCATCACGATCGATACGGGTGACTTTAATGTGAAAATCGGCTTCGACAACATGAACTATGAGCGTGGAATGCTATGGTCACGGATAAAAAAGCTCTTCCCCCATCGACCACTGCGCAAAGTGACGTGGGTTTCCCGTGATGGGCATACTGAAAATTAAATCGACCACATCTGCATCAGCCAAAAATGAAGCCTTCTTGATGTCCGGAATAAACGCGGTGCCAACATCGCATCTGAGAACCACCTTCCAATCGGTGAGAATCGCCTACGCATTGTGCGAGTTCAGCGACGGAAGGAGAGACTCGGGCGACGATTCAACACACGCTGACCTGAAGATCCAACGGTGAAAAGGTCTTTCGTTGAAGAGCTTGAGGCTCAAGCAGAGGATGTTCCGGAAGATGGCAGGAGAGGATGTTCCGGAAGATAGCGAATTCGAATGTCCAGCAAAGTTGAAGAATGCCATGAAAGACTCTAAATTCTATCGAACGATGGCAGCACTGCTCTATTAGAATCAAATAGAGCTCGGTATCTCGGATTCGTTTCATGATAACGATATCAAATGTTCAGCAAAGTTGAAGTGGGCTTCAAGAGGTGGTGACGATGGTTGCTTCATATTTCTGTCGTTAGATGGCAACACTTCTCGGGTAGAATGAAATGAAACTCAATGTATAGGTATTGTTCCAAAATAATGATTACAAGTCTTCAGCAAAGTTGGAGTATGAGTCAATGAATGACAAGCAACTCTGCAGGAAGATGGCAACACTGCTCGAGTAAGATCAAATAGAGCGGAATCACAACAACAAGTTTGGAATATTTTCGGAAAGTACTGATTCACTTATGAAAGATTCGAAATCACTACGGAAAGTAGTGAATCACTTTATAAAAGTGAATCCACTTCGAAAGAACTTAATCACTTCAAAAAAGACCGCAATAATTTCGAAAAGCACTGTATTTCTTTGGAAAAATTCGAAATCACTTTGAAAATAACTGAATCACTTTAGAAAAGTTCAGAACTCCTTCGGAAAAAACTGATCATTTAAAAAATATTCTAAATCACTTCGGAAAATAATTAAATCACTTTAAAAAAGTTGAGAACTACTTCGGAAAGTATTGATAATTTAAGAAACATTATAAATCACCTCGGAAAGTAGTGAATAACTTCATAAAAGATTGGATTCACTTCGAAAGAACTTAATCACTTCAAAAAAGACCGCAATAATTTCGAAAAGCACTGAATCTCTTTGGAAAAATTCGAAATCACTTTGAAAATAACTGAATCACTTAGAAAAAATCTTAATTATTCAGAAAGTACTAAACTATTTAAATAATATTTGGAATTACTTTGGAAAGTACTGATTCACTTACTTAAGAATTTATTCAGTACTTTTCGAAGTGGTTTCGAACTTTTCTTAGGTGGTTTAGTGATTCCGACCATTCTGAAAGGATTCAGCTATTTCTGAAGTGACTAGAAACTGCTATGAAGTGATTCAATACTAACAAATTTTCTGGAATAATTCAGTACTATCTAAAGTTTTCTGAAGTGATTCCGAAATTTTCTAAGGCGATTTCTATCTTTTCCAATGAGACTCAATTCTTTCCGAAGTGATTCAGAACTTGTAGAAGTGATTACACACTTTTCTGAAATGATTCAGTACTTTCCAAAGTGATTACGAACATTTCTGAAATAATTAAGTAGTTTCGTAATTTCATATACTTTTATGAACTGATTCAGTACTTTGGCAACACTGCTTGAGTAAGATCAAATAGAGCGGAATCGCAACAACAAGTTTGGAAAATTTTCGGAAGGTGCTGATCACTTAAGAAAGATTCGAAATCACTTCGGAAAGTAGTGAATAACTTCATAAAAGTTTGGATACACTTCGAAAGAACTTAATCACTTCAAAAAAGACAGCAATATTTTCGAAAAGCACTCTTTGGAAAAAAAAATCGAAATCACTTTGAAAATAACTGGAGCACTTTAGAAAATTTCTGAATTATTCGGAAAGTACTAAACTATTTAAATAATGTTTGGAATTACTTTGGAAAGTACTGATTCACTTACTTATGAATTGGTTCAGTACTTTTCGAAGTGGTGTCGGAATTTTCATATGTGGTTAAGTGATTCCGACAATTCTGAAATGATTCAGTTATTTCTGAAGCGATTAGAAACTGCTATGAAGTGATTTAATACTTGCAAAAGAGATTTAAAAAAACTTTCTGGATTGATTCAGTTCTGTCTAAAGTGATTCCGAAATTTTCTGAAGTAATTCAGTTTTTTCTGAAGCGATTTCTATCTTTTGCAACGTGACTCAATTCTTTCCAAAGTGATTCAGAACTTGCAGAAGTGATTACATACTTTTCTGAAATGATTCAGCACTTTCCAAAGTGATTGCGAACATTTCTGAAATGATTAAGGAATTTCGTAGTTTCATATACTTTTATGAACTGATTCAGTACTTTCCAAACTTTTTCGAAATTTTATTTAGTGATTCGGTACGTTCCAAAGTGGTTCCAAACTTTTCTGAAGTGATTCAGTAAATTCTGAAGTAATTCTAAACTGTTCTTAAGTTGGTCATTACTTTCCGAAGTCATTCAAAACAATTCAGAAGTGATTTAGTACTTCCCGAAGTGGTTCTAAACTTTTCTGAAGTGATTAAGTACTTTTTAAAATGATTCAGTACTTTCCGAAGTGATTCTGAAATTTTATTAAGAGGTTCAGTCCTTTTCGAAGCGATTCCGAAATTTTTGATTTAGTAGATTGGTAAACATTTGAAGCCACAGAAACGCTCCCGAGATATTCAGCATCATTAAATGCTACCCGAGCAGTGTTGCCATCGATCAGGGATGCAAGGCCTGTCTTTACGAGCCAAACCAGATTATTAAGCGCTCTAAAATCCAAATTTTCAATTCAAATGTGAAATTTGTGCTGTGAGACGCGTTTGTTTGATCGCACCATCGGCCGATGGTAACGATCTGGCGGATGCGTTCCGCAAAAAACAGCCATCACTGTCTGCACTACTACCAGCGATAATTGTTTATTTTTGAATGTTATTATTTAACTTTGTGCATTTGAAATAAGATTGTTGTGAAGTAATTATACATTGTTTACAAGTTATTTGCTCATATTATTTAAGGGAAGTAAATTCAATGTTATGAAAGTTTCTCGTCTAACCTCTTAGTGGGCAAGCTGCTTCTCGGAGACAATTGTTCATTGAATAGTGAAGTGAAGTTTCTGCACGAAAGAAGATTGGCCCGTTCTTCGCATCTGCCGGAAGTCCAACGACGTCTCACAACCAGGGGTTGAAACTGTTGACGTTTTTTTATGGCACTCGCTTCGTTGTCATGCGCGACAGTCTGTTTTTATTCGTACTCTCATGCTCTACCGTCGTCTCTCTTACACAACACAAACGGTAGAACGACATTCGAGAAAAACAGAAATTTCTAAATAAAGGGTGATACGGTCAAAATTTGGTCAATATCAACTTGACGTATTTCTTTCAATTTTGCATTTAAAAAACCCTCAATTTTGCATTTAAAAAACCTGAACACCCCTCATTTTGAAATTGTGTGTGTGTGTAGAATGTTGCTCCTATTTTGATTTTGGAATTCACTCTTCAGTTGTCAAAATGCCGTCCAAGCAAGAAGAGCAGCGTATCAAAATTTTGCTCGCGCATCGCGAAAATCCGAGCTACTCGCACGCAAAGTTGGCAAAATCGCTAAAAGTTGCCAAATCAACCGTTACAAATGTAATTAAAGTGTTTGGGGAACGTTTGTCGACAGCCAGGAAGTCTGGATCGGGGGGAAATCGAAAACCGGAAGCGGCTGAGACGACAAAGAGAGTTGCCGGTAGTTTCAAGCGAAACCCTAACCTCTCTCTCCGAGATGCCGCAAATAAGCTGGGTGTATCGTCTACAACCGTGCATCGAGCCAAAAAACGAGCCGGACTATCGACTTACAAGAAGGTAGTGACTCCAAATCGCGATGATAAACAAAATACGACGGCCAAAGCGCGATCCCGGAGGCTGTACACGACGATGCTGACGAAGTTTGACTGCGTGGTAATGGACGCCAAAACTACGTCAAAGCCGACTACAAGCAGCTTCCGGGACAGGAGTTTTATACGGCAAAAGGAAGGGGAAAGGTAGCAGATGTTTTCAAGCACATGAAACTGTCAAAGTTCGCAAAGAAATATCTGGTTTGGCAAGCCATCTGTACCTGTGGCTTGAAAAGCAGCATTTTCATAGCTTCCGGGACTGTCAACCAAGAAATTTACGTGAAAGAGTGTTTGAATAAACGTCTGCTGCCTTTCCTGAAGAAACACGGTTGTTCCGTACTGTTTTGGCCGGATTTGGCATCTTGTCATTACGGTAAAAAGGCCATGGAGTGGTACGCCGCCAACAACGTGCAGGTGGTTCCCAAGGACAAGAACCCTCCCAACACGCCAGAGCTCCGCCCAATTGAGAAATACTGGGCTATTGTCAAGCGGAACCTAAAGAAGACCAAAAAAACTGCTAAGGGCGAGCAGCAGTTCAAGGCAAACTGGCTTTCTGCGGCGAAGAAGGTGGACAAGGTGGCTGTACAAAATCTGATGGCAGGGGTCAAGCGAAAAGGCCCGGCAATTCGGATTTGGAAAAGCGGAAGCCTAACTGAATATTTTTCCTGAATTTTATACTAATTGAACTTGAAAAAGAAATTTAATTTGATTTTTTAAATAAACGATTTCACCGATTTACACGCGTTTTCCCTTGACCAAATTTTGACCGTATCACCCTTTAACTATCATATGACATTTGTGATTTTGTTCTAATTCCTCAATTTGGTGTAAATCAAACCATTTCTGATCAGAAATGTTATTACTAGGACATCGTTGCTTGATATTTTCAGAATTCACACAAGCACAACATCAGCAGCTCTTATTATGAGAAAAACTAAAATACATACATTCGTGATGGTCTTCGGTAACAGGGTCGTATGACAGAGCCTGTCATATATCATTTTAGTTTGGTACTGTAATTTGATACCTTGTTTTGCAAGTGTCGAAAGCAAAGGTAGTCGATTATCACGGAAGATATGTCGACTACGGTGACCACTTACAAGACTGCTCACGGCAGAAACAGTGGTAAACAACTCGTGCCTGATGATCACACAACTGGATCTTAAATGCTGAGCTCCTTCGTTGATGTAATCGGATGCCGATTTCAACAGAAATTTGAAAATGTAATATCAGCCACACACCACGTAATACCACTGTATTTGGAACCCGGTATGAAATTGCAGCATAGGCAGACCCAGGACGTCATGGCAGCGGAACCTCAACAGGGAATGCAAGTCGACAGTACACATATCAAGGTAACAGCAAAGCAGCGCGGGTGGTGTAGTGGTAAGCGTGATTGACTCTCACCCCCAAACGGCCTGGGTTCAATCCCAGTCGGTGTCGCCGGGATTTTTTGAGGCATAAAATCTCTGATCACGGCTTCCTTCGGAAGGGAAGTAAAGCCGTTTGTCCCCGGTCCATGAGTTGATGGGTCGATAGGTAGGGTGTAGGTGTAGGAGAACTGCCTCCCTGGCGTCGGTAGCATTGGTACTCAATACGGAAAACTAGATCGACGGAAAACAAATCAAGGAAAAAAAAGGGCAACAGCTGCGCCCAGATGGGAGTCTTTCACGTTGGCACTTTGCACCTAAGTGAGTGAGAATACTGAGGAGAATTCCAAGGGAACCGAATTCTGAGGCTTATTGCTATGGAATTCTGAAGAAAATTTTAAGGAAATCCATAGGAACTCATGGAGAATTATCAGCAGATATTCTAATGAGAGCATCAAGAGTATTTGGAGGAAGATCTTATGGAAATTCAAGGAGTGTTCCAAGAAAATTCAGATGAGTGTGCTCTATGGGAAGAGAAGGAAAATTCAAAGGAGATTTTCAAGAAGAATATCAAGATAATTCCTAGCAAAGTCGCAAGGAAAATCTGAGTATAATTTCATGGTAGTTCTGAAGGATAACCCGAGGATTCCTGAAGAATTACCCTAGGAAATTTTTAAATTATTTATAGAGAGGAATCAAGCAAATTGGGAATTACTATGAGCGTACGGGAATATCAAAGAGAAACCCATGATCGATATAGAAAGGATGAATCTAAGAAAAATATTGAGAACATTTCAAAGAAACCATCCATGGCAAAAATTAAAACAAGTCAGACAACTTTAATTTTTTAAGATATACGATTCCCCAGGAATTGAATATCCAGAATTTGAAAAAGCTTTCAAAATTTTACGATTTCGAGTTAATTATTGCCTCTCTTTAATTTAGTATCCTAGCTACGCCCTTGATGACATGTTTGAAGCTGTAGAACATTTTTTTATATGAAATGTTGATACTGGTTGATCCGAAGTTGAACATTAGTGATTGCCATGGTGAAGTTTCAAGCCCTCTATTAAAAGTGTGGACGTCTGCAAAAAGCAGTTCCAATAGAACTGTCAAAATGCACAGTCTTGCTCGATAGGAACAGCATTTTCAGATTTCTGGTGACAGTCGTCCACACTTTTACTAGAGGGCTTCACTGCAGTTAGGTCACTAACACTTGAAAAATCCCGGTGGACTACTGGTTCAATACAACTATGAAAACATAGGAAAGAGGTAAAGACCTCGGTAAAGATATAACAATTTACGGGAATTCAAGCGGTTTCTGAAAGGAGACGATTAGCTGCGGTTTTGATGAACATAATCTGACCGCAGATATATAATTTTTATTAGAAAAGTTTGAAAGTTGATGTATATTGACAATGAAAACCTGATTAGTTCACCGATTCTGATGACGTCACACAAAAAATGACAAGAGCGGATTAGCTAGCCTGGTATATGTAAGCCGTGACTATTATGAACTTTCATCGGAAACCAAACAGTTTGATGATCTTTTCTTATAGTTGAACAAGAATACAGAAGTCTGTTCGCTCTTAGCTGTCGACACGAGCATTTGTGTATTTTTTTTCGGTACGAGTCACGCGATAGTCTGTTTTTCGATTGCAACTCATTGCAGTGCCTGCTCATTGATTGAAGTTCGTTCGCTTGTGCTGTTGCCCCGTTGGAAGCAAACAACTAGTGGAGATGTCGGTGGAAATAAAGCTGACGATTAGATTCAGCATTCGCACATGGCTCGGCGAAACCATGTATGGAAGAAATTGAGAATTTTGTGAAATCTCTGGACGCGGATCCCACTTAGATGATCGGTGCATATTGCATAGTGGAGGAAAAATCTATGATCATCAAGTTTAAATCAGAAGATTCCATGCTTCATTGTTTGTTGCTCAATCGTGAACAACTAATTTTCCATTATTCCGATGGGAAGTCAGTCTGGGAGCACCGTTCAATAAGTGAGAGTGTACGACACCCCATCAGAAGTCCTGGATAGCGATCTAGCATGGGTGCTATGGAAATACGGTGATGCAAAGCGGAGAAATTTCCAGCTGCCTTGGGTCTCGATATACATACAGGTGTACGGGGTCTATGAAAAAGGAGATTCCCTCACTGCATTTCCTCAATCAAAAGGGGAACATATACTATCAAGGGAACATCAATTTGTGTTTCCTCGGTAAGACGGAGGGGCATCGGATGAAATCCTATCTCTAGTAGAAGGATCAAAAGCAGCCAGTACAACAACGAACTGAAGAAGAAAACCAACAATGAGGAATGAGGAAGAGACCAGTACGTACGCTGGTGTAGTGACTGGAGGTGCATCGCCAAACGATCTGACGCCCCCAGACGCCGATAAGAACAGCGGAGAGGAAGAAAGCACGCTGCTGATAAACAACAGGTGATAAGTGAGAAAAAACGGATTATTCGTTGAGTTTGGTTTGATTTGAGGATGGCGGCTACAAGCCTCGCGACCGGTGAAACGAAACTGAGCCGGTGAGTACAGAACATGTTGTCAGCGTGATCAGTAGAGAAGCCTTGTCCACTTTACAAGGTTGTTTGTCTGGACAGATGAACCGTGCCGACCGGGTGAAGACAGTTCGAGTCTAGTGTGAGTAGAGAGAATCCTCCACCAGAGGAGCAGAACAGTAAGAGGAAGTTTATCGGTCC
Organism: Ochlerotatus camptorhynchus; assembly: GCF_037179485.1. Taxonomy (NCBI): domain Eukaryota; kingdom Metazoa; phylum Arthropoda; class Insecta; order Diptera; family Culicidae; genus Ochlerotatus; species Ochlerotatus camptorhynchus. Next base: position 3,220,519 of record NW_027040756.1, on the reverse strand, counting down.
AAGAAGTGTAGAGGTACGAGTGATGAGAAGGTGACTTAAGACGGTTGCAGGTGAGCGGAGAGGTGCAGGAATGGTCAGGTGTAGAATCATCGAGGAATGCAGGTGGCCTCAACGGTAAAACCGTCAATTGATGTAATAATTAAGGGTTGAATATCACTGAAAACTAGTTTATAATGTATTGCTTTAGAAAAGAATTGTCTCACCCTATTCTATAGAAGAGAGCGAGCCGGTAAGTGATTGGATCATCTTTGATAATTGCGTAGTTTAATTTCTGTTCATAACAGAATCTAAGTGAAAGCTAAATAGCAACCAATAACAATGTGTAGAACACTGCAAAGAGACGTATTTTAAGGCTTATTACCGAATGCGTAACCAACTCGAGTCCCGTAGTTTTCAGACGAAAATCCGTCAGAAGTCCCTCATGGCCATGAATCGTCGACGCTTGAAACCCCGATTGAAGAGCTTTCTGATGCGACCAATACCCGTCGGTAAACAAGAAAATGATATCTCTAAGGCATGAATCACAAGTTATACACAACATATAACAGGATGTTAATGAAAATACGACATACAACGGTTAGGCTCTACAGGTAGCACGGATGCCGGAAGAGAAACAGGTGGAGATGATATTCAGTGGAGAACCCGGAAGTGCTGGTCACCTAAGGAACAGACCTCGTTGTTTTTTTGCAGTTGAAGATGGCAACTGAGAGCGATTGTCTCAGGTCCAAGCCAAACAAATTCGCTCAAAAATCACAGTAGAATGCTAAAAACTAAAATTCGACTGTCCCATGGTCTGGAAAGTTTAGTGTTCTTGTTAATCGAATTTGTTTTCCCAATAGGTAGGATACTTGGTTTCCATAAAGTGCATATGAGGCTACTCAGATGAGAAAAATAGAAAGAAAAATAATTGCGACCGTATAATGAAGTAGGAAATGAATTGTGTAGCGATGAGTTGTAAATATTATTCTTTTTGTTTTTTTGGGAAATGATTTTCCACTCAGGCGATATAATCTCGTATCACGATAAAGTGGTGAAAGTTATGCACAAAAGGTCTGACACAGTGACAGTACAGAATCTTCCATGGTGGCACTCTTTGTTTACATTGCTGCATTGTTTGCGAATGTTTTAAAAGTGAAGAGGAATCCACGATGAGGGTCGTTGATTACAAGATATGTTTCAATTCGATTGTCTTCGTGTCATCTGTAGATTTTGAACTCGAATTGCTAGTTTGCTGATGCTTATTATCGATGTGAAAGCAGAGAAATAGATTGATAAAACTGTCTAAGGGATTAGAATGCTGCTCAAAACCTACTGCGTCTACTAAGCTAGATAGAGAAGAAAAAATCTACAGCTATTCAAACATTATTCTCGAGAAAAAAGTGATTGGAATGAGCATAAGGCTGCACAGCTTCGTAATCAACAACCCTTTGACGATGTGGAACTTTCCTGGACTGCGTGAGCAAAGGGAAGATACGTATCAAATACCAGCAAATATCAAATGTACACTTCTAATCGCTATTAATACTTGTATATAGCACTGCTCTCAATCGTAAATCGCTTGGAAAAAACTCTAATGATCAAGTTGTATATACAAAACAACCGAACGAAGGATCCAAAAAAGTACAAGTTATCATAAAACTGAAATATGGAAAAGAAAAAAGAAAAAAATCCTCTCAAACAAACCAACAAAAACTAGTGAAATGAGAGCCAAAACAAAACCCTTACTAAATCTCATGAAAGGAAATACCAAACGCGCTAGTTACTAAGAGTATTAGGTTTCTTTGAAATACTAAAGTGAGAGAGAGAAAGAGTAAAAAAATCAAACAACTTCAAAGATACTTCTGGTTTACTAGGGAAAAAAATAATGAAAAGAATCGTAAGAATAAAAAGTCTGGCACTTATGCTTTACCTAGATCACCTATTTTAGTCCTGGCTTGTGCAGTCACTGTGCAAATTGCATAACGAATGTTTGTTTCATTTGTGGTCCAAGGGAATTTTTCGTTGGTTTTTAGTCGGTTGGAGTAGTTTATAGTATTTTGAGAGCATTTTTGAGTCAATCGAACCCAAAAATCGTTCATTTTTTTTGCGATTTAATGATTTTTAATTATTAAACATGTTTTGAAATTTCATGTCGAACGAAGTAGTAGTAGATAGTTGTACAGTTGACAAATAAGAGAAAAAATCGTTAATAAGATGATTACACTGCAAATCTTTCGATTGGTTATTGCTACTCAGAGACCAAAATAATTTAAACCGAAGGGGGAGAATGGATCTACCATAGAGAATTGCCTAAATTTGTCGAACTATCGATAACCATGGATTGTTTGCTATCGTTGCTCTGGTAAGTGTTTACGTTTGTTTGCTAACATGTTTTCTTTTTGGTTTTCGTGTTGGTAGTGGAGTTGTGTATGCTTGGGGACAATCAAATCACGAAATTTGATGAAGGCAGTGTGTAGTTGTTTCTTTTTTTTTCGCGATTTTTCGAACGCCGTCAGATTTTTTTTATAATATGTTAACGCTAGTAGTATTGTAATGGTTTCAAGGAGTATATATATCGTAAATGGCATGGATATTAGAAAAAGGAAAACATCAACTTACAGTTTTTGCATTTGCACTTTTTGATGAGAGTTTCGTCTTTGATGTCATCGTGACACGCTTTGCAGTAGAACCATGCTCTGGAAAAAGAAAGAAAACATCCATTGTAATTCTACCCGGAAACACTTCTGAACCCAAGAAGCAATGCAAGCATTATACATGTTTAAATCATGGTCTACAGAGCTCTCATTAAACCAAAATTGTTGCTTTAGAATTTTGCCCATCATTTTTAATCCATAAACATTTTCCATAAACGTCATTAAAAAATTAAAAATCATCATTGTTTACTTTTGTACTCTAAAGTAAATGGACTTATTTGAAAAGTTCTCGTGGTGCGCTCCAAATAATGACCAGCCGACTGGACTAGACTGGTCGACATCTAATAGCGAAGCACAGTGAGACGAAATAAAAAATGTCCCACTATTTTGGCTATTTGCGACGAAACTAGTGTAGCATTTTCTACAACGGTTCTTAATTTTTTAGTACTCTATTTGAATAGTGAAAATTTTTGCTTAAGGAGGGTATACACTAAGATAAAAAAAATATAACTTTTTTATATCTTGCTAAAATTGATGAACATCAATGGAAACATTGTGGATGCAGTCATTTTAAGAAAATTTGCTGAAAACGAAAATTTTCTCTCTCTTAAGTGGACGAAGTTATAGGGTGAATATGGAGCACAAACGGTAGTACTCTCTTAAAAAGCGTTTTTTACCATAACTATTTTGTTTGAATTTAATTTTTTTTTTTTTTCAATGTTCTACAAAGTTGTAATTACTATTTTTGCAGATAAAAGTAAATCGCTATGTTTTCGTTTTAAGGATTTACCTCAATTTTTATGTTATTTAAAACTATCTTTAAGGGGGTGTATTTTGCAGGTTAGCAGGCATTAGCAGGTTATCTCAACGTCATTTCGTTCAGCAACTTATACCCTACTGTTACACATACAATTCATAGGGAGGTCCAAGGGATACCTAATGAATTTTCAAATAAAGTACCTGAATGTTTTGTTATGGTTTTCTGTTTTCATGACCAAGTATGTACATTTATGTCTTCGACAAACAGTGTTGGGTAAATATCAAAAAATCAAATCTCATCGACGCCCAAGATCACGCTTGATTTTCGTAGACAAAAATCAACAAACAAACTACTGCGGTTGATTTTGCAAGCTATGATATCGCAGCTCGGAATATCAATCTAACAAAACTCACCAACTGTAAATCTCAACAAACTGTGGTGAGATTGAGTTTAATGATTTTTGCTGTACACCCGAATGCAACAGAAACTTCCATAACGGCTTGCAGCAGTCTTTTCGCGTCTGCCATCGGTGAAGATTAAAAAGAGATAGCAAACTATGCCTTCTCTTTCTAAAATAAACGATGTGCAATGGAATCATTTTTGTGTCGAGTCAACTCTCAGCTTGATTTTTGCACGTAGTGAATAGTCTCGCAATATTAAAGGAGCTTGTAAAATCAATATCAAGCATGATATTTTGTTCCAATATCACGCGTGATATTGCGAGCGCATGAGACAGGAAAAATGTCAATTGATTTCTGATTTAGCCAACACTGTCGACAAAGTATCGAAACCCATTGTCGGTCCGTTTTCGTAATGGAAACTGCAACTCCAGTTGATGAGATAATTGTTCTGGGTGACTCCAATCTAGCTGGTGTTTCGTGGAAACCATCTCAGAGTGGCTTTCTCTATCCAGACCCTGTACGCTCTGTATTTCAGACAGGATCAGTTAGCCTTCTCGATAGCTATAGTGCAGCAAAGCTACCTCAAATCAATGACGTAGTTAACGAGAACAATCGAAGCTTAGACCTCTGTTTCGTTAGCGCTCAGGAAACTGCTCCAGTTATCTCCACGGCACCTTCTACACTAGTAAAGCAAGTTCCTCATCATCCTCCTTTGGTTGTCACTGTCCAAGATAGTCACGTTCGGGATTTTGAAGACATTTCCACAAACGTGTCATACGATTTTCGGAAAGCTGATCATAGTAGTATCATCGACGTGCTGTCTAGCATAGACTGGGGAAGCGTCCTGGACCCTGATAACGTTGAAACCGCTGCGCAAACTTTTTCACATGTCTTGGCGTATGTCATTAACAGACACGTTCCAAAGGTAGTTCACCGAAAAGGGTCACACTTCCTTGGCAGACGAACCAATTGCGAAAGTTGAAATCGACCAAGCGAGCGGTACTAAGGAAATTCACCAAGTATCGTACGCTGTCGCTGAAAAATCATTACATTAGGCTCAATCATGAGTTCAAGCGAGTTAGCCATCGATGCTATACGCGATTTCAACGTGGGATTCAGAGTAAACTCAAGTCACTCCCGAAGTCCTGGTGATGGTGTTCCATCAGTATTTCTGAAGAAGCATATCGCCAGCTTGCTGACACCGTTGCAGCATCTATTCCGCATGTCCATCTCGAGTGGTATATTTCCATCTTGTTGGAAATTTGCTCATATGTTTTCTGTTCACAAACAGGGAAACAAACGGGACGTGGATAATTACCGTGGAATCACATCGTTGAGCTCAGTTTCGAATTTATTCGAGTTAGTCATCATGGAGTCCCTGCTCTCTCATTGTTTATTTATTTATTTATTTCGTCAACCAACGTAGACTAGTAAGCAGTATCTAAGTAGTGATCAACGCGGCTTCGTTTCCGGTCGTTCTACTACCACTAATCTACTTTGTCTGACATCGTATGTCACGGAAAGCATGACAGAACGGGCTCAAACAGACGTAATTTACACCGACTTGTCGGCTGCATTCGATAAACTGAACCATGCAATTGCGATTGCTAAGATAGATAGACTCGGGGTAAATGGCAACCTCCTGCCATGGTTTCGCTCTCATCTCAGTGATCGCCAGCTGATGGTAACCGTTGGTGAATGTCAGTCTGCTACTTACCCAGCCACGTCAAGGATGCCTCAAGGAAGTCACCTAGGCCTGTTGATTTTCCTGTTGTACTTTAACAACGTGAATCTGGTCTTCGAAGGCCCCTTAAAATCTATATCCGGATCCGTTCTATCGATGACTGTCACTTCCTCCAATGCCAGCTCGAAGCGTTTGCTAACTGGTGCTACTTGAACCGAATGGAGGTCAACCCGCGAAATGTTCAGTTATCACCTTCTCTCGCAAGAAGGAACCGATCATGTTCAATTATGTACTTCAGGAAACAACTATCAGCCGTGTCAACCACGTAAGAGACCTGGGAGTTATTCTGGATTCCCAGCTAACGTATAAGCAACACATCTCGTTCATTGTCGACAAGGCGTCAAGATCTTTGGGATTCATTTTCAGGATTACAAAGAATTTTTCCGATATATATTGCTATACTGGTTCCCTGGAATATTGCTCTGCAGTATGGAACCCAAGCTATAACAATGGTGCTGAAAGAGTTGAGTCCGTTCAGCCTCGATTTCTTCGATTTACTCTGAGTAGAAACCCTTTTCGTCCACCCAGTTATGAAAGTCGATGTCAACTGATTGATCTGGAGCTTCTACGTACTCGGAGATACACTTCGCGGGCCCTGCTCATCGCGAATAGTTTACAGGGTAGAATTGATTGTTCTACAATCCTGGAGAAAATCAACGTGAACGTCCAACCTCGAGCGCTGCGAAATAACGCTATGTTAAGATTGCCTCAGCATCGCACTAACTATAGCATGAACGGTGCTATAGACGGCCTTCAACGTGTGTTCAATCGAGTTTCTTCAGTGTTCGATTTCAACCTGACACGAGAGATGCTACGCCGGCGCTTTTCCCGTATTTTCTCTGACGCAGTAAACCGTTGAATGACCATGTATTTTATTGTATTGTGTATTTTAGTTAGCTGGACTATGTATTTTAATGTTATTCACTTAAACATCATTGGGGCTACACTCAGCCTGTTGATGTAAACTAATAAATTAAAAGCTGCTATCTGAAGCCATCATATGCATATCCGGTCAAGACTGAAGCGTAATGCTCGCGGCGAAACAACAATCTCGATGACTTGGTCCCCTTCAAGTATCTAACAATCTTCTTCAGAGCTTGCAAGTTGCTATCGCTGGGGTGTTGCTGGTATCTCCCCTTATGTCCAACAGCATAATAGATGTCAGGTCTGACGCACAGCATAAGGTACGTCATACTGCCAAGCAGTTTGCGGTAGGGTTGATTAGTACCACAGCTCGATTGGGGAAACGCAAGGTCCTTCTCCATCGGAATTTTCACAGGGTTGCACTTTTCCTTTCCAAATTTCGTCAGAAGTTTGTCAGTGGCCGCCTCCATCGAAAGTGTAATCTTTTTCTCGATTATAGCCATTTCGAATACCAAGGAAATGTCTAACTTCTCCGCAATCTGACATCTCGAATTTCAGCGACAATGTTTTCTTCAGTTGATCTATCATACTAATGTTGTCTCTCATAAGGGGTAGATCATCCACGTATACATAGATCATCACATAGAGTATTTCGCCTCGGATCACCCTGGTGTACAAACAGGGAGAGGTAGCTCATCGATTCTTCCGGTTCGCCTCCTAGCATCGTGCTATAAGGTACCAGGCGATAACCAGGGTAGTTGATCGATAGCTCGATGACGTCATTTCGTTGACGTCTGCAATGGGAAATTCTCATAGCAGGCGTTGACGATGGGACGTTGTCGAGTTGTTGAATAGCAACTATCGTGGTAACTCACCGATTACCTGTCGATCTGCCAAATTTGGAAAGACGTCTGCATTGAATTGTCTCATATAATAATATTCCGCCCACTATATCACAAGAAATTGCGAGTAGCTGAGTGGAATGGAGATAAGCTAAGCATTGGGTACAGGACCAAGTCTCCCCTGGGTGGTGCCAAAAGATGAGCGCAATAGAATCATCAAGTTGCCAAAAGGCACGGAATGAGACTATTGCATGGCTGGGTTGACAAAGTCTTCCATTCGTTAGTCATTTCAGGTGGACTGTTCTAAAAAAAAAATTTAGGTGGGCGTTGGCCAGATTTGGATTTTTCAGATGTAATCCTGGATAGGACCCTGTCATTGAACGTCACGTGAAAGTGGAACTTAATGAAGGCCTAAGTACTTTTTCGTAGTTTTTAGTTTTTGGATTTGAAAGATCGTCGGTTACAGTGGCCTGCTTACTGAGCAGAAAAACGCTGTCCCAGGTCCTTACATATCAAAGAGATTTATGGTAAAATCGCTTGTGTATCGTGTATTTTGCGAAACTCGTTGTTGTCGTTGGTTCCGGGTTTGAATGGATACACAAATTTGAGCAACGGTATTATGTGATATGAGGGGCTCGGTGGCCTTAGAGCAACCGTTTTTGCTTACTGAGTAGAACATCATGAGTCTAATCTCAGGCCCATCCACATTCAAGATTCGTCAATCGTTTTATTTGTTAATATGACTACATGGTAATAACAGCAACTCGGTGATTAAAAAGGTGCTCGTCTGCCTAGTGGCAAACGTTTTTGCTTACTGAGCAGAAGACCGTCCCATGCTCCTTCGCGTTATATGATCGTTAGGACATCAATTTAGCTTATCGTTTACCAAAACGAACCCTGCTGCAAACCCAACCCTCTTATCCAACATCCCAGTGATTCCTCGTGGAAGTGCAGAGGTGTTCTCGGCTTCCATCAAAGCGAGTGTCATGTCAACACAATCCTTCCCATTCCTTTCTTGACCTGTGTTCGGGCGCGGCCGGCGCTGGTATTGCCTAATTTAAGATCACCAGTTTTTACACATTGAGGATGATTGCTAGTCCCAAGCATCGTCTATTGGTTCTCTGTGAAATTACAGCTAATCTGGCAGTAACAGAGTAGCAACCGTGGGCGGTCAATCAAGCTCAAGCTCAAGCTCAAGCTCGGATCACCCTGGTGTACAAACAGTAGTCGTGTTTGGAACGAACGAAGTTGTTCTTCAGCAGCAGAGAGTTAAACTTCTCGCTCCAGCATCGAGGACTTTGCTTAAGGCCATATAACGATTTCGCTAGTTTACACACCATATTTCTAGGAGCTTCTACTCCTTTTGGAACTGCCACAAACACATCTTCTCTTAGTGCATCGTATAGGAAAGCAGTTTTGACATCAAGTTGAGGACGTTAAACTTCTTTTAAACCGACACTGTCCGTATGGTTCTCAGCTTTGCTCCTGGAGCATACGTTTCAGCATAGTCCACGCCAGCCTTCTGTTAGAATTCTTTAGCGATCAAGCAAGCTTTGTAGCGGATAGGGTTACGAAATTTGTCCTCTTTGACTCGAAATACCGTAAAGCGGGGTATCTTTGATAATACGGCTAACTTTGATAGTATACCCAACAAACATTGGAAGCAGAACAAGAGCTTATTCAGTCAAAAATTTGCTTCTTCAACTTAAAAATAGCTTATTCAACCTTTAAGCAGCTCAAATTGTTTGTTGGGTAATATAAAGAATAAAATTACTCGCTGTGCTTTGTCCAAATAAGAAACATTGGTTCCATATTGTATCTTAGTGTATTTCCGTTGATATGGTATATAGTTTTTAAATGGTATGTATTACATATTTTACAAACATATTAATAAACCATTTTCATGTGTTTTGCCTTTTTGAAAAAGCACTCAAGCCATCACTTATGAAATGTATTTCCAATACAGCCATCAGAAATTCAATGTTGTATTATTATTGCTTATGAAGTTTCCTGATGATATACTCATTCAAAGTTTTATATATAAAGGACTAAATTGATTGAGTTTCACTCATTTTTTAACTACATTAATCGAGCATTATCAAAGTAATCCCAAATCAAAATACTGAAGTTCTGCCAAAAAACTTAAAAAAATATTGCAAATGCTTTAATTTTTGTACAACGAATTACTAACGAATTAACTCTTGGATCCTCAGTACTTGTTTCAACAATGTAAAATTTGAAAAAAAAAACAATCATTGCTGTAAAAATATTTAGAATATACTTTAAAAAACTATCAATGTTACCCCGTTTTACGGTACCCATTTTGATTGCAACGGCTTGATTCCCTCAGGACGCTTCACAAGTCGCCAAACATTATTGGAGGGCAAGGAATCCAGTTCATCGTTCACAGCTTTCAATCAGCAAGTCTTGTCAGCCCGCATGTCTTGGGCAGCAGAAACCGTTTCTGTTCCAGTTAACATCGTTATTTGACTTGACTATTGACGGGCGCTCCCTTTCGCAAGACCTCGTAGAAATTTCAACATAACTACGTTCGAAGGGAGCGCAGTATTTGAAGCTTCACACCTAGTAAGTAAGGGTCATCGTTGCGCTCCCGTTCGCGGTGCTTCTTGGTCGCCGTGTCAAGGTTATGACCAGGATCTAAATGCGAAGGGAGCGCGGCCGGTGTGTTGGAAGCAGTATCTGGTTCGACATCCTCTTGACCATGTGATTCGACATCTTCATTTGATTCTTCCCCCTCTTGCTCGAATCTTCTAGTGGCTGGTAGATTTGCAACAACACCAGCATCCGCTTCTTCTGCGAAATCGTAAGGAGCCATAAACAAGGTGGGCTCGGGCTCTGCGTTAATCTTGGACATGAACGGAAAATTTTCTTCGTCAAATTTTACGTCTCGTGCTACAAACAAGCTCTAGGTCTTCATATTCCACAGCCCGTAGCCGACCATTACTGGCAACTGACTCTACGAATCTAGCTTTTTCCGCTGCTGAGTAGGAATCCATGCATATGCCTTGCAGTCAAACACTCTGAGCTTCGTCATATCAGGCTTCTGATTCGTCCACAAATCGATAGGAGCATTGGTTTGACTTCGGTTCATGAGATAGACCCCAGCTAGTGAATCTGTCGGAGAATCCATTCCGCTGTTGAGTGTATGCAACAGCTGGTTCTATCTGGATACCCTTCTCGGAATAGAATCGTATCTGGTCCTTTGAGCAGTATTCATTGCCCTGATCCACGGTAAGCTTTGAGATTCGGTGGCCCGTTGCAGCTAAAACCATCGCTTCATAGTTTTTAAACTTCTCGAATACCTCTGACTTCTTTTTTATTGGCCCTTATTACCGATGTCACTTCACGGTAAAGTGACAACTTATCACTCACGGTGAAGTGATTCCCATTTGATTTACACGGCAATCACTTCACCGTGAGTGACAACTGGTCACTTCACTTCGTTTTCACCGTGAAGTGACACCCGTAATAAGAGCCAATTACTGCGAAGTGCGTGAAATTATCAATGAAACAGACGATGTACCGAGAACCATCCCAAGCTTTTGGCTCAATCGGTCCACAAACATCGGAGTGCACGCGTTCTAACGGTCTTGCAGATCCTATTCGTGTGCCGTAGTCATCACAAAAATCAAGTTTACCTTCTTCCCCGGTCATACCTGATATCATTGCCGTTAGCATACGCAGATATTGTATCCCAAAGTGACGTAGCCTGCGGTACCACAAATCAGCATTTCCAGCTACGCACAGGTTTGCAGTTGCATCATAGAGGTAGCTCTAAGACTAGTAGGTCCTTAAGAAACGTGCTCAAATTTTGGCTTTGCTCTGGTACTATCTTCGGTCCCAAGCTAATCGATTTACCCCTCGAAACATAGGAAAATCCACTAACCCCTCATTTTATCTGTCAAACTTTCATAGTGAATCAAAACAAACATTGTGTTGTACTAGAATTTCGACTAGATTGGAGTACGTTAATCGTTTGCTTGGGACCAATAGGCTAGTCAAGTAGTGAGCCAATTTAAAATCGATAGTTTCGTATTGATTGTTGGTTGCATGCTCCAGGTAAACGTCTAGCTCGTAGAAATCACCTTTCAGAGGACACATCAATCTCTCCATTGTGGTTCATCTCAGCTGATTTTTTTCCCAAAGACACCTTGAAACCTGCTCTAGTCAGCTTTGTTACCGATAAAAGGTTCGCTCGCAAATCTGGTACATAGATAACGTTGTCTATGGTACACTGAACACCGAGACTGTTGACTCCGACGATTTTTTCTTTGTGCCAAGCTGTTATGAACTGGTCTTCTTTTGCAACACATATAATGACGGGATTCTTCATCCTTTCAAGAGATTCGAACTATCCCTTCTGGTTCACTAGGTGGTCACTAGCTCCTGAGTCCAGCTTAAAGTAAACTTTTCTTCGATCACCGCTATCAGACCACCCATGAACGCAACAGCCTTACCGCCGCTTACTGCGTGCGCTTCCGCATGCATCTTACTTCTGCAGTCCTTAGCCAGGTGTCCTTTCTTGTGACAACGATTGCATTTACCTGTGAACTTCCATGATTTCTGTTTGATTCCATCAAACGCTGACGGCTTCTCTTTGTGCTAATCGGTCATCCGGTCAGATTTCTTCATTTCTTCCGGCAATAATCTCTCTCGAACGGCATCAAGGGTCAACTTATCTTCATCAAGGCTCTGTGAATAACGGGTCGTAGAATTCCAGGAGGGTTACAAACAGCTGCGAAACCAGATCACTTTCTTCTAGTTTTGCTCATGCTGACATAAGTTTCCGAATAATCTCGTCGAAAGTCTTCAAATGGTCCTGATGGTCCTCAGCTTTGCGAGTTGCTTGCGAACAAGCTGTTGCGACGAAACCGACTTCTTGACGTAGATCCTTCCAGAGTGCTCCAAATTTCCTTGGCCTTTTATTTTTCACGTATCCAATCCAGTAAATCATCGTAGATGAAGGAGATGATCACATTCGTTGCCTTTCCATCTAACTCTTGAAACTTTGCTGCTTCAACCGCTACGGTTGGTACGTCTTTCTTTACCGCATCCAGTAATCCCGTCGACTTCAGGAGTTTCTCGACTTCTAATTATCGAATCCGTTATCGGAGAACTGCGGGATCCCGTTTACCGATTCTCTGCGTGTATCGCCCATAACAGTGGATTGAATTAAGGAAGAACTATATTTTGAGTCTGATTACGAACGAAAAAAGTTTTCACTTGTTGAAAACTTCAAACAAACAGGTTACTAGGGTAGTGTCTCCTGATTAAGGTACGTTTAGACTATCTGATTTGTTGGTCTGATTCGAGCGAACTGCTTGATAATTTTGTCGGATGTTTGGATGCGTTCACACTTTTTCGACAGGATGATTAGAATTGATGTTTGATGTGTCGAACGAAATAGGTTTGCGTTTAATTTTCATTCGACTCATCCAGCAAAATAGTCGCAAGTTAGGTGAAAATATTGACTTCTTTTTTCTAAAATTTCACGGATTTGAACTGCTAAAGAACGCTTGATTTGTGTTTTGATGACATCCAGCAACAATCCTAATAAAATGTGTATGGTTATTTTGCTTAACGACGTGTTTAGGGTATCACCCAAACCATTTGTGTAATAGTTCAATCATTTGCGTTATCGTTCGGGCATGGGTTTTTTTTTTATTAGGGAAGGTAAACCGATTCCACTATTCAATAATGTCCTGTGTATGGTTTGACTGATTTTTATTTTCCAGTGTGATTGGCCGAAATATGCCGTAATGGCTTTGATAATGGCATGGTTAACAAAACAGTGTTTATATAATACAAAGCATGTATTGTATAAGAATAATCATGCCAGACAGCAGGTCTGAGAGCCTACTAGGATTTTTTTTAGAGCTTAAGTTCGGAGATCTACTGAGAAATTTGTTAGGCTTCACCTTGAACGAACTACCCTAGTTCGTAGATCTTAAGAAAAGAACTGCAAAACTTCAGAAAATTTTACAGAAATTTACAGAAATTCATTAAAAAAAATCACAAATTTGTAAAACTATAAGCGAAATTTTGCAAATCTTCAGGAAAATTCACATAACTCAAGTCCAAGAATCTACAGTGAAATATAAAGTATTTTACAGAAGTTTGGAGATCTACTGAAAAATTATTCAACATAAGAAAAGTTCGTAGATCTTCAGAACAAAGCTACAGAACATTGAAAAAAAATTACAGAGCTTCTGAAAAAATAACAAGAATGGTCATAGATCTTCAGTAAAATTAGCAGAACCTCGATTAAAAAAAAATATTTATACGATTTCAGGGAAATTTGTAGATCTTGAGAGAGACATTTAAAACTTTAAGGAAGCTCAAATATTTTCAGAAATTTTTGAGAACTTAAGGTTATTGAGAAGATCTACAGATAAATTTTCAGATCTTCACAGTCAGGCTTGCAATTGCTCATTACAGCTAAAATGCTATTTTTCGTTATTATGAAACAATGGGATACTATAATGATAATTTTTATTTGTTAGATGCAAGAAGAGGTGGTAAAGTTTGTACATGACATATCAAATTTGTCAATTTTGCTTTCAGAAGGTCACAACTAGCGATTTTATGATCGCTGATTGCTCGCTCATCGCGTTGCTCATCGTTACAGCCAAGGTTGCAAAGACTCATTTCAGTTAAAACAATGTTTTTCTAAATTATGAAATAATTAGATGCCATGATCAAATTTTGAATTGGTAGGATACAAGAAGAGGTTGCAAAGAATGTGTTTGACATATTAAACCTGTCTATTTCACTTCATGAGAGTCACAATCAGCGATTTTTCACAAACTCACTCACTCACTCACTCACTCACTCAGCGATCAGCAAATCGCTGATTGTGACTCATAGAAAGCAAAATTTACAGGTTTTATGTTTCCAACGCATACTTTGTAGCCTCTTCTTGTAAGTTACAAGTAAAACATGCCATCATACCATCTTTTGGTTTTATTATTCCGAAAAACATTATTTTAAATAGCTGAAATGAGTCTTTGCAACCTTGGTTACAGCTAATCGCTATTGTGACCCTCTGAAAGCTAAATTGATATGTTTTATGTGTCATACACACACTTTACCTTCTGTTCTTGCATCTTGTAAATAAGAATTATCATTAAAATATTTCATAGCTTCATAAATCCGAAAAATAGCATTTTAGCTGTAATGAGCATTTGCAAGCTTGTTCAGAGTAGCCCGAGAGCCTGCTGAGGAATTTACAAAACTTCAGAGAAGTTTGCAGATCTACTGAGAAATTTATTGAGCCTTAAGGTTTTTTTGTAGATCTTGAGAAAAGAACTAAGGAGCTTCAGACAACTTTACAGAACATTGAAGATATTTGCAGGAATTTTTCAGAAAGCTTCACAGTTTCAGAAAAATTTGTAAAATGTAGGGTAGAGAACTACTTCGGCCTAATCGCCCATTTTGGGCCTATCGAGCAGAAAACTTCAAATAAATCCATGATTTCAGAGTTAACAAGTCAATTATGCGTTTGGTACGATACTTTAGTTAATAAGCTTCCGAAAGAAGTCAATGAGAACGCGTGGTATGAAGGTTTGCACCCATTATTCCCAAAAACAAAAGAAGCGCTCCGACCGAATCAATTTTTATCTTCATCCGATAGGCCGAAGTGAATTTATTGGCGTTTCAATGGTGTTTCAATGCGTTAGGCCGAGTTTAGAATCCGTAGGCCGAGTTTGGCGTCAAGAAGCAGTGTCAGACTTTTGACAATATCTCAACGATTAGCTTCTCTTTATCAAATCTTACGGTACGTACGGAAAGGTAAATAAATTTGAAAGCCATCAGTAATAATAACATTCCGTTTGGTGCTAAACTGCGCTAAAATAAGAAAGACTAAGTGCGGGTTGTGCTTAATAGGCCGGAAATGGGGTAGTTAACCCTACATCAATTCCAAACACAAATCGCAGCGAAGTTTAAAAATCCAAGATTATGCAGAACTCCATGGAAGTTGGAAATAGATAGATCTGAAGAACTTCAGATAAATATGTAGACCTTAAGAGAAGTCTGCAGCATGCTTGGCATGTACAGTTTTGCTCACGAACTGCTCATTTGCTAATAACTTTGCACAGAGTTGACGAAACATAGTTCGGTTTGAAGCAGTCGATAGAATAGAGTTTAAGCTTTTTATAGATTTGTAAAAAATGCATATTTTAATTCTAGTAATAAACTGTATTTGATTTTGCGTTGCAAAAATGAAGTGAGAAATGCCTGCTACACATCTCGGACTTTAAGTGTAAAAATTCATTGGTGATGATTCAAATGATAAGATTTAACTACTCTTTGCATGTTGACAGTAAACTATGATCCTAATCTATCAATTACTTTAAAGAAAACTAACTTTCAACAACTGAATGAAGAGTTATTAACAAATGAGCAGTTGGTGTGTACAACTGTGCATGCCAAGCATGGTCTGCAGAACGCCAGACAGTTCGAACGTTTTTAGAAAAAAATTGCAAAACTTCAGCAAAACTCACAGAACTTCGGGAAAGTTCGCCGATATTTAGAAGTATTTACGCAACTTAAGAGATATTCCCAATTCTTCCGATAGAGTTTTAAAACATTGGGGAATTTCTAAGAATTTAAGATAGATCTGCGGAACTTTATGGAAATCCAAGAATCCACAAAGAAATTTACAGAACTTTAGAAAAGCTCGGCGATCTACTTAAAATTTTTATTGAACTTCAGGATTGTTCGTAGATCTTCAGAGCAGAAATACAGTACTTCAGAAAACTTTATTGAATTTGAAGTTTTTTTAGAAACTTCAGAAAAGTTCAGAAGGTAAATCGTAAATCTACTGAAAAATCTGCAGATGTTTGAATAAATTTTAAATGATTTTTATTGCGGTTCTTGGATTTTAAGAGAAATCTACAGAACTTCAGGTAAGTTCGCTGATCTTTAGAGATATTTGCACAACTTCAGAAAAAAAGTAAAACTTCAGAAAACTTCCTAAAACCTCCGGAAAGCTCAAAAATTTCTAGATAATCTTTTAATTCTTTAGAAAATTGTGTAGATGTTCCGAGATATTTGCAGATATTCATTGAACCAGATAGATTATTAGAAATTTTGTGAACATCAGAGATAATTGTTGATCTTTGAGGATCTTAAATCTTCAGGGATTCAGGAACTTTTAAGATTTTTAGGAAAATTTGCAGATCTTCTGAAGAACACACAGAACTTCAAAGAAATCTGTAGAACTACCGGAAATTTGCAGATCCTCAGGAAAGTTGGTTGATCTTTAAAGATATTTTACCGGAGAACAAGAACAAAACTTCAGGGACGTCCGAAGGTCTTCAAATAAATGTGCAGAATTGAGTTCTTAGCAGAAATTTTTAGAACTCAAGGAATCATGTAGATCTAAAGAGAACTTTTCCCACTAACTTGTCGAAAGTTGGTATCGAGATCCTGGAAAAGTTTTAAAATCCATTGTTATCTTCATATCGCAGTTCTTGAAGGACAAGACGAGCCAGATCCCTGCCGGTGTTCCTCCTGAGCAACCATTTCACACTCCACAAAGTACACCTTCTCCTTCTCATTTTATTTAAAATAATAAAAGTAAATACGCCTGCCGAAGCTAGAGCAATTTTGCGGTAATTCATGATGGAAGTATTTACTTTTGATTCCTGATACAGTTTTGTTTTGAAATCTAAATTGACAGTTCTTTCGACATGTGCAAGCAGTGTGAACACCAGCAAACAGGGGGGCTCGACAAAGTGTGTCGAATGTAAATTTGAGCAGATTTTTCATAATGGCGGCGATCAAAATCAGACCAAGAAATCAGATAGTCTAAACGGACCTTTACTTCGTTCTTCAACATTGCTGAACGAAATGACATTGAGATTAGCTGCTAATTGCTGCTTACCCGCAAGATACACCCCTTTAAATATTTATTTATTATTATTATAGTCCATCTGACTTGATAGTCTCAATGAAACACTTAAATCTAAATGTAGTCACTAATTAAAAATTAAAAATTGGCCAACAGCATACGATGACGAAGCATCGAGGCATTGATGTCAAAGTCAAATAGGTCAGAGGCTTCGTTGAATTGATGAATCATGGCGACAAAGGAACTGTTTGCAGCATAGTTGGTTGCATGTACTACTTCATGTAGCAAGGTTCTCGGACGAAGTGTTCGGGCAGGAGCATACAGATTAATTTTGGCCAGTAACTCAGGAACATCATATTCTGCGAGTAAAACTTTAGCAACGAAGACCACCTGCGATATGTTTCGTCGCTTAGCAAGAGTATCCAAACCCAGTAAACGACAGCGGTCAGCATACGGTGGTAAATTCAGCGGGTCACTCCATGGAAGATAGCGCAGTGCGTATCTGACGAATTTGCGTTTAACAGCTTCGAATCGTCCACTCCATACAGCTTGGTAGGGATTCCAGACAACACACGCGAATTCCAGTAGTGAGCGTACCAATGAACAGTAAAGGGCTTTAAAACACAGAGGATCACGAAATTCCTTAGATATCTTGAACATAAATCCAAGCTGTCGATTAGCTTTGTCGATCGTGGTTGAGAAGTGGCGAGTGTATGTGAGCTTTTCATCCAACATGACACCGAGGTCTTTAACGTGATCGACACGTTGAACTGCAGTTCCAGCAACGTTATAATCAAACAAAATGGCAGTCCTAGTTCGACGGAAACTAATTACGCAGCACTTTGAGACGCACAGGACCATAAAATTACGTTCACACCAATCATTAAAGATTTCAAGAAGGTTTTGTAGTTCTAAATAGTTCTAAAATATAGTGCAAAAACATTCTAAAACGGACCCAAATTGTTAAAACGAGGTGATAGCCGTTTGCTTCCTTTTGCGTGTACACGCTTTTTCAAGACAACCCAAATTTGAGTAGGCACTACTCATATCCGTCAAAAGTAGGGCTACGTTGACGAAT
The DNA here is from genome assembly GCF_037179485.1 of Ochlerotatus camptorhynchus. NCBI lineage: Eukaryota > Metazoa > Arthropoda > Insecta > Diptera > Culicidae > Ochlerotatus > Ochlerotatus camptorhynchus. The sequence goes on along the minus strand of NW_027040756.1, from coordinate 3,202,320 downwards.
AGACAACGTGGACCTGAATCCGAAGAAACGTTGCTCATTTGTCATCTAGTCAGTTCCAACTTTGTTTACTCAATTTTGGGTAACCCTACTTTTGACGGATATGAGTAGATCCTACTCAAATTTGTGGTTGACAGAGATAGGGGTTATTTCGTTGCCACCTATCGTACAACTAAGAGAAGGGCATTCAAATGGAGTCCACAGTGGGGTACACCCCGCAGCACAACGGCGCCGCAGAACGTTACAATCGAACATCAATTGTAAATATGAGAGCCACCCTAATAAAAAATAACCATAAACGAACGACAACCCAAATAATAGAACTATTCCACAAATGGTTTGGATGATACCTGGAACACGTCGTTAAGCAAAATAACCATAACAATTTTATTAGGGCATGCTGTTGGAATCCATTGCACCGAAATATCTTTGGAGAGAAGCTATCCTGACCGCAGTGTACGTGGCTAACAGAAGCCCGAGTGAAGCTATATACAAGGTAATCAAACCCTTGCGGAAAGATGGCACGATGAAAAGCTAGATGTTACGAATTTAATAGCGAATTTGATTATTATACAGGTTGGCACCAGTTCCAACCCGTGCGAACCCGAGCTTATTGTCAGTGCGAACCTCAACCCGAGCCAGATTACAAAACAAATTCGCTATAAGAGAGTTTCGAGTGTTCCGATCTTAGGTTGGTCATACCGGAGGAAGTTCCACCAGTTTTCGAGCAAGACGGGAAGAACATGATGATCAAGATCAACCGAAAGATGAGCCAAACGATGATGATGATGGTGCTCGTGACACTACTGATAGAAATTCGGATGCTGAGCAAGAGTTTAACGATGAAGAAGCATCGGCACTCGCGACACAATCAGACACCATTGCAGAAGTTAACGCTGACAATATCAACAGTTATCGATTAACAATCCTGTTCCTGAGTAATACAATCGTACACGTAACGAACATCTTGCTTATATAATTTGAGTCCATTTAAAAAAAAATCATATGACATATATTCGTATCAAATCAGACTTACCGTTTAACCTCGTCTGCACTCTGCGCGATGAAGAAGCCTTGCGTATTGGCGTGTATCTTAGCACCTCGTGGATTGATGGAAATTTTGCTGTCAGCACCTTCCTCGCCCTTGATCTCGATCGCCAGCAGCAGCAGTTTCAGTTTGGTGAAGCACAACCTAATTCGGTGTCATCGTGTCATCATCATTCATTTCGGTGGACACGACAGGGAGGGAGACATTCAAGGGACACACGGGAAAAGTGAAAACAAATGAATTAGTGTTTCACGTTTGAAATTTATCGGCAATTTTTTTTTTTTTTTTTTTCAAGGAAGGATCTAGAAAGGACGGAGGATTTGGGAGAAAAGTGTTAGACTAGGAAATTGTTGTATTTTCCAACTTTCCGAAAGGTACAGTAATGCTTCTAGGTGGGTTGTCCAAAGTCGTATCTTCTATACATCAGTGGGGGGGAGTGTCGCCGAATTGAACGAAGCAGTGCTGTACTCTCATTTCAAATTGATTATATCTTGTTTATGCATTCCTATCTTCCTCTACTTGAGTAAAAGCTCTATTAGTAACTATAATTAGCTAAATATTTGCCTGAACTAGTCTAAATTCAACGGCTACATTGATTCGCGAAAAAGAGCTGTGCTGGTCTTCCGAAAACGCTGTGCAGAAGTCTGCTTGAATTGAAGAATTTGTTTATGATAGTGCAGTTAAATTGCTTTCATTCACAGAGTGACATATGAACTCGTTTTTTTTATTTTTGTAAAGCTTCTATGTGCATGCAAGAAAATACTACTCACGATATATACAGCGAAATCAAAAGTTTTGAAGCATAAAATTGCAAGCAAACTTGAACGTTTTTTTTTTAGATGGCTCAGTGCAGTTGGTGAACTATTTTTTTATTATTTTAGAACTTCTTGTGATACAATTTCCACCTGAATGCTACTATAGTTGTTGCCTATAGTAGCATATGATCGTTCCATGAGCATGTCGAAAATTTGGTTATTGTTTAGAGTAAAAAGTTCAAAACACTACGGTTCCAGTTCAGCGGGTGATTGGCGCGCGATGAGTTGCTGCATTCTATTCTAATTTTAGTAGAGAAAAACATGTTTGCTCAACCCATGTGATGGGAATGGATTCTTTGGTTTGGATGACAAAAGCAAGTTCTATTCTACGTTAAAAATGGGCAATCCAGCAAGGGCTATTTTTGTTGTCATTCCAAAGGAATCCAAAACTTGTAGGTGATTAAGGAAAAAAAAAAACAAATTCAAGACATATGCAATAGTTATTGTATTAGGAATAAATTAACACACAACAGGAAGACGACTGGTACTGTTGGGGCAATGAGAAAGAAATAGCAAAAAGGGAGGGCAGTATTGGGAACGTATAGGATGTTACAAAAGAGTTGAGTTTTTTTGTTGTGTTAGGAAGCTAGTACTGGTAGACAAAAACGGGATTCTTACTCGCTGGCTTGTGGAAAAGTCATGCCGGTAAAAGAAGGTGACAAGGTTTCGGTATACATCTCACATCCGGTACCCTGCAGGTAATCATTTTGCCAGGCCTGTGTATCTGGCGACTGCAAGTAGGCGTAGTAAAGAGAATCGATGAAATCAGGAAACGGAAAGCGCATAAATAAGTAGAAATGAAAACGATAAAAACGATAAATAAAACGAAACAACACCGATGCTGATGAAATGGACCACTGGTTACTTGTAATCCAGGGTGCCGCACTCCGTCAAACAGAAGGTAATTTGATGATTTGCTCGTTTACAGTTTGTTAAAAAGAAAACATAGGACAAAACTAAATAAACAAAACATACAATAGACAGAGTAAAAGTTGTAATGGAACAGCACAAATAATGAGTTTAACACTGCCGGTAAATTCCGTGAAACTGAACAACTGCTCGTTTGTTTACTCGTGATACATACAAGGGATACCTGGATGACTAGATTGAAACATGGAAACAATTAATCATCTCGCTACACAAACTACCATAAGTAACTAAATTATTCATTCCCTTAAGCTCATAGACGTTTCTTGCTAAGTTCAAAATTTGTTACACTCATCGTTCGTCAGTCATTTCTTCTGCAGATGTGGATATTTTCGGACTGTTTTATTCGTATTTTACCTTGGTCGTTCAATTACACAGGCCATCTATTGCGAGCATGGACAATGGCAACGGAAAATAAAGCAATCAATGATGCTCTTGCACAGTTCATTCAATTGACTTTTCAAAATGTCATATACGATCATTAGAGAAGGCATTCTTAATTTTTTTTTCTGTCGAGGCACATCGAAAGCAACAAGTTGTAAACAAAGGAAAGCATATTTTTGGCATATATTTTTTTTCAGGGTAAAGCTATGGAAGCGAACTGAAGGTGTGCAAAATAACGGATTAAAGCCAAATTCAGTTGAAGCAGAATTATGCAGTGAATACTCTTTATATTGAAGTTGGTTTGCTTTGTGTCGGAAAACACATGTTCTTCAGCACTGTTGTACACGTTTGAAGAAATGTTGATACTTGTACTTGTTGAGTTTACTATCACTTTCGCTACTGTTGGCAATGCGTATTTAATTAATTCTAAAAAAATATACAATTATGGGTAATTATTTTGAGGAAACGTTGTTAATTGATTTTATGAACATAATGTTTCTATTTCCAGCTCGCATTTTAGCGAACAGGTCGGATCACATTACACAATTGCATCTCGATGCACATCTGGAACTGCCACACGTGTGAAGAAACTGAATGTATAAGGATGATGATAATAATAATAATAATAGACCGTCCACAATTGGACGTAAATTTAAAAAAAAAAACCCTATAATACATTCACGTAGATTTATTATGAATCACTTTCAACCGGATGATTGGATAAAATTTTCAATGCTGGTTTGCCTGAATGAAATAAATTTAATTACGTATTTCTCGTATTGACCAGGCACTGAAAAAGATCGGGTTTCATAATCTACAAACCTGAATCTGGCAAATGATTTGCCTTCTGAATTCGATCCGAATGATAATAAAATATTGTCGAACCTGAATCCGACTGTTCGGAATCCGAACATAAACAAACTGCTATCAAAATTTCGATGCAACCTGGCTGAATGATATTGTCGCTACAGCTGAAAGCTGGAAGAAACCCCACTAGCGAAAATCGATTTTACTTTCGTTCTATACGTTATACATATTGCCGACACTGCGTATAACGTATAGAACGAGAGTAAAATCGATGTTCTCTAGTTGGTTCCAGATTAGTCTAGTTTTCAGCTGTAGAGACAATATTTCTTCATTATAGCTGCACTATACTGAAATGTTATGATAGGTTTTATATCAACTGTTAACCCGTTTCGGTTTGACAAATGAACGTTAGAAAAGTCGCCTTATGTGCTAATCTGTCAACCAGCGAATCCAAACACATAAAGCAACCAACGATACAGACAAAACGGTTGCTACGACTACCATGACAAACTCGCTCTGTAACATAGCTCGATCGGAGTGGTAAAAGGATAATGATACATTGCTTGCCTGCTTTGTTGTAATATACACGGATTAGGACATAGCTTGATCTGAATCGAGAAAAGACATAACAAAAAAAATCCCATTAACACACGTGTATCATCTTCGGCTTTACTTCGTGAAGCAGTTTGCAAACAATTTGCTCGTTTCCTTCTACCGCCCCGAGTGAGCTGTGTCGCACGGGCTGCTTGTCATGAAAAAAAATGAAGAAGATTATATCATTATTGCTTTCCACTTCTGACATAGCGTTATCATTCGGTTCATTTATCGCTTGTCATTTTGTCATTTTGAGATATTTTTGATTCCTTGCAGTCAACATATTCCTAGGGAAATTTTAGAGCAGGTGGGATAAAGTAACACACTTTTTCCAATACATAGTCGTTCAATATATCTCAGTGATTGAGTAAAATTGTGTTGCTAACACTTTTTTCTCACCGTAATATTATTCAATTACACTAAAAATTTTGCTTACTGAAAGGGCTTATCGTACACAAATGTTTACCAGCAACTTGTTTTCTTACAGTTGTTAAAGAAAGACTGAAGAAAGATGCAATTTCTTATTATCAAGCATGGGAAAATCGTTTCATTTTGCATTAACTACTCACTCACCTGCTTACAACATCAGAAACGAGCAGTAGCTTGTCCGAGCCGCACTGATTTCGATCGTATTCTTATTGATTCTATTTTCTGCGATGAACGCAGAATTGAGAAAAACAGATATGCATGATTTCGAGTGAAGTTATGTGGATGATTCCTCACTTATTATTTGTTGCATGCTGAGCCTTTTACGATTGCATTCTGCTGAGTTGGCTGAGTGAGAATTTTGCGGAACGAATCACTTCTTATTTTAAAGCTTTAAACATAAATTGACACATTTAAATTGGTATCAACATGAAGAAAAGAATTAAACTGTAACACAAAAACGTAACCGTCACGCAAATACTGTAAAACTGCTGTGGCCGATTCAACTGATTTATATCACTGAGCCAAAAAAAACATCTCACTCGGCTATTTAAATCGTTAACGTTCGCTTTTTACGCATTCAATCGAGTTCTCCCCTTTACAGTTGTTGACAAAAGAGGTAGCTAATATCAAAGCCTACAAAAGCATTGTGCACTATTTCATGGAATTCTGTTGATGAAAAAAGTTAGAGACAAATGAATGTAAATGAATGCACGAAATGAATGTAAATGATTGTCCATCCCTGGTTCCAAGTATTGGCGTTGACGGCACCGTCGATAAGTCACCTCTTCTAGCTAATATTGACAGTTTCTTATTTTCAGTAGAGTGAAAGAATAGTACGATAGTCGCCATGTTTCACGCACAGTCTGACGTTTGCTTAAGGATTTTACCGTAGGAGTAAAGAGCTACAGAGTCGCCGGCAACGCCAATACCTGCATAGTCACTTGTTGGAAGAATTTACACTCGTCCGGCAACTGTTTGTAGGTGAAGATGACTATTTTGTTTCTGTGATGCTCGCGCGAGTGAATGAATTTTCCCATGCTTGCTTATTAAATTATAAAAAGTCCCGTTCAATTAGTGAACGTTTAGTGTGTCATAAAAACTGGAGTTATACAGAGCTCTGTGTATCTCCAATTTTTAAGATAATTGAGTGATATTTTCGTGAGAGAAAATTAAATAGCAATACAATTTTACTCAGTCAAACTGAGTTAGACTTATGGATCGTGTAGGTTCATATTTAAAGCCTGGTACGCAGCTGAAAAGAAAACGGAAAAGTAATGTTTGAGGAATATTCCCAAAAGTAAATTTGACAGGTATAGGGAGGTGTCTTTTGCTAAATTTTGAGATCATAGGTAGGTGTCGCCTAATTTTAAAATCAACAATTATCGATTTTTATGTTGTTAAAATGCATCCAAAACATCATTTATACAACAAACGTTAAAATTACCTAACGGAATAATTGGTCAGACCATTATTCCGCAAGCAAAATGAAATTGCATTCAGAATGCGCCACCTTCATGTCGATCACGATACTAATGTAATCGATCTTTCCTTTACCTAGTTGAAGATGCTAATTTCAAATAACAGACTGTAGTGGTAATTTTTATAAGATAGATGGAGTAGATGAAAGCATAGAGTTGATAGTTCCGTTAGAGTACGGCAGTGTGAAGATTGTATATAGATATTAGAATAGCGAACTAGGACAACTTTTAAGGAAGGTACAAATCGGTTTTTTCATCTCTCTTTACCAAACTCCCCCTTTGGAGAGGGATGGTGAGGGGTGTCCCCCCCCCCGCCACCACTGGCAAAAAGAGATGAAAACCGACCCGTTCAAGTACCAACTGTGTGTTTGAAACAGTTCTACCGATTTTTTCCTTTACCGATTTCTTTTGAACTGCGTACTGGGTCAAGAAATGCTAATTAAAAGAAATTTCTTTAGCATTCCGTGTCCTATCCCGTAGCACGTAAAAACGTCATTACTTTTCAGCTGCGTACCATGCTTAAGCTGGAAAACAGCATGTATAGGGGTAGTGGAAACAAGACGGACATCCTAAGAATTGTTATTGATTTACCAGCAATAAATACAGCATGCTTGTAGGTCAAACTCATACTTAACGAAACTACACAAACTAATTTATTAAAAAATATTGATACTTGAAAAATGAAAAACAGTCAACAAAATCTTATTCTTATTAAGGGAGATTATGCGGTCATAATAAGTACCCAGGAACGCATCGGCCACACCCAAACATGTTCCGGCTACCTCCGGGAAGTAGCCAAAAACTGATTTATATCCAAACACATCATGCGACACAGAAAGTCTCCGGAGCATTCAAAAAGAAGATCATTAGCCAGTACCACATTAGTTACACCCGTACATGTTCCGGGTACATCCGGTGAAGTGGACATGATCTGATGTGAAAAAAACACTGTACTGTTAGCCTTGCCCACTGGTAATCTATTTACACAAACCTCTCTATCTAAATGGGTATAAAGTCTGGAACGCGCAAAAATTGGACAACTTCAAATTGGTGTATTTATGTTAAAAATGCATAAAAAAAACCTGAACCTGAAATTAGGGACACTTAGGCCGACATTACCTGCATTTCCCCTATACAATGGTTGCTATGATGAGTGTTAATCGTTTGCTCTCCAGTTTTCAAAATGTCGTCCAAGCAAGACGAGCAGCGTGTCAAAATTTTGCTCGCGCAGCAAGAGAATCCGACGGCAGGAAGCCTGGAAGCGGCGGCAATCGTAATCCGGACGCGGCAGGGACGAAGAAGAAGGTGGTGGTGAAATATAAGCAGAATCCTAACCTCTCTTTCCGGGACGTCGCTGGCAAGCTCAATATCTCCCATACTACTGTGCAGCGGGTCAAGAAACGAGCCGGGTTGTCGACGTTTAAGAAGGTGAAGGTGGCGAACCGAGATTACAAACAAAACACGTCGGCAAAGCAGCGGTCCCGAAAGCTGTATACGAATCTGCTCACAAAGTTCGACTGTGTCGTCATGGACGACGAAACTTATGTGAAGGCGGATTTCAAGCAGCTTCCTGGACAGCAGTTTTATACCGCATCAGAAAAAGGGAAGGTGGCTGAAATTTTTAAAACCATCAAACTGTCGAAGTTCCCGAAAAAATATCTCGTCTGGCAGGCAATATGCACATGTGGTCTAAAAAGCGGCATTTTCACGGGAACCATCAATCAAAAGATCTACGTCCAGGAGTGCCTGGAAAAGCGGCTGCTACCATTCCTAAAGGAACATAATAGACCTGTGCTGTTCTGGCCAGACTTGGCGAGCTGCCACTAAGGGAAAAAGGCAATCGAGTGGTACAATGCGAACAGCGTGGTTGTGGTACCCAAAGACCACAACCCTTCCAACAGCCCAGAGCTCCGCCCTATCGAACGGTATTGGGTCTTGGTCAAACGGAATCTAAAAAAAATTAAAAAATCCATGGAAACGAGCAACAGTTTAAATCTTACTGGCGTTCGGGGCGAATAAGGTCGATGAGACCATTGTGCAAAATTAAGTGAAAGGAGTTAAGCGGAAGGCACGGTAGTTCGGATTCGGTAAACCAAAAGAATAAACGAAAAAAAATTCCTTTAGATATATGAATTGAACTACCAAAAGAAAAATAAGAAGATTTTTGTGATATGAATTTTGACTGAAAGAAACGATTATTTGTCGACCAATTTTTGAGCGTTCCAGTCTTTATGTTCACGTATTTTTGTTTTAAAGTGTGTTCAAGTATTCAAGCTTGTATTGCTAGTAAGATTTTAAATTTCCTCCGTTTTCGATTTCAAGCAGCCATGGATGTGAAAATGGAGCATGTACACTGAGAAATTTTTACCGACTTCGGTAATTTTTTTACCAAACTTTCAACATCTGAACGTTTGGTAAATCTATGACCCTCATTTCAAAAGCTGCTTAACTAAATTTTATTTTCAAAACATTGCCAGCCTTGTTTTAATAATCAAGTCTTGCGATTGCGGTGACGTTTTCCTTGATTTGAAGCTTTAATGCTAATGAATTTTTACCGAACAGTTCAGCTGTTGAAAGTTCGGTAAAAATTACCGAAGTCGGTAAGCATTTCTAAATGTGTGCCATAAATCTATATAAATTCGTTTTATTTTATAGAAGCTGAAACCTCTTTGAAAGAATGCAACATTTATTTTTCGCATCATTATAGAGGTAAAAAGGAACCATGCGTGGAAAATCCGTTCCAAATCAGAGCTTTAACTCCAAAAGTGCTGAAACTAAAACGTGCGTGCCAGCTGTGGTTCATCTTCGTGACAAATGTGTCTAGTAATTAAAGGGAGAGATATTTGAATTAATTTATGCTAAGTTGAAGGTTATATATGTAGTATATCTAGAATATACTGATATCAAAAAATCATGCAAGCGTTCAATCGTTGTGACCATTTGAAAAAGTGACAGTTTTTCCGAATCACCCTGTACGTAAAATAAACATAATGCACTTTCAGCCAACAATCTAAAATTTAACTAGAAACTGGATCGAAATAATTTAATATGAATTTGACTGTTATTTTGTGTAATAACACCTTAGGAATTGCACACAGAAATCACTTCACCACACGATGTTTTGTTTTTGTACAGGAGCTGTCAACAATCAATCAGCTGTCCGTCTTACCCAAAGTTCGCCTACGTAAAATGGGGAAACTTCATTATAGTCACATTTGGGTAAATGAGGTCTGGTTCCGAATGTTCCGGATAACATCCGGCTGTCCAAGATCAGGCCTGTTTGAATACTCACAATAGCCTCAGTAAGTAAAGGCTCAGCTACAAAGCAAGACCATGTTGGAGGTGGCTGGGTTCCGGTCTAGGAATTTGGTGGGTTGAAAAATTTCTCGACTTCCCTGGGCATACCCGAGCAGGAACGAATATCTCGATACCTTAAATTGGTATTGATGAGCCTGACATAAGAAATAATACCAAAAAAAGGTTCCCACAATACCATTCAAATACCAAATTATGATAATGCAATACCAAAAGAATACCACCCAGGTATTCTTTTGGTATCCAAATATCAATTTTTGGTATTTACAAAGTATTTTCCATGTAACTTTTTGGTATTATTCTTTGGTATTTTTACCTCTCATGCCATGCTGGTCAATACCAAATTTTGGTATCAGATCAGAATTTGGTATTCATTAGTTATTTTCTCCTGCTCGGATGTAGAGTATGATTGTACATGCCAAAAACAATTATACTAATGCAGAAATGGTACAGGCATCGAAAGCTCTCAATTAATAACTGTGCAAGTGCATCTAGAATACTAAGTTGAGAGCACGCACTAAGCTAATATGCGATAAGCTTGAAATGCGAAAAAGAAGAAGACGTCTTCATTTTCAATTTGAGTACCATTGTAATAGATGTGGATGATATTTATGTCATTGAGGCCAAGTTTATAATATCTTTCGAAGGATTTTGATTATCTTTCAAATATTTTAATTTTTTCATTGGCTAATTCGTCCCAACTTGAACTTAAAGCCTGTCTAACGTTTTCATTTCCAGGCCTTTGAATCGGGAAACAGTTGATTGATCTTTTCGGAAATTCCCTGGAATCGGGAAATACTTTAATCCAGTGACCAGATATGCTTAACAGAATAATTTTTTTTCACTTCTGTTGAACGATCTATTAAGAAATCTGGCAAAACCTTGAATCCCAGGAAGTTTTTTCCTACCCCTCCTGGATGATTCTTCTGAAATCGTCCGGAAGTTTGTTCTATTTTCCCCGGAAACTACTTCCAACTTGCTTTGATTTAAATTTCCCTCAGGAATGTTTTCTAGAAATTCTTCTGATTTACCCTGGATAGTGTTCACCAGAAGCATCATCCGTTCTAACTCAGATGATTACTGGCGGCATCTGTCTTTTCTATGAAGCTTTTCAAACTTACACAGGAAGTATCTTTTAAAAAAGTTTCTCCACAAATAACTAGAAGTTTCTATTGAGAATGTTCTGGCTCCGCACTTCCAAGGAACTTCTAACCGGTTTCTCCCGAAAGTCTCATTTCTCTTCCTTAGGACTTCCGACTTCTCCAGGAACTGTCTTTCAGAATCTTTTCTGGTTTATCCATGGAGTGTCTTCTGACTATTCCCAGAAGTTTATCCAGACTTCTCTCGGAAGTATTTTTTTTCACCATCTCTCAAAAATACAGCTTCCCCCGGAAATTTCTTCCGACTTGCTCCCAAGGAGCTGGAATTATCTTTTGCCATCATTCTGAAGTATTTCAGCTTTTTTCTGGAAGTTTTTTTTTCGATCCTTACCCTAAACTTTGTTCCAACTTCTACCTGTTTCCCACCGATATTTCTATCAACTTCTCTCAGAAGCGTCATCTAACGTCAAACAGAAGTTTCCTCCGGATTCCTGGGAAACATGAAGTAAACTTCCCAGAAATGGTTTTCCGTGTGGTGAGCAGGCTCGCTTCCAATCACTTGCAATAAAAAATGTTTTTTCTGAATTACGAAATCATTAGATGTTATAATGATAATTAGTACTTGTAAGTTACAGGAAAAGTTTGTAAAGTATGTGTTTGACTCAAAAAACCTGCTTTCAGAACGTCGCAATTAGCGATTTTACGGTTCGTGAGCGCTCACTCTGAGTGAGCGCTAACGAACAATGTAATCGTTGATTGCGACGGTCTGAAATCGAAATTGACAGGTTTTATAAGTCAAATACATACATTACCAGCTCTCATGGTTACTTACAAGTACAAAATATCATTATATGTTTTTTTATAACATCACAATAACCTATAAACTTTAGCAGCCAAAAGGATTCTACAAAACACATTTTGACTTTAAGTGCCATTCAAAGGCATTCAAAGATTCAAAGACATTTAGGAGATTTCAAGATAAAGCCATTTTGATGATTCCAAAACGCGTAATAATGCCGCATAGTGATGGAATTCTGAACTAGTATGTCAACCATCTGGAATGCCTCGGAGACCCGAAAATTTTTGCCGAAGACATCACTTCCTAAATGATCAGGATTTTGAAAGCATCCCAACAAACAATTTTAGGCTTCAGACTAGCTTATATAGGCAAAAATTAGCTGTATAAGCATATCTAAAGCTAAAATTGTTAGTTGATATAAGAGACAGTTATCTGAAGTTATCTGTTTAGTATCCGGAAATCTTAACTCATCTGGACAAATTTACCAAAGACAGTAACTTCGTAAAGTCAGGATACATGGTTTCAAACCTTTTCATAATCATAAACTGTTGTGTTAAAATGAGGTGATATGTTTTTCTCCGCACAGTGAAATCGCAGAACGAACAAAAAATATATCACCAAGCCATTTTCAGATGGTGAAATCAAACTGATTTAACTTTGTTTGTAAAGCGCTACTTCGTCGTAATCGCCCATTTCAGTTCTATTGAGCAGAAAACATAAATAATATCAATGATTTCACCGTGCACAAATCAATAATACGTTTGTTTGGATGCGTTTGCTACCAAGCAAAGTCTATTACAAGCGCGTTGTATGAATATTTTCATATCCAACCCGAGCAAAGTCGGTTAACTAAATGAAAGCAAATCGAAATTAATGTTTGGAATGGAAATCGTTAGAATCTTCTAGGTAACGTTAGCACAATATTCCGGGGGAAGTAAAAAAAAAAACTGGCAAGAGACGGAAGAACCTTGAAGCCAGAAGAAGGCGAGGGATGTCGAAAAAACTTTCCGGGATAAATCAAAAAATAACTTACGGGTTACGATAGACGAGAATTCCAGGGGAAAGTTAGAAGAAACTTCCGAGGGAAGATTAAATAAGTCACTGGAAGTTAAAAAAAAATGAACATTCTGATGGACCTTTCTGGTCACATAAACGGTAAAAGTATTTCCCGAATGAGTTTAGTTTCGAACCCTTTCGGATACGGTTGTGTTTTAATTTTGTACTCTGTTTTGTGCGTGCGATCGCTTTCGTAGTTTTCGGCTGCTTTTGCCTGATCAGCGCTGGCACTCTGCCTTCCGGACGGTTATACGTGTGTGATTGGTGGTTTTCTCGTTTTCTGGGAAGTTTAAGAATCGAGAAAGAAAACGTGATTCATCATGTTTGCAAGCATCAGAAGAGATGTCGTTATCTGCGTTGCTCATTTTTTTTTCTTCGCTTGTGCTCCCGGAACAGAGTGATAGGGGAAATGCAGGTAATTTCGGCCTAAGTGTCCCTAATTTGGGCCCAATCATAAATTCAGCAATCGACTAAATTTTCAATAGCAACCAAAAATATCCATTAGTAACGTCCCAATAACGCGTTCATCTAGATAAAATTGATAAATAGCAGATTTTTAGCGATGGGCCCAATCTTAGATCCATAGGCCAACATTAGAGACATTTCCCCTAGTTTTTAATTTCAGTTTTGAATACACGAAACGAAAATCAATTATTTTATCCATGTGTTTCACTTATACATTTTTGCCAAAACTTCAGCCTTATACATTCCATGAGACAAACCACATAGGTCCTATAAGAATGCATAAAAGGTATGTGTGACCGCTTATACATTTCATTTGACACATGATCTTCATTAACTTTTTGCAAGGCGTCTGCTTATTAGTTGACTTATACATTTTATGAATAATCACCAATAGAAATTTGCCAAAAGGTATAAGGAGATTTCTATCCGTGTAGTTTTGTGTGGGCGAGAGCGAATTAATCTCCATGACTATCGACCGTCGTTGGAGTAGTCTTCACAACCTCGAGAACAAAACAATTACTGTGGTCACATCGCCTGCTTAAGCGAATCCTGACCCATCTCCTACCAAACAATACAACTCCGTAGCATCTATGGAGCTGTCGGTGAGTCGCTGGCCTTCCGTTAAGTAGATGTTACATCAACAATATCCTTCCTTTCCCCGTAACGGAGAAGATGGGCGTGGCTGGTAATGGTAATTGTCATGATTTTCCTGTTCTGAACTTTGATTGGAGAACTTTTCACTACCAAATAGTTTTCCTTAAGAAATCAGAATAAGAACGTTAAAGTTGATACATGACAGTTGCCAGTATGCAATCTACGAATTACTCCGTTACACACGCAACGCAAAGCATAAACGGTAAAAGTATTTCCCGAATTCCAGAAATTCCCGAGATTTTTTTGGAAAATCTTGGTGGCCCTGAAAAGGGCCGATGGTAGTACAGGCTTAAAGCCTTTAGAAAATGATGATGACGTGTAGGCAGCTGGATCAGCAAATCGGACTGGACAATCCCATATTATTCGGTTCAATTATTGGGCACTCGCAAGAGTCTCTGCTGCTGGACAGGGGTTAAACTGGTGTCTGCGACAGGTTGGAAGGCCGCAGAATATCAGTGTCCACCCAGCTAAAGCTCCTCCTCTTTTAAGTTTTTCTCATAAAAAAACTCCTTTTCTCAACAAGTTGGTAAGTCTTAGCCTTTAGCAGAAAGACGCTTAACACTTTTTTCGGCGAATTTATGCTCCTGTTTCACGTCATGGCTATTCTCTTTGCCTGTTGAGATAAATTAGTACTTTTATTTATTTTCTCTACTGCGCTAAATCAAACGAGTAGAAACAAGAAGGAACGTCGGTTACACGCTCGAATAATTGAAAATTCGATAAATATTTAATCGAATAGCAGGAAAAATCTTTACGATTAATCGTTAATCGAATAATTGGGCTTTTATGCATGTTTTTGGTGGTCCTTCGTAAATGTTGAACTTCAGAATTGCAACCAGCAAGTGTAACCAAACAGCGGCGCCGGTGGTGTAGTGGTAAGCGTGATTACCTCTCACCCCAGCAGGCCTGGGTTCAATCCCAGTCGGCGCCGCCGGGATGTTCTGAGGCATAACATCTCTGATCACGCCTTCCTTCGGAAGGGAAGTAAAGCCGTTGGTCCCCGGTTCATGAGTTGATGGGTCGATAGGTAGGGTCCAGGTGTGGGAGCAGCCTCTCTGGCGTCAATAGCATTGGTGCTCAGCACGGAAAACAAATCAAGGAAAAAAACAAAAAAAAGTGTAACCCAAGAACCAAAAGCGGTGCGATGCTAGTTTTCATTACTCTCGATTCTCTTCATCGATTCCCTCTTTTGATGACCATGGCTTCACTAACCTATTTCGCACTATTTCCGCTATGCTCTTCTATCATCCAGAATAACAAGCGTATCAATGAATATGTATGCTGTCGAGTTACAAACGAAACAAAAAGTTTCGATCAAAATCACTTGCACCCCTGCTTTAAAGTTTGGTTACAATGTTACAACTCTGGAGAGCATTTTGTGTGGTCGTTAGGGGCCTGTAGTTCTGAATATGGCGATGAGTGTGCAAAACGTTACGCAATTGCATTCTCCCTATTCGCACACGCCCGAAGATCGGAGGCGAATGCCACTTCGACTTGTTTCGTCTACTAACGACTCTCTGATGACAATGTTGGGGAAGTGACAATTCTACATCAACATGTTTCGTCTAGAAACGATTATTATGACTGTGTAGCAGAATTTGCATGCACGTAATTGGTGGATTTGTTAGTTATTTCGACGCTTTTGGAAAACGCTTGACATTTAGCACTTTTTGAATAGTTTCTTGTAGAATATAAACAGTAGAAATATATCTGATCGATTGGTGATAAAATTATTGTAATTGGTCCAGGAGTAGCTGAGTTATTAACGTTCAAAATCTTTCATAATATTGTTACATGTCCCAATTTCAGTTTTCACATAGTGTACCCCCATATAGAACAGACGTAGCCCTACGTCAAAAATCGGTATAGATCAGTATAAAATCTCAAAAATCGGTATTCTGAGGAATCTTATCTGTATACGCCTTTTTAATAGAAACTAAGCGATCGATTCAACCTCTGGTGGTGAAAAGAAGAACGTCAAAAAGAGTGTTGTGAGCAGAAATTTCTACCGTGAGACAGAAAACGGAACACTTTTTAGTTTTTCCTGATAAATTGATTCATCTTAGATGCTCCAAAACTTGATCTACAGTTGAAAAATTTAATTCTGTCTCGTTTTGCCAATAATCCTGCTGGTGTTCAAGATTTTTTTTTATTATAGGCACTTTAACACTCTTGGGTCATTCGTGACTTGTCCGGGGGTGAAATTTAAACTTGTGACTTTGGCGTGAGAGGTATGGATGTCGGGAATGACCAGATCGGTGATGGATCACCGGCGAAGTCGACTTTCACCAGTTGCTTTAGGATTGGGCAATCTTTAATAAAATATCGATCTTCGAGGATCAATTTTATTTACGGCAATATAATCGACCCATCGATTTAATCGGTACAAAAGAATCGATCTTTGCAGGATCGATATTGTTTTCATAATGCTAAATTACCGTAATGCACCGAATACTGAACGGTCGGTTAACCTGGACATTTAAATTATAATTAAGTATTACACTCGGTATTCTGTATACTTTGTAAGATATTTAATATGTGTGATTCAGATCGATACAAAAAAAACATTTACGTGCTTTTTTGAGCATAGGAAGCAAGTGATAATAAACGTTTAAAAGTATTTAATTGAGTCGTGTTTTTCGAGAGATTTGTTTATTCATCAGAAAAATTGATGTAGAAGTCTTTAAATAATATTTTGTATTTGTAGCTTACAATAAGAGATTATAAGGAATGTGTTGTTCACATAAAAATAGCCAATTTTGCTTTGAAAGAGTAACAATCAGCGATGCTCAAATCGCTGTTTACGATAAATCAAGAATGAGTAAAATTGTCAGGTTTTATGAGTGAAACACAAACTTTACAAACTCTTCTAGCTACTAACAAATACAAAAAATCATCATAATCATAATATATTATGATTCCATTATCCCATAAAACATCTTTTTATTTAAAATGAATGAAAGTAACCCTGTTGTATACCTAACTGTCATAATGCGCCATGATGAAAAAAGGAACATATGTATCAAATTTATATTTGATACAACATTAGCAGCGACTATGCTGGTGACAAATTTGAGGGAATGTTCATTAAATTTAGGTTTGGGGTTAATGAAAATCAGTTTTTCGATGTATATAATGTATGTAAAGTAGCCACCATCCCTTCAAAGATCTTGTCTTATATGCAGCTCCACTTAATAGCAAGATCAATTTGAGCTACCGATCTGAATTCACAATATCACTGTATGAAGGGCGAAAAACGGAGGTGCGGACCTGTAAGCAGAGGCACTTAAGCGAAATCCACGGAATTTCAGTTTCAGAAAATCAGTTTTTCGATGCACAAAAATTACATTCCTTTGCTTCTTTGAAGATCGGAAAGATCGATTTTTACGATTTTTAATAAATAAAGAATCGATCCTAAAAATTGAAAATCGAGATCAAAAGGATCGATCGCTCAAAGATCAATCCAAGATTGCCCATCTTTGGCTGAAAGTCTTCTTAATAAAGATAACTAACTAACTAGATCGCCCAATCCTAAGTTGCTTTTTACTTCTTCCGTCAACTTGATGCATGGTATTGGAGAGAGCTTCACGTTACAGCCATTAGCGTGGTTGTGATAGGTTGCAACTCTGCATCCGACTTCCCACATAAGTTTGTCTGCCTTCCGGTGGAACTGTCTTGCGGATTTACCCGGATCTTTTTCCCGACATTCCCTGAAATCGTTTTCGCATTTCTTCGGAAACTTCTTCCAACTCCTTCATAAAGTTTTTTTTTCGGATTTCCCTCGGAAAGTATAAAACAAACTTTACAGAAATGGTTTCCTTTGTCTCGTGACCTGTTTTAGTAAAAATGTATATGTAGCCTTTTGTAAACAAACATATATTTCACGGGATGTTCCGAGTAGGAAACAATAGATGGAAGCATTGCATAGAAAAATGAGCAAATACACAAACCTTTCCTTTTAGGTTGGAATCTTTGCTATCAAATTCGTTCGAAGCATTTACCTTTGAGCGGCAGATGATGCGGTTGTGCCTATCTCATAGCGGTAGTATGAGATAACGGAAAAGTTTCCAGAGTTGATATCACAAACGAAGTGACAGACGGAGCGGCTCGAAAACTTTGGTGACTAACCTTCTATTGCAATTTTTCAGTGTACCACATGGCAACACCACTACTACTGGATTGTACCACATGGCAACACTACTATTGGATTGAACTAGCATTTTCACCAAATGTACTAGAATATTTTGGTTCTATCTCTTTCACTCTACTCAAAACTGAAATGCATAAAAATGACAAATTGATACGCACTCTTTGCACACTGTCAAAGAATCATTGTACACAAAATCAACTTTGTTCAAATCAAAACAAAAAAACTAACCCATCTGGTGGATGATGGCACAAGCTTCCAAGAAAATTCTATTACAGTGAACCACATTATTTTAATGGATTTCTTCGCCAGTAAGTCGTCTGTCACTTCGTTTGTGGTTGATATGTTGTAATCGGTTTTATTTTACTGAATCGTGTAATGGCGTAAATCTAGCGTTATGACAGTTTTTTCTGCCTTTTTTAACATTTAAGGCAATGCTTTCCTTGTCAATGTCATCAATTTTTAATTCATCGGTTTTTTTCATTTTTAAGGTCATCGTGCACGATTGTTTGTTTCGGCAATTTTTGCATTATTAAGCTCGTTTTGGTCAGGATCACGAGTGTATGACATTTCTCAAAGTTTGAGAACCACTGGTCTAGGAAAGCCGAAATTGTTACTTGGGAAGGCAACAGAAAAACATGCACTATTTAACAAGAGTTTTGTGTATCCAGTTCGGCGGGTACCGATTACAGATATTGCATTTTTCGCAAAGAGCTGTTGCAATATCGAATGTGATGATATTTTACTTTTGCCTGTAGGGGAATAATCAGTTAAATTACCTCGTCAGCTACAGTTCGACGAATTTCATCTGCCGCCATCAATAAATTACGTATTTCTTTCGGTTGCAACTACTTCAATATTCATATAGTAAAATTAATACAAAATTTGCAATAAACTAGTGACGTGGGCTATATGCATTAAACTGAAAATTGCAGCGATTGGAACAGAAAGAAATGCAAACAGCAAAAGTGACATTACAATCATTCGGGTGTATGTATAAATATATCAATAGCGTTAGCATTTGCGCCACTGTCGGAAAAGACGTGTACGTGCAAACTTGTTTTGCGCAGTAAATATGATTTTGAGAAATAACAGAAACAAGGGGGGGCGTGAAGCAAATCAAACCAAAACGTTTTCATAAAATGTTGCACTAAAGTACTTCATAGATAGTTTGCAATACAAAATACACTTATGACTTCTTTCGCTTCGAGATTCTATCGTGACATTGTTTTCCTGAACTTCCTCAACCTAATTTGGTTTGCTGTTGTGTGTCTGGTTGGATATATGCCTAACTGTGATTTACATCGATTGTTGTTATTTGACAAGTTCCTTCTTTCGGAAGATGGTGAGTTTACACACAAACGCGTAGAAGGGTGTTCAACACAGGTGATAGTGTACGCTCTTTCTAGTTGTTTGTATCGTTCAGATCTGTTTTTGTTTTTCTAGTGGGAGTGGTTTACGACATGGTTCATAGTTACAACAATAGAGATCAGTGGTGGTGGTGGTAGTAGTAGTAGTAATAGCAACAGTAGAAGAAGTATTTTCGAAATTGGGTGGTTTTCTGGTGGAGAAGTTTTGGTTTTTGGTTGTTTTTTTTTTCGAACGCCTCAACTTACTCTGTGGCTTGCGCAAATGGCATGCCTATGAAAGACGGACTGAGCGTCTCGGTGTACATTTCCATGCCCGTGCCTCGGAGATAGTCATTTGTCCACACTTGCATATCCGGCGACTACGCGAAATAGTTGTCCATATGGAGTTGGAAATTTGGAATTTAGTTCATTTCGATTATCAAAGAGTTGTACTGA